>NC_056611.1:1551753-2151753 GCF_018340385.1 Cyprinus carpio
AGCAGTTCTTATGTACATATTTTCTGTTTCTGAAATAGTACTTCAGTGTAACCTAACGACACTTCAACTTTATTGCAAACAGTGTATAGCCTCCCCACCCCCCAATAGTAGGCATCATCTGCAACTTTTTACAGAAGCTTGCAGGTAGGTGATGTTAATGTGAGACCTGAGCCTGCTTTGCATTGCAAAGATCCTCAATTCTTGTCTCAATGTTTGATAAACATAGCCTCAAATCATCCTCGATTTGTGCACGATTGCGGTATTTCGTTTTGAGTGCAGTCATTTTTGAGAATCCTGCCTCACACAAATATGTTGACGCGAAAGGAAGGAGAATCTTCAAGGCAACGTCACAGAGTTGAGGGTATTCCTGCCTCAATGCTACCCAGAATGACGAAAGAGGGCAGGAGCTAAAGAGTTCCTTCAGTCTACTGTCACTCTTCAGCTCAGTAAGCTGTTCCTGCATATCAATTGATAGCTCGTTTGCTGTGCACACAAACGGATCTCGAACCCATGCAAAAGAGCGATAATCCTCTTTAAAATATGTCGCAAATTGTTTTCTCATTGCTGACAGGTGCTCAGACGCTGATTGAAATAGCGAGGAGAAATCGTGTGACGTGCCTGCATCAGTGATAAAGTCTGCAAGGCTGGGGAACATGTTGCAGTTCCCTCGATTGATGCAGCCATGCCAGAGGTCTAGTTTTTGTGTGAAGGCATGCACTTATGAGCAAAATATGAGTTTCGCGGCCTTGCAAAGACAGGTTGAGGCCATTCAAGTGGTCAAATATATCGACCAAATAGGACAGAGACGTAAGCCACATAGTGTCATCCAGATGCTTCGCCAGATCTGATTTGATTTCTGTCAAAAACCACTTCACCTCCTCTCGCAGCTCATACAACCGCTGTAACACCCACCCCCTGGAGAGCCAGCGAACTTCAGTGTGCAGAAGCAGCTGTTCGTGCCCTGATCCCATCTCCTGGCAGAGGACCCCAAACAAGCGAGAGTTTAGCGGTCGTGATTTGATGAGATTTATCATTTTCAAGGATTGGTTCATTACGGAGTCAAAGAGAACCGGCATTTTTTTAGCAGCTAGTGCTTCGCGATGGACCATGCAATGTGTCCATTTTACAAGTGGAGCTACTTGCTGAACGCGAGCAGCTAGGCCACACTCACGCCCCGTCATTGCCTGCGCACCATCCTTGCATAGGCCGACGCATCGGTCCCAAGCCAAACCATTTTCATGGATAAAAATATCAAGGACATTGAAAATGTCTTCTCCTGTAGTGTGCGACTGAAGAGGCCAGCAAAACAGAACATCCTCCTCAATCGCCTTGTTCCGCAGATACCTGGCATAGGTGAGGAGTTGTGCCTGCCCAGCAATATCAGTGGATTCGTCCAGCTGCAGCGCGTAGTAAGGACTCTTTTTTACGAGTTGCTCTCTGATATCATTGGACATGTCTACAATTCTCCTAGCGACAGTGTCATTTGACAGGGGTATTGCACCGAGTTTGGCTGCTGCACTGCTTGAAGTGGGGGGAAAAGGTGGCGGTACTCTCTTTGCATTTGCAAATCATGACATTTTTACAGGGAAAAACAACTAAATACGACCTCACGTTTTATACGTTTGCAGCCTCTGAAACTTCCTTCCGTCATAAAAATTAATCTGGATGGTTCGATTTTCTGCATTTTTCCGCATCCGTAGCAAATATTTTGAGGGATGTTTTTGACATTTGAGAGCCATCAAATGACGAATATGAAAAAACTAATATGACAGTTTCGTACTCAGTCAGGGTGCAAGGACCTTAAACTTTTGAGGCTTGCGCAGCTTCTCAAGGAGAAATCAAACAAATGAGCGCCATTTTCTAAAGTCTTTGAGCGCAGCACACACAAATAAACTAAATTGACATACTGCAGTTAAATTTCAAAATGTGGTGTTTTTATATTTATAACATTTGAATACAGTTCAACAACATACATCACACGACCTGATGACCAAGAGAGCTGACAATTGACCATCACTTATTACCATCACCTTGCGATTGAAAATGTGACACTGATATGACAGTTCAACAAACAAGTTAATAATATTAACTTACACTTACATTTTAGACGAAATAATTACTGTTTTGGTATATTTTAGCAGCGAAAATAGATCCGATGAATCCAAACAAAGATCACAACATAGCGCATCTCACAGCAACACTCAATCGTGTTTTGAATGATTCAGTGTTTTGAACAAATCGTTTGAGTCAAAGATTCAATGACCCATTCACAAACATCTGTCTCGTTCTTGATGATTAGGACATTTGAATGAATCTTTAAAATGAATGACTCAATGACTCGCTTAATAAAACCGCTTATCACCTGCATTTGCGCTCACTATCGACAAACCAATCAAATTTGTTCAAAACTTTTTTTTTTAAATCAGTCCAAACACATGGTGGGAGGCAAGATGGCGGACTGAGTAGTCTGCATTTTATCTGCGCCATAAATGAGTCCCGTGTTTACTTAAAAGAGATGAGTTTATACTCCACTCATTAACTTTAAGTGTTAGTCCATTATACCCGACATTGCTATTTTCAAGTTACGATAACTTTTCCGTTTGTAATCGCTCCTAATTTTGAAGATGGAGGAACACTGCTACTCAATGGACACTGATGAAGTTTCAGGTAAAAGAGAACGGGGAACTGATTCCAACCCATCCACTCCGTTTAAATCTCAAAGTGGGAAAAAAGCTAAAAAATCGAGTGGAAATGATCTGACTGGTGATGTGTCTAACATCGCTATCCTTGACACAATTAAAGCACTCGGAGTTAAAGTGGATGCGCAGCATGAAGATATAAGCATGCAGATGAAACAGCATAGCGCTATGATTGCAAGTGTGGCGAAAGCGGTTCAAATTAATGCGGAAGAGGTAAAAGAGTGTAAAGAGAAGGTGAGCATGTTGGAAAAGTAAGTGGAGACTCTCACCAAAGAAAACGACAGTCTGAGAATTCGTGTTCTAGACCAGGAAAGATACAAGAGATGGTGCCTTTGCATTAGAGGAATGAAAAAAAAACCCAACGAGAACATTCGGGAAGATGTGATCCAACTTCTTGTTAAAATTACTCCTGAATTCTCCTCCAACATGTATGATGCTGTGGATGTTGTGCATCGGCTGGGGAAAAAAGAGGCCAACAGACCCAGGGAGGTGATCGTCCTCTTTGCGCGTAGAGGAATCAGAGATGAGATCTGGAAAAGAACGAAGGATTCGGCTGTGCAGGGATGCTGGAATCAGATTCGCAGAGGACCTGACAAGAGAAGATAGACTAGCAAGACGTGCATTGTGGCCAAAGATTGAACAAGCCAGGAAAGATAGCTGGATTTCGTGGACCTTTTGGTTTCATAAATGGAAAAAGTATCTCAGAAAATTAATGGGTATATGGACAGTGATTTTCACTTGTTAAGTGAGATAGATGTTAAGAGATGAGGGATTCTCTGTTATTTTGTTGAAACTTTCTTCTAGTGTTTACAGAGTTTATTATATTTAATAGTTAAACATCAGAGTTAACGACTGGTTCTATGTTCTCGTTATTATCTAATGTTTCGTTTTCGTCTTTAAACTGTAGGGGTCTGAAAGATTCAGTTAAAAGGAAAGGTATTTTTTCTTTTTTGCAAAAGTCAACAATCAAACTTAATGTTTCTTCAGGAAACGCACTCGGAAGCTTCAGACGCTCCTTTCTGGCGTAATCAATGGGGTGATGACATATTTTTTTAGCCATGGCACAAATCGATCTGCGGGATTTGCTATTTGTTTGCATAATTGTCCCGGTAAGATAATTTATCACAAAGCTGATGACGAGGGTCATTGGCTAGCAGTCGTTCTCAGTTTAGACAAGTTTTTTTTTTATTTTGATAAATGTGTACGGATATAATAATCGTAATCAGAATAGTAATTTGCTCTTTTCAATTACAGACATTTTAAAAGAGTTGAAGATTATTTACCCCACAGAGTAAATTTAATTTTTCCAGTGTCAATGACATTTTTCAAATTTTTTGCTCTTCAAATCTTCTGATTGATATCTGGAGAACTCAGAATCCAGGCAGTAGACGATTTACTTGGTTTAAACCCAATGCAAATGTGAGATCAAGAATTGATTACTGGCTTGGCACTGAGGATGCCTATAAGCATTGCTCTATCTCCAGTGCTCCCTTAAGTGATCATTGTGTAATTGAGTTAAACTTAAAACAAAAGGGTGAATCTAGTAATACCAAAGGGTATTGGAAATTTAATGCTGATCTATTAACTCAGGATGACTACTGTACTTATATAAAGAAGATTATAACTGATATTGGTAGGAAATGTATGCCAAGTGGTAGTAAATGGGAGTTTTTAAAATATAAACTTAGAGAATTTTCAATAACTTACGGGAAAAATCTTAAGAAAAAGAGACTAGCGAAAGAAATTAGTTTAATAAATGAGATTAATTTGTGCTGTTGCAAATCTATTCTATCAGATGAAGATAAGAAAAAACATATTCCTTTACATTCTTTATTAGATGAACTTTATATAACGAAGGCAAAGGGTGCATATGTGAGGTCAAGAGCAAAATGGATGGAGGAGGGGGAGAAAAATAGCTCATACTTTTGTAATCTTGAAAAAAGACGTCAAGTAAGAAATGCTATAGATAGTTTATTGATAAATCAGAATGAATGTTCTGATAACAATATTATTGCAAGAGAGGTGTTTCAGTTCTATTCAAATTTATATACTTCAGCTTACTCCAGTGATGATTCTGAACATTTCTTTAAGAAAATAAAAAATTATATCCCTACAGTTGAGAATTCGTTTAAAGAAATTTGTGAATCTGATTTGACCATTCAAGAATTAGATTTAGCCTTAAAAAAATGAAAACTGGTAAATCTCCTGGGCCAGATGGCCTAACTTCAGACTTTTACAAGTTATTTTTGGAAGATTTAAAAATGTTATTGTTTGAAGCACTATAAGATTGTATTATGTATAATAATCTATTGCCTACTATGAAGCAGGGTCAAAACCTGGAAAAGACAAAAGGGTTTTAGATAATCTACGGCCTATTACGCTCCTCAACACTGATTGCAAAATATTTTCCAGGGTTAAGGGTGGGACTTCCTCAAATAGTTAGTGAGACTCAATCTGGGTTCCTTAAGGGTAGATCAATTCATAACAATATTCGTTTGGTGCTTGATATAATAGATTATAGTCATTTAATTGAAAACGATGGTTTTATTTTATTTTTTGATTTCTTTAAAGCATTTGATACGGTAGAACATCCGTTTCTTTTTCAAACACTCAGTCATTTTGGTTTTGGGCCAAAATTTATAAATATCATCAAAATGCTTTACAATAACATAAATAGTTCAGTGGCTCTTGCCAAGGGAACTTGTCCAAGATTTCAGGTGAACAGATGCATTCGACAAGGCTGTGGGAGTTCACCTCTGCTATTTATTATGGTTGCGGAACTGCTAGCTATTCTAGTCAAAAATGAGAATATCGCTGGTATTAATTTTATGGAACACCATTTTATTATGAGTCAGCTTGCTGACGATACAACCATTTTTCTAAAAGATCATATGCAAATCCCATTAGCACTTCATTCTGTAGAGTGTTTTGCCAAAGCATCAGGATTAAAGCTAAATACTTCGAAATGTGAATTGATGACTATTTACTAGCTCCCTTTGACCTCATTATATAATGTTTCAATTAAGAAGGAGGTGAAATATTTAGGTATCACAATTTTAAAAGATGTAGAGAGAACTGAAATGTTAAATATTGACAAAAAAAATTTAAAAATGTAAATCAGTTATGAACTCTTCGTTACAGAGATATATAACAATTTTCGGGAGAATATTGCTATCGAAAATTGAAAGTCTTTCTAGATAAATTTACCCAGGTTTTTCATTGCCAATTTGCCATGACTGTGGGAGTTCACCTCTGTTATTTATTATGGTTGCGGAACTGCTAGCTCTTCTAGTCAAAAATGAGAATATCGCTGGTATTAATTTTATGGAACACCATTTTATTATAAGTCAGCTTGCTGACGATACAACCATTTTTCTAAAAGATCATATGCAAATCCCATTAGCACTTCATTCTGTAGAGTGTTTTGCCAAAGCATCAGATTTAAAGTTAAATACTTTGAAATGTGAATTGATGACTATTCACAAGCTCCCTTTGACCTCATTATATAATGTTTCAATTAAGAAGGAGGTGAAATATTTAGGTATCACAATTTTAAAAGATGTAGAGAGAACTGAAATGTTAAATATTGACAAAAAAAAATTAAAAATGTAAATCAGTTATGAACTCTTGGTTACAGAGATATATAACAATTTTCGGGAGAATATTGCTATCGAAAATTAAAAAGTCTTTCTAGATTAATTTACCCAGGTTTTCCATTGCCAATTTCTTCCAGAAAGATAAAAGCAATTAATAAACTTAATTTTGATTTTATTTGGAGGAAAAAGTATCACTATATAAGGAAAAATGATATAATAAGAGAATATGAGGATGGTGGGTTAAAGGCAATAGATTTTGATATTATAAATGGAGTACTTATACTCAAATGGCCTCAGTCTTTTGTTAGAAATGAGCATTCATACTGGTTTGCAATTCCATCCTGTTTGTTTAAAAAATTTGGAGGTATTAAGTTTTTTTTACAATGTGACTTTGAGATATCTAAAATTCAGCTGAAACTGTCAAATTTTCATAAAGTCCTCTTGTATTGGAAAATGTTGTTTAAACATAACTTCAGTCCTCATAATGTTTCCTTATGGAATAATCGTTGTATTTTATTTCAAAGAAAATCTTGAGGACTGATGGCAAAGAGGTATTTGGTCAGTGTTGCACATTATGGATAGAAATGGCTGATTCTTTAGTTATAATGTTTTCTGCACTAAATTAAATTTTAAGTGTGAGAAAAAAGTTTATTTGAAAGTTATTAAAAGTATTCCTTTACCATTCCTTAATATGCTAAAGGGGATTTTAACATATTCGACTGTCATTCCCAAGATTTTGGACCTTAAATTAGGCAAAGTCAATTTTGCAGATGAGAAATGTATTAATAAGTTTATGAGAAATTGTCTTATCCAGGAAAGCTATCCTGGTCCAATAAGAAGGAACTATATTTTCAACATCTAAATCGGAAATTAGTTAATGAATTTAGATGCAAATATTTGTTATTTCCTCTTCCACCAAAATATAAAGAAGTGCACTTTAAAATTTTGTAATAATTTCTGAGATTAAGATTTAATATGGATTGTAATATATGTCAATTTTGTAATAAGGATGTAGAAACTGTTGAACACTTATTTCTCCATTGTTATCTGGTTAATTCGTTTTGGACTGAAGTATGTCATTGGATTAAACAAAGAATATCTATTTTTTCATCCATTACTTGGGACATGTTGAAATTTGGAGTTCATTTGGAGGATAAAAGTGTAGACTTTGTTGTAAATGGTTTACTTCTCATATTAAAATACTTTATTCACAAATGTAAAGTTCTGAAAACAGCACCCCAGTTTAATGTTTTTAAAAAAAGAGCTTGCCATGTATACAGAGGTCCTGAAAATTATGAGATGTGATAAGGCCAAGAAATTATGTGATTTGTTTAATAAGTGTGATTTTGTTTAATCCCCTTCATTGCGTATGGTTGCATGAATATTAATAATAATTTTGTTAAAATAATAAGGATTAATGTCTTGTGTGGTGGTTTATTTCTCTTTTATAGTATGAATAATATGAATCTCTCAGTCTGTGAGGACTTACAGTTGTGCTTATGTTAGCCTATTTTTTTTTTTTGTTAAGATGCTTGAAATGCAAAAAAAATAAAAAAATAAAATAAAATCAGTCCAAAAACATTTTAATTTTTATTCAGGAGTTATTTATATACAAAACTTTAACTTTTTATGACAGTAGTTTAGTGATAAAAAAAAATTTGCAAGTTTTTTTTTCAGGTTTTTTTCCTCCCATCCTGTAGCCTACCCACCGGTTGAGAACCAGTGATCTAGACCATACAAATAATAAATTAATTATTCGTTTTGCACACTGTAAAAAAAAAAAGTTTTTTCACAGAAATATACTGTATTATTTTACAGATATTTTCTGCTTTTTTAACATTACGTGTAAATGTAATTAAAATACAGAAAAAAACTTTTATTAAAAACATTAACCATAAAATAAAAGTAATAATCTTTAAATTCATATAATGAGAAATTATAGTTTTTTTTACAGGATTATTCTTTTGTTTAATTGGCTTGAATGTGAAATTACATGAAATTCTATGTAAAAAGACAAAAAAAATCACATATTTAAAATTAAGACAACTATGTGTTTTTTTACTGTGAAACCTTAAATTTAAGGTAAATGCATGTAAAAAAACAATCGTAAAAAAACGGTAAAAAGTCTGGCAGCAAAGTTGCCAAACACTTACCGTCAAATTACAGTAAAAAACCTTACGTTATTCTACGGAATAATTCTGTTTTTTAAATACAGATATTTACTGTAAACATTTTCTGTATTTTTACAGTTCCACTGCTGAAAAATGAAAAGAAAATCTCATTAAAAAATGTCTGTAGAATGTTAAACAAATGAATAAATCTGCATAGAAACTGGAAATTATTGCAGAAATACCTTAAAATTATACAATTAATTAAAGTCTTCTTTTTTTACACAGTATTCTTTGGTAAATTCATAACATAATCAATTACATCCACAAGAATTCCCCGTCAAAGTACAGAATTTTAGATGTAAAACACAAAAAAATTACATAACATTACTTAAAATACCGTATTTTAAAAGCTTTAGGTTTTTATTTTATGGGATTATCAAATATATTAATATTAAATTCCTGTTAAATTTAGTTTTTGAACTGTAGAAAAAATAAGATCACATTATAATAGCTTGCAAAGCCATATTTTTTTATAGTCATTACTTTATATAAACAATATTTGACAGTAATTACAAGCATTTATCCAATATATCTACATAACTCTTCCCATTAATGTATGGGGTTTACTTTGAATAAACATACTTTTATAGTAATTAAAAGCAACTATCCAATACATTTATAGACTTTCCCTATTAATGTATGGGGTTTTTCTTTGAATGAACATACTTTTATAGTAATTACAAGCATTTATTTACGTACTTTTCCCATTAATGTGTAGCTTTACTTTGAATAAACTTACTTTTATAGTAATTAAACGCAACTATCCAATATATCTACATACTTTTCCTATTAATTCAAGGAGTTTACTTTATATAAACATTGTTTTATAGTAAATAAAAGCAACTATCCAATATATCTACATTACTTTTCTTATTAATGTATAGGTTTACTTTAAATAAACCTGACTTTTATAGTAATTAAACGCAACTATCCAATTTATATACATTCTTCTCCCATTAATGTATAGGGTTACTTTATATAAACATTGTTTTATAATACTTAAAAGCAACTATCCAATATATCTACATACTGTTTCCATTAATTCATGGAGTTCACTTTATATAAAAAATGTTTATAGTAATTAAAAGCAACTATCCAATATATCTACATACTTTTCCCAATAATTCATAGAGTTCACTTTATATAAACTGTGTTTTAATTTAAAGCAGCTATCCGATATATCTACATACTTTTCCTATTAATGTATGGAGTTTACATACATTGTTTTATAGTAAATAACAGAAACTATCCAATATATCTACAGACTTCTCCCATTAATGTAAGAGGTATACTTTCCAAAAGCATTTTTGATAGTAATTAAAATTAACGATCCAAGATATACATGTCAGACACTCTTCAGAGGAATATTTGTTCTGCAGTGTATACATAGGTTCATTTCAGCTTTTTCAATTTGGTCTCATATGTTCTGTGTTGGTGTTGTAATTGCTGTCAAACTATCTCTGAATGAAAATTCTAGAACTAAGTCTTTTATTTAGCTTGTAATTTTGCAGTTATCTGAAGAGGGCTTAACAAAAGGCACTGAGACAGGTAAAACCAGTTATACTTGTTAAAGCACTGTATAAGGCTAAACCAGCGTTTTCCTGTTCAGTTGGCCCAATATGATTCTAATAGAACTGCAATATGTCAGTTTATTGTAACAACAACAATATTCCCATTGTGTGAATGCATAAATATGTCATGCAAACAAAGAAAAAGATTCTGAATTTTTACAGAATTTATTTTAATAGGCACAGCAAACATTTCTCAAAAGTAAGTGCCTTTTTCACATGAAGAATAACAAACACTGAACTACAACAACTGAGTGGACTCATTTCTTTTTAAAACATTTTTCCCCAAAACAGAGGTCCTGTGAGAGTCCTGGATACTTTTAAACCAAACTTCCAAAATAAGCCTACTTCTTGATAAAAAAACAATAGTAAAGATTTAAAACCTTTAAAACTTGTTAGCACACAGCTTAAAAACCTCAAAAGTGAACCAAATGTGTGCAATATTAACATTTTAACAAATGAACATATTAACAAAATGTTTACATTGATAATCATGAACACTTTCTTGCTTTTATCACAATTCCTCCAGTCCTGCTGTATCTGGATTCTCTATAATATACAAAAACAGAAAGATAAGGGACACAGTAACTTAGCAAAAAATATCAATAAAAGACAAATTGAGCAATGGCTTGTTACCTTGACAACTAAAGTCATCATTATAAACAGAACTACTGTTAAGAGTAAGTGCGATTAGGTTCGTAAAACGTAAAGCTTAGCTAGTGTTATAAAAAAATAGCATAACAGCATTTGCTAATCTGATGAAGGTCACAAAATGCTCACACAGATATATAGATATCACAGAAAATTTGAATATCGTGGTCACACATATATACATATGTATGTGTGTGTGTGTGTGTATATATATATATATATATATATATATATATATATATATATATATATATATATATATATATATATATATATATATATATACGCACACACACATATATATATATATTGGCTTGGATGCAGCTGCTCGGCCATGGAAACCCATAGCATGAAGCTCTCTATGCACTTTTTTTCAGCAAATCCAAAGGCCACACGACTTTTGAAGGTATGTAGCTATACTGCAGAAAGTTGGCGACTTCTGCGCACTGTGCGCCTCAACATTCTCTGACCCCGCTCTGTGATTTTATGTTCATTTTACGAATGGACTTATTGCACAGGTGGCAACCTATCACGGTAGGGGTGGGAGACAAGGAAAAAATATCATATCACGATTTCTTTCAGGCAGGATCACGATTCACGACCTTATCACAATTCATCACGACTATTTTGCAAGTGATTGTATTGGATTAATAAAGTAGTGTAAACTTTCTCTTTTAAACCAATGTAGTCTAATGATTCATTTAATCAACAAAGAACTGATTCATTTTGTTCATATAACATTTGTATCTAAATGTTTTGATTCATTTTCCCATGAAAGAATGTGCTTTGCTTCTGCATATTTAAAAACACAAAGACAGGGAGGGACGTGTTGCAAATATTGATAGTCGTTTACAGTAGCTAATAGCGCTGCTGTGCGTTAGGGAGTTGAGGCAGAGCAGCCAGGGGACACGGGGAAATTTAATGTCAATTTTATGATGCCCAACAGTTGCAGTTTGTCCTTTGTAGACAGCGGAGAGTGCAGGCAAGGCAGCTGACTTGCGATGTTGACAGAGCAGTTGTCAACTGAGTGTATGAGCCATAGAACTAAAACCGATAGATTGTGCACTAGCATGATAGTAACGATCTCTCTGAAAAGGAAGATCGTCATTTTAATCGTTCACGATCAAATATCGTAACATCGCCCACTCCTATATCACGGTACCACTCTTGAATTCCATGAGCTCCTGAGAGCGACCCATTCTGTCACAAATGTTTGTAGAAGCAGTCTGCATGCCTAGCTTCTTGATTTTATACACATGTGGCCATGGAAGTGATTGGAACACCTGAATTCAATGATTCAGAGGGGTGTCCTAAAACTTTTACCAATATAGTGTACACATACATACGTATACACACACACACACATATATTTATAAATACATGTATAAATGGTAAATGCCAGGTAAAAAGGTCTTCATCCGACTCCTTATTGAATTTGTGATTAGGGGACATGAAATAAATAAAATAAAAGTAATCAGTGAATTAACATGAAAATTATTGAACAACTCACCATTCACTCCATCCAGTCATGCTCTGAAATCTTTGAGATGAGTGACAGGACCTTGGGATTGACTGCAAGACACTTCTTCTTGGCTTGTTTCTGTACTTTTGAGCCCTTGTCCGGATTGATCTTGAACATGCATCTGTAAAGGAGTGAAAAATAAAAAGGCTTGACATCGTTGTCAAATGGTGTACATTTTCACAATTCATTCTCAAACTGGAATTGGTGGACGCCTAGCTGCACTTAATGTATGTCCCTCTAGATGATGGGGCATAGCAACAGTATCTTGAAGTGGTGTGCTTTATCTGCAAATAGGCCATCAGAACCACACTCTCACAAGTTAAAATGCTCATTTACTAGGGGTGTTGCAAAAGACACTAAACCCACGAGATGATATTTGAGATTGTGTTCACAAGATCAAGACGAGATTTAAAAAATCTTTAGAAATCTTGAAGGCGGAATTATATGAAAAATTTGAAAATATTTAACACTTTATTTCCTGCATTCTGATGTCTTTTTTTATGTGAAGAGATGAACAAATTTCAGGTGGCAGATGACAATTCAAAATCTATAGCCTAACAATAACGGAATATAATGCAGCTCTCAGCCATTTTGTGCTGCTTTCAGATCTGTTTCCCCTGTAGATGAACTTTTCTCAAGCAATATCATCACTGCGGAGTCATGATAGCTTCCCTCCTCTTTGTGTCTTAGTTTGAGGAACTAACTTCTATAGATGTGATTTTCACCTCAATGATAGATTCTTTAATTTATTCATTATAATTCAGTTAGAAACTCCAGGGGTCTCATTTATAAACAAGTACGTACGTACAAAACAGGGCTGGAAACGTGCGTAAGCCACTTCCCAAGCAAAGGTTGTGATCTACAATACATTATTCATTTAGCTGACGCTTTTATCCAAACCGACTTACAATTGCTATATATGTCAGAGGTCGCACGCCTCTGGAGCAACTAGGGGTTAAGTGTCTTGCTCAGGGACACATTGGTGTCTCACAGTGGATTCGAACCCGGCTCTCTCACACCAAAGGCATGTGTCTTATCCACTACGCCATCAAAACCTCTATAAAAAAAAAAACTTGACGGGAGAATGTGCGGTCCTGTAAGTAAACTCTGAACCATGCGTACGCACATAAAGAGAAAAAAAGAAAAACGACGACTCACATGGCAGAAGGATGAAACTCATTTAAATGAATAGACATACTATTGTGTAAAATAAATATTACCTCAGAGTAGTATAGGCTTAAAGCCTTTCTGAATAAAAAATAAATAAAATACCCGTTTTATTGATTTTCCCTAAAGTGCGCTAAAAAAAAGAATTTGCAGCGCACACAAAACTAACCAGATTTAGGATAATAAACAGATGATTAGTTTTGTCACCTGCAACTCCGTTTTCACAGCCGTTGGAGAGCCTCATGAGGAGACAGCTTGTTGTTAACTGTTATTATCTTTTAACTGTTAACTGTTGTTATCTGTCTTTCAAAACAATCGAGACTAGGGATGTTAATGATTAATCGATGATCGATTAATTGTCGATAATACCTTTAATCGATAAAACTTATCGATCATCGATTAAGCAGGTTCATGCACGTGCATGTTTGCTCAACCGCGAAACATGTAAAGCGAGCGCGCCGGAGTTATGTTTGGGACTATTTTACACCTTCATCATGACTAAGTTTGCATGTGCATTCGCAATTTAGCAGCATTTTGTTTTGTGCAAATGTAAGTTTTAATATTGTGTTTATTTTGTATAGGCCTATTTATATCTGATTAATCTTATATAGGATGCATTTGGTCAAGAATAAACACTGTAGTAAAGTGTGCGGTGATCATCTTCACGGTGCTCCAGTTTATCCGGTGTTCATTCAGCACGCACCTCAAGCAGCAATGCACGGCTAATAATAACTATGATTGGAACTGTCACATAACATGAGAACAGTATTTTATAATAGATTAGGTCCATATATTGTTTTTTTATAGTTAATTGAGATTAATTAATTACACAAAAAATTACGCGTTAATTAAGATTAATTAATAACACAAAAAAAAATTCGCATTTTTAATAACTTATTTTTGCACCGCGGAACGTTTCTCACTGGATGAGTTTCGGCGGACAGATTATACTGGAGCACAAACTAGCGTTCAGGACTTCAGACAACAACAAACCACAGTTAACATGAACGAAGAAGCAGACGAGACCGCTTTGGTTGGCCCATTGGAGGGGAAATTTTGTTATAAAAAATGAACGGATGGAAGCGTCGATAAGAGCATGGTTGTGTGCAAGCTATGCAACAAGGAATTCGCATATAACCGCAGCACATCGAGCCTCAAGTATCACCTCAATGCAAAACATATAGCAGCTAGCGTGGACGTTTATTGTTTTGGCCAAGGTTATTGAGAGTTGGACTTAGTATGTTATGGCCTCTGAAGCAATAGAGAGATGTTTTCTAATAGTCAGGGTTTCTTATGTTCTGTATGTACTTGACAGTATTGTGTTTTACTTAAAAAACAGTTTACAGAAGGTTCCAGCACCTATAAGCTACCTGAATTTCTGAAATGTACTATTTCTAAATTGTTTCTAAATATGCTATTGCTACACTTAATGGCAAAAATTGCACTGGTCTGCTAGACTTGGTTGAACAAAAATAAACAATATTTTGTTGGTTAAGCTTATGTATTCAGTCATTATTCAATGGTATACTATAAATCAATGTGAAAAAAAATTACTTCTCACTGTTCTCAGGTCAAATATTTATATGCGATTAAAATGCGATTAATTTTGATTAATTAATTACAAAGCCTCTAATTAATTAGATTATTTTTTTTAATCGAGTCCCGGCCCTAGTTTAAATATGATTAAGTTATCGCGTTTTCAGCGCGTTGTTCCAGGAACAGTGTATACATTCTGACAAGCAAGCATCTGAGACGGCATTGGTAACATGATGTATTAGTCGTTATATTTTCTAAGTTATTTAATTAAATGATCAATAACACCAAAACATTTTACAATCCTACTAGCCCTTTATTTAGATTAAAACCCTTCTCATTAATTGATCGTTAATTTAAATGACGATCGATCATGGGAATTTGTGAAAATTAACATCCCTAATCGAGACCGATTTGGTAACAAATGACTTACACTAACAGATGCACTTACAAGATTGTACAAAACAATGGCTTACATTAAAATTAAATACTTTTTCTGTGTGTTTCTCTGTATAGTGTGAAATTGTTTATTAAATTAATTACACAAGTTGTGGTTTCCTGCAAGTAAAACAGAAAACTCTCAAGACCCTACTGTTATGTACCACGCACTGGATTGTTACAAAGCCTACACCGTTACTACACGTTTTTTGTTTATTATTGTGGGAGTTCCAAATGTAACCCTCTAGAAAAAAAGATAAACAAAATGTACAATTACCTTTGGAGAAACTCCATTGTTGCCCCAAGCTCTACAGGGTAGTCTATGTTGAGGACATAGTATGTCATGAACATGTCAACAAGTGCCTCTGTGAATGTCTTGACACTGTCATTAACCACCACCTGGTCCACTGCTACCATCAAGTTCGATGCAGTCAGTGGGCTCTCCCCTGTGAAGGACACACACACACACACACACACACACACACACACACACACACACACACACACACACACACACACACACACACACACAAAGAGCTTAAATTAAGTTTACCACTTACACATTTAATTTTCTGAATTGCCATGAGGGAGAGACACGAGCAAACGCTGGCAGGACTTTACGGAAACATATTTATTAAGTCAGCATCAAACTATATTGTTATAAACGGTTTTGTTTAATTTTATCTCTCTTTTGAAATTATATCCGTATACCTCATTATACAGATATACTGCCCAGCCCTAAAACAATGGCAGAGACAAACAGACTTATTGAGGTTTGACAGTTCCAGGTGAACTCGGGAAAGCCATGTGTGGACCCAGTGTTTCCCACAGGATTTTAAGAGACTGGTGGGTGGAATTCAGAAGAAAATTGTGTACATTAAAAGTTAAATGCATTAATTTGGTGCATTAAGAGGCTATCTATTAATAACTTTGCACTCTTTTAAACAACATTGTGCTCTAGTAAACTTTTTGATCATAAACCCATTGTATAGCTATAAATGTTGATGAAACAACAACAAAATTCAACAATTGTAGCTTATTTAATGTTTTTCCAGCAACCCTAAATCAAAGAATAGAAAATAGAATAAGTAATTTTCCTAACATTTTATTGTTGTTGTTTTTGTTTACTTTTGTGAATATGATATCATCCAATTAATCTTATTTCCATACTGTATAGACAGCTTATTTTGTAAACCAGAGGTTGTCACATGTGTATCCTCCTCACACTAAATTCATCAAGTCCGATGCAATTTGATAAATAATGTTGTATTTGGTTCTCGTATCGCGTAACATGAAGACTTCACAGCTTCTCTTCAGGTAGGACTCTCATACTGCAACACTTGTCTTTGCCAAAGTGTGTGAGCGTGCGAGCTTACAGCAGCGCCCACAAAACACAACGTTAGAGGTCTGAAATGTTGTAACGAGATGTGTAAAAATATTTTCGGTTCATTTTGAGACTATGGTGGAGCAAATTAGACTACGGCGGGCTGCCATGGTCTCCTTAATTAATGGGAAACACTGGTGGACCAGTAGCAACCATTGTCTTGTATATGGCAATGGAAGAGTGATCAATACAATCAACAAAAACATAAAATGTGTCTTGATACTGGATCAGTGTTGTAGGTAACGGTGCACAAATCATTTCTTTGAATTTTCTTTAAAGTGTTAGAGGCAGCCACACTGGAAGAAACACAAATGTTCTGTAGAAGGCCTGTATTGTTTGGTTGAAGGCTGAGATGGAGCTGCGGTAGGTGACTCGCTTTGCATTATGAGGATGTGCAAACCTTGACTAAACAATGACATAATTTTCAGCAAACTGAAATTGAATCTGGAATTCCAAAATAGCATTCCTAGAAAATATTCCAAAAAACTTGCAATGACATTTACTTTTACTTACCACACACCACTATGCATGGGGTTGTGGGGAGATTTTGAGTGTTCACTTCTGTCGAAATACAAGTATCCTCGACACTGAAGAACATCTTGTCCTGATCTTCCTTGAAGTGGGCTAACAGCATTAACACAGCCCCACAGGAATCTTGAGCTGTGGCCTCTATTAGAGGAAGTAGTTTGGGAGCAAGACTTCCTCTTTCTGGGCGCAGACTCTTGAAATATCCCAGGACCTTTCTGAACTTTTTATTCATGGCCTCTTCAAATTTTTCATCTATGTGGACACCGGTTAGTTGCCAGAAATGAGCCTTTAACCCAATAGTGAGGAAAAGGTATGGCCATTCTTCTTTCAAGGTATGCGTCTCTTTTTCATTTAGAACATCTGTTCTCTGGGAGGCAAATGTGTTGATCATCAATGTCTCTATTTTCTTCTTGTCTTTCTCATTTTCATCAAACATTTTGTGTAGTTCCTCTTTAATCTTCCTTTGCTCTTCAAGATTCCCAGGCAGTTGCGGATATGCGTTAACACATCCATATGCATCCTTCCTTTGTCTCTTCTTTCTGTTGTCATCACTGCTGGGCTGAGTCATCTTGGGTGGCTCCAACCTTTTGTAGTTGTCCACTCTGCTTTGTAGCTGTTTTGTGATAGAATCGTAGCCACTACCTACTACTTGATCTTCAATCACATCTTTAAGGGAGTTTGGATAGGCCAACACCATCTTGCGGGCAATTTCACTCAGGTGCTTCTTTCCAGGATTTTTGCAGACAGCCAGGATTTCTGCACTAATCAACCTGATGATCTCTCTTCTATCCCTTGAAGTTGGCCGTTCTTTCTTCTCCAGAGTGTTCTTTATATGTGAAGGCATTATATTCCACGGTATGTTGAAGTTGAAGTGCCAGTTATTGTCCAGAACTGGTGCTCCCATCCCACTGACACTGGAGCTTTGCGGGTTGGAGGCCATTTCATTTGAATCATGCAGACCTGTAATACAGTAAGCCATAATTATTAGCAAAGACATGTGAAATTGGTTGGTTTGCCTCTTAACCAATCAAATTTGTATTTAAAATGATACTTCACTTCATGTGTTGTCTTGGAACATACAGTGAACTATTTATAGTGCCATTCAATATGTCAAGTCTCCCAATTTCAAGTCTAATTATTGGGACAATATTACCACTCTGCTCAGCTGTTACAACACTATAATTAACATATTAAATTTATTATATATTTTAAATGTGTCTGACATGGATTTATTTTA
The DNA here is from genome assembly GCF_018340385.1 of Cyprinus carpio. Classification (NCBI taxonomy): domain Eukaryota; kingdom Metazoa; phylum Chordata; class Actinopteri; order Cypriniformes; family Cyprinidae; genus Cyprinus; species Cyprinus carpio. The sequence continues at coordinate 1,570,248 of NC_056611.1, forward strand.
TATATTTTGCTAGTTCATAATTATATGTTAAAATTTTTGGCAATATGCAATGTTTGGCTGCTAACACTGTGTAGAGTGAAACTGAGATGCGGTACAGTTAACATTAAGAGCAGTTTTGAGCGTCTTTGTGCTCGCAACAGCACTTTGCACCTTATTTCACTAATTTAGTGAAACCTTGAACATCCTCTACAGTTAAAAGTGTACATAGCAAATGTACGCACGTTCATTTGTGTCATGGAAACATCTTGGAGTGGACTGGGGTGTAAAGGAGCTTGCAGATGAGCCTTGGCAAGAGTCGACTAATTGTACATCACTTGAAGCATCTCTCTCTGAACTGCTGCTTTGGCCTGTAGAGGTTCCTAAATAGCAGTGAACACATACATTTTTGCATACAGTCATAACAGGCACAGAGAAGTATCTATTATTGGGTTCTTGCACTGACCACCACCTCTGGAAGTACACTACTGTCTGAGCATCGTTGGATGTTAAATTAACACAGAAGAAAGTAACAATAAGTGCACTATCTGAAATTATAATGAAATCTAAATCATAAAGATTAATTTAATGATTTAATTTAACAATGCCACACTATATATAAAACACTAGTGTAATTTCCCATCCATCAAACAGGCATGTGATTAGCAAAGGGCAAAAAAGCAGGGAAATATACAGAGAGCCCCTCACACCCAAATAAAACTGGCGGCGGCTCTATTATAACATGGATGGTAAATAATGACAATAAGTTATTAGGTGGATGTGTTGCAGTGTGAATCAAAGACAAGTGTCTAATCCACTGCACCATTGCAACCTCTCTATAATAATTATTATTTTCTATTCATTTTTAACCAAACTTAAACAGCTAAATGCGCAACATGAAATAATTGAGTCTATAACTAAACTACTAACTTTCAAATTAGTTCAGTAGAAGTTAAGAGACAGTAGCAAAGGTTGTTGCCTGTTTAAGACCTGGTGACCTAACTGTTATATTATTCAGGAAACTCAGATCAAACAGCTGATCAGTCTCTGTCTATTGATAAACTGTAGGAAAAAGTTTGACATTTCAACTGTGGCAGCGGACGGGCGTGTGGGTGAAACGACCGCAACATTTTCAAGATTACACAGAAGCCGTTGCCATAGTTACCTCATTGAGCGCCTGTCTGCAGATGAGGAGCGCAGATCAACCCCGCAGATCCAAGCCAATAAGAAATGAATTTATAACTTACCAAAACCTTTCACATATGGACGACTTAAAAAGCAACCATTCATACAGGAAAGTGTAGCCTATATAGACTATATGATTAATCAATCGACAACAAAGTCAAAATAAAAATTGGACATAGCCTATAACAAGCAATAATTAAAACAGTTTTGGGTAAGTTACTCAGAAATAATATAGCTATTACTTAATAGTTACTTAGCATATAGGCTACTGCTTAAAAAAGTAATATTAGCTACTCTACATATTACTGGGTGATATAACGGCACTCTCTCCCGACGAGTCCAAGCATCACTGGCAGTAGCTAACTTAGCAGCCAGAGTTTCTGAGTTTGACGTTGCTGTGTTGCTTTAGCTGATGCTTCAATTAGCCTAAATGTAGAATTGTTCGCAGTTGAACTTTTTGCTGGTCGCACAAAGTTTACAACGGACTACAATGTTCTTTGCATCTTAGACTGTAACACAATAATGGCAATAACGTTACTTACAGCTGTCGAAAATACTTTTTGGCTAACAGCTGACTTGAACAACATAAGGTGCCGCTGACCTGTAGTGCAGTTGCGCATTCACTTCAGGGATGTTGCATTCAGTAGCGCAGCGTCACTTGGATTAGTAGCTAATTGTAATAATATAACTGTTTTGGAAATAGTAATCCATTACATTACTCTTTACTGGGAAAATTAATATTACAGTATTACTGCCCAACAAGTTACGTACCACTGATGCTTAAGAGCGACTGTGGTTCACACTGTGCAGGTGTGGAATGGGCAGCTGAACAGAATCGAACATCCTTGTTGATATTTGGAAAGGAAGAAATCTTTAAACACATCAGCCTGTAGATGTCCTCAAATCCTTTCCATTTCACTCGGCCAGCTACTGTACCCCCCCCCCCCCCCCTCCCTTTTTTTTATATTACAGATCTGTGTGATTCATGTGTGTCAGCTTTTCAGGTCGGAAAATCAAAAATCACATCCCTGAACAAAATGTTATGTATTTCCCAACAAAAAGAAATTACAAATGTCAGGGGTAAATGTTACTAGGGCTGGCCTGAATGTAAATTTTTGAGCTTTGACGCTTCGATAGTAATAGCAAATAATCTAAGCTTATTGAGCAGGTGAAGAGCGAGGCAGGGACCTCTCTGGTCACAAAAGATTTCAATTGTTGTCTTTATTATAAAAAAAAAAAAAAAAAAAAAAAAAAATGTACTAAGAAAATTTTTTTTTTACTTCTGACAGAAGTAAAAAGTCTTGGGATAGACACCGATGACAAGGAGCTTGCAGGGGAGCCCGGATAAGAGTCACTGACCATGGATAAATCTCTATCTGTTTCTGAACTGGCATTCTGTGCCAAGTAACCTAAATGACAGTATAAAACAAACATAGCTATAAATATAATTTAAGACATGCACAAATGCGTAGCAGTCATTGTTTTACTTACTTGTGACACGAGCAAGAAGCTTTCTTGCTTCAACTTTCTTCAGGACACCAAGGTCATCTGGTTCCACGAAATTTAAATCCTCTACAGTATTAACACCAAGACTTTCAAGCTCATTCATTAAAGGTTGCAGTCTACAGTCTGGAAGAACTGCTGTTATGAAACTGGTCAGGTCATCCATGACTACAGAGAAAGATAAAAACATATCAAACTTCCATACACAGCATTCAGTCTCAGGTATGTGTTTGTCCTGTAAACAAGACTACACGGCCTGCTAGTCAAGTGAGCTGACAGTAATTAGCATAACAACTTAGCATAACATTTGACAGGGCTGGGCAATGTATTCAATATATTCTAGGGCTGGGGCAATTAATTGACGTAATAGTTTACGAAAATAAATTGATTCAAATAATGTAAGTCGATGTGTCGCTCAATCTGGTGTAAGTACGGATTCTCACTAACAACAAGCTGCAGCTATAAGACCAAGTCTCTGGCTGTCTAAAATTTGGGAGTATTTTAGACTGAAACTCAACACATGGCGCTGTGTGGGCTCTGTGAACTGGAAATAGCTTCAATGCAGCACAACTGCTGTGCACGGATACGTGAAGCAGCACGAACACGCAAAGCAAAAGCATCCGGGAGAACTTGTGAAGACGATAATGGCAGCACTGCAAATCCCGTTTACTTTTAATCTCCACACAAGCATGTTATATTGTGATAATCTGCACGAGGAACGTGTTTCTGTTACTTGTAGTACATTAAAATTGATTTTCTAAATGTATCATTGGCTCCATGTTAAAAGTTATTTCTGCACCGCTGCTGTGAACATAACGTTACACCGTGTGTCATCTAATGTTCGGCCATTTCATATTTTCTGTTTATTTACAAGAGACCGGTTTGATATTTATTTTGGATAAATTGTTATATTAATCAAGTAATAAAATGTTTCTTCTTTACAATACACAATTTGCAATGCAAGTAAAATTAATAAGTAATTAGCAGTAAGTAATTAGTCATTGTGCAGTAACATGTTGGCTGTCAGTGTTTTATAATGTTTTTGGATTAATATTATTGCTGCATTAATGTGTTGCATTTCACTGCTGTGGAGGTTTATGGTTAAGCTCATTTTAATTTCTTAATTTACACTTTTCAGTAGTTTAACATACAGTCATGCATCATGTTCTGCAAAATCGTCATGTTTGCCCCAATTGAGAAGGTACGGTATGTTATATTTAGATATAATCGTTTAGTATGGAATATACCATTATTTATGAAAATTTTATTTTTCGCCCAGCCCTATTTGACAGTAAATGAGAGCTCATTAGGAAGGTAGTTTTAATGTTAAAGTTTTTATTGGGTGACCTTGGGTGGCAGTGGCTCATGAAGTAAAGCTGTCTTCTGGTAATCTGAAGGATCTTGTTTTGATCTGGCTCCTCCTGGCAGCGTGTTGGCAGTGGCAGTGTTTTTGCGCAAAACACTGAACACCTAACTTCTCTTGACGAGAAGGTTGGCGCCTTGCATGGTTGCCTCTGCAGTCAGTGTGTGTTTGGGGGAATGTGAGGCATAAGATGTAAAGCACTTTGGATTTAATAGCTATATATGCCTACTGAAACTGCAGTCAATTTACCATTAACCTTGAGAAAGCGAAAAGATAATATGTGATGTCTAATGACCATTTACTGGCAAATTACAGTGTCAACTAATAAGGGAGGCCATATATTTCAAAAGATTGATTCATATTTTTTCATGGTTTTTTAGTCATGTAATAAATGTGGGTTTCAAACTCCTCCTGACCAAAGAACTATAAACCATTCAGATGGCTATATCTCACAGATGGCTCAATGTCGCCAGGCCTGTTTCTGCCGTAGTTAGACGGACCTATTTGGCAAGTACAGTGTGTAGTCAAAGCGGTTGCGGGGCCGCAAGCTGGCAGAGTAGAGGAGGAAAATTAGCTAAGATAAAGTCAACCTGCCCCATCTTCAATGGCGGACATGCGTTGGAATTTTAAATCCCCTGGGGAGGGAGATGCTGTAATACGGGAATACTCGCATTGTACGCTATACCCAGAGACAAATTAACTTTAACAAGTAGCAAACAACCAATGCACCCCCAAGCCAACCCTGAATGTGTCTTGTTTTTTAATATCAGTTCACAAATACAGTTGTTTCCACATACCTTGCTATTTATTGATTACATATTTTTCTTTGACGCTTATTAAACTGTCGACCTGTTAAATTGGATGTAGGTCAAAATAGCCATTTAGAATCAAATATTTGTTTAGAATACACTTAACCCCAAGAATCCAAGTTGAATCATATTGTGTGAGATATCAAAAGATTCCCTCACCTAACTATTAAGCTATCCCAGTCTAAGTAGCTTAAGTCAGTTAGTTACTGATCGAGAACACTGTGTTTAAGTGAGATGACTTTCATTCCACGCAGAGAATATGCAGCTAGTGGATAAAAGTCCAAACACTGCTCAGCATTAATGCAAACCATTTGTCTAGCTGCTTGTCCAACATTATAGAGCCCATACTCTGCCAGATAGGATGAGGTGTGTGGTGTCACCAGGAAGTACACATACTTGTTTTCCTTCATCAGAATGAGCTCAATTTGTCCAAATTCTAGTGAGTCATCATTCCTAATGCATAGAAAGGAGCCCTTCCTATACAGGGTACCCCTCCACTCCACTTCTGTGGACACCAACTCAGGACTTGGGAGCGAGCTTGCCTCAACTGCATTACGCACTTTGTCGCTGTACAACTCAGTGTGGTAAGGAGATGAGTTTTTGACTTGCAAAGTTGCAGCAAAGAAAGAGCTGGAGTTCAGATATGACTGAAGCAGCTGATGGTTGTTTGCAAGTGTCTGACAAACATTTTTGAAGTTTTGTGTCCTTCTTATGCATCTTTTGAAGTACGAGTGTTTTCTCTCAAACCTCATTGTCCACAACCTTATGAGTGGACCAAGTTTTATGATCAAAGAGGGATAGTGGACAAGGTAGTGATGTTTTGGTTTGAGTTTCTCTGTAGGAAAAAGTTATTTCCTGGTTTCAAGATAATCTTGAATCAGAACGTTCAGGAAACTAACTTGGGGGACAGATATCTTGGGAGCACAGAGTAACTCAACAAGCTCTTTCAGCAAGATCAGTAGCTGCCACACCGGATCCTTAGTATCTGAGATTTTATCACCAACGATCACTGGTACAAGTCTCAAAAGACACCAGTTTTCAGCTGCCTGTCCACCAATCTTAGTACCACTTCCATTTACTTCAGAAGGAGCAGAACCAGCATCAGAACCCTCATACCTGAATTGTGCGATTCGTCTGTTCAGCTGTGTGTATGTGAACCATTTTTTTAACTTTACAAAGTATCTTATGTAAAGGGTAAGGTCGTAGGCAACCACACCTTCAAATAGGTCATGGCCTATGCATGGTGGAAGCCCTGGCTGGCATACATGGAAATAATCAAGGGAGTTGAAAACGGAGTCAAACTTGAGTCCCATGATATTTGCTGCCTCAGTTTCCTTTAGTTTTTGCACTGCCTCCTTGTAGGTTTCAACTGTTCTTACAGGAAACCGGTCTGTCACATTGTCCATTTCTTTTGCAGGCACAGTGCAGTACCTGCAGCAGTGACTGGCAGTACTGAAATTTTCAGTAAAGCCACCAATACAGTGGGAGCCCAAATTGTCCCCAGCAATACATAGGACTGTTGCCCGCACCACCTGGCCAGTTGAAGTGATTAGTCCATTTCTCTCAAGTTCTCTTATATCTGACAGCATCCTGGCAAACACCTTGTCATGTGCAAAGTATTTAAAGTCTCTCTCAGGGCACAGAAGCAAAAGCTGCAAGTTCTCCACACAAGAACGATAGAACGGCTCAAAGTTCGCAAGTGTAAAGTAAACACCTACTATTTTGTGCTTTTTCTTTGATGATCCAAGAGGGTTTACTACCTCAAATGCATCCTGGTACAAGATCAGCTTTAAGCTTATACCTTCCTCCATAAATAAGTCATTGGACTTTAATACTGATCCATCACAAACATCAGTGAACACATTAGTAGAGGTACCATTATTTTGTGACTTTGCACACTCTTGCCACACAACGGGGTCTTTTAACATGGCTTTTAAAGTATCTTGAAGGGGGATATACTGTGCGTAGCAGTCCCTCCTATTCTCATTTTTCCCCAGATAAAGAGTCTGTGGGTGCACATACGAAAAGTGATTTTTGAAGTAGTGTTTTCTTTTGTACTCAGTGGAAAGATGAGAGCTGCATGAAGAATGCAAATCTGCTCCTCCCAAACAACTCAAAACACTTTCAATATCAGTGTCAGACAGGTTTATTTTAGCTGACAGTACCTGCTTGAATTCCTTCTTAGTGTACTGATGACAAATGTCATTCAAACTGTTTATTTCATCAACAATAACCTGTATAGTTGATGATGGAATAAGGTACTTAGCCTGCAGTTTCATGTAAAACATGCATAGATTTTTTAGATACAGGGCTCTCATTTCACTGTCATCTGGCATATTATCAAATCCACTTGTGCCATGAACTACATCTATATCACTTTCAACCTCAGCAGAATCCTCAATAGACTCTGACTGTGCAGAATATGTAGGTGTTGCATACAATTCTGTTTGATGCTTATGAGCTCTTGACATATGGGCAGTAAATGATGATCTCACTTTAAAAGTTTTTCCACAATTTGCAAATGGACATTTTATAGTCTCTTTTTTTAACAGGTGTGATCTCAGATGTGCAAGGAGATCATTGAGATTGGTACATTGTTTCTGACAACTTGAGATGTCACATTTGAATGAACTTCCCAAGTCATTTCTCTGTGAGGCAGAGGTTGTCCTGTGGTGACGGTAAATATGTGCTTTAAAAGCACTGAACTTTAGAAACTGACATTTGCACCCTGCAAAACAACAAGGGTACTGATTATTTGCTTCATGTCTGTGTAGTAATTGATGATCAACATAACCTTTGACAGTTTTCAAAGAGAGGCCACAGGATCGACATACGAAAGGACCGGCCATATTGCAGAATGGTAGTTTTCAATGTGACGCATCTAAACTGCATTAGAGGTACATTACATTACTTTGTGTGGAAATCCAATATTTAGTCTCATCTAGAGATCTATGTGTCTTGTCACACCCCTAATTTGAATATTAAAAAAAGGCTATAGGTTTTGCAGGTGTATTTCAACAAACCTGTTCTATATCTGCTGGTAAAACCAGTGAAGCTGAATCACAATCCACACAACTGTTGAGAAAAAAGAAAAATAAGTTGAAAGCAGGGCAACAACACATACCGTAAAACTTCAAATAATAACCCGGGCTTTTATTTTCCCAAATCGCCAAGCTGCATCGGCTTGTATTTGAGACAGGCGTCTATATGAGACAGGCCTTTAATTTAGTGTTGAGATCATGGGGGTCAGTTTGGTTTGAAATGTGCTGGGGACAGAGACGCAATCGGAAGTGCATTTTCGGAAGTGCTGGGTACAATGATGCAATATACGTAAATATACGGTTAGTAAAAAATATACTAATGTCATAGAACGGATGTACCTAATACAAATAAATAAAAAATCTCCAGTTAACTAGCAGAGCATTCATTTAGTTCACTATTAAAAAAGAGATATAGCGCTTAAATCTGTTGTTTTTTTATATCAAGCTGAGTGCTCGTTGCAGCTGCTATCAGTGTCATGGATACAGGTGTTCTCTTGTGGCTCACGCAGTCTTCACTCGGACGCGCTCTTCGATCTATCGCCGTTGCGGAGATTGTGTTGAGATGTTGTTAATTGAGTGTCGGCCTAGAGATAATGATCCAAATAGCATAGGCTGATAGATGGAAAGCATGACAGTAGGAGGTTACCACATTATGTTACATTTTATTTGTAATTCGAATGTTTAACAGTTCAGTTAATGTAAGGATGAGTCTACTATAATCAACCTTGATTAAAGTATGATTTGTCCTCAATATCCAACTTTCATTTCATTGTTTGCAACCAGCAAAACAATGAGGGTACTGACTATTTGCTTCATGTGTATAACTCGAACGTTAATGTAGTACCAGTTTCTGTACTGACGCATTTGGCAGTAACTTAAGTTAGTTGCAGTCTCTCTGAAACTTTTAGTCAATGTTAACTTCAACAGTTAATGTTACATTGTATTACTTGTATTACTGTAACACAGGGCCCGACTGGGACACAATTTCAGGCCGGGAAATCCTACACCCATCCAGGCCATCCTATGCACCCAAATAAAATTCTGAAACCCGGACAACCCTATTTTTTCCTAAATTACATTTATTGGTCTAAATTCTTATGCTGGGGCCGTGTAAAATAATTAAAGGGTTTTTCTTGAACGGTATCCTCACTTCCACTTTATGTAAGTATAAAGTGTGCATATTTTTCTTGTACCTGTCACTTCTTCACCTGTCACTTGTTCTGGCCTCATGTTACAAACAGAACTCTCTCCACCTTGGTGTAAAACAACCACCTTATTTTTATTTGTTTGCCCAGAATCTACATTTATTTTAGTAAAAAAAATCAAAGTACTATATTTATGAAAAAATTTTGTTTTTTATCTTAAAATTACTTAAATATCCAACATTTAGCAACACTATATTTCATACAATATGTCCCAAAAAAAAAAAAAAATAGGCCTAATCTTATTTTGATTCTACATGTCATCTCACTCCCTGGCTGAATGTGTGATCATTGCACCACAGCTACCGTAGTGCTAGGTTGACTGTCTCCACCTTCATTTGAAAAATAAATAAATAAACAAAAATAAAAGGAAAAAAGTTTTAAACCTCACAAATGGGCAGACATAATTTTCTAAATTGTCTAATAAAATGTTATTGCATTATTTTTTGTTGATGTCTGCACTATCACTCCTGTCTCCCTGCTCCCAGTACATAAATGTTAATATTTGTCTGCTAAATTACTTATGTAACTTTACACTAAATAATATTAATCTCCTTTAGCATACAGTATTTTGAGTGACGATAGTAATAGGGGCGCTATACCGCTTACATTTGCTAGCATTTCAATACTAAGTTAACGAAGAAAAAAGTAAAGTATTTACAGATGAAACTGACCTGCACTTGAAGCCCTGAACAGGACATTCATTTTGCAACATTTTGATACTTGTTCTCTAAATGCTTTATTTTTCGTTGTCCTTTCCCTCTCTGCTCCACCTGGCTGTTTTCTCTCCATCATCGGATGATGCTCGCATTTTCTATTTAACCGTTTAGATGAGGCGTAAAGTTGAATTGTAGCCTTGCCAGTCAACACTAACAGATTCATGATTTTATTTTATAATCGTTTTTTTATGATCGAAAATGATCACTGGTAAAGGTAGTAGTATATAAAAAAATAATAATAATAAAAAAAAAAAAAAAAACGTTGGCTGGCAGCAGGCCAAATTAACAAATTAACGAATTCTCCCGGTGCTCCCGATGGCCAGTCCGGGCCTGCTGTAACGTTATGAATAAGCACAATGTACAGTACAGAGTCAAATTCCTCCTATGTTTAACGTTACACATACCTGGCAAATAAAGCTGATTCTGACCTACGTTGGCTGTTAACTAAAACGTTACCTCAATTAACTAGCAAAAGTTAGCTTGAGGAGCAAACGATGTAGCTAGCTAATTTTAGACACGGTGTTTCATTACTGACATTTTAAATAGCTCTTGGTAGGCTGCACACAATTTGTCATACGCTAATATTTGTTAATATCATATTCTCACCACTTTTAACGAGACACGGGAAACGATGTGGCGCTTTGCTCCACGCTGCTGAAATGGCGCGCGGTGGCTGGCTGCGGACACTTCCGTTTTCGACCGCGGCAATAAAAAAAAAAAAGAAGCACGCAGATCACTACTGATAAAAGTTGAAAAAAACAACAACACATCAACAAATTAGCACATGATAACTTCGATTGAACTGGACGAAATGAGCACATGTATTGGTTGAACTGGGTGTTTTTAATTGCAATCATTGAGTTATTTTCAAAATAAGAAACTCCCTTTAGCACAGTTTCCTAAGTGTTAAAGATATATTTGGATCCATTATGAACTCTAGCTGATCATTACAGCAATAATCACCATCAATGATGTCAAGTGCATTTTAATTTACTCTACCTGTCAATAAATGATTAGATTTTTTTTTTTTGCCCAAAGACTTTATATATACATATATATATATATATATGGTGCAAAGAAAACATTGATTTGATGTATCTGTTTTAGTCCAAAAGTGCATGGTGCACATGCCCAAGTCTGTGATAAACTCATCAGTGAATGTTTATGATTATACAACATCCCACTATATGATCATCATGTTTTGGTCAGAGGAATGATTTGGCAAAAGTACAATGCAGCCAGTTCACATCATGCATAGGCCCACTCCCCTAACATAGCCTAAATACAGAATGACAATACTAGTTCACAGGCATTTAGAACAGAGACAGCCAGAGAGCCAGACAGCCTGAATGGAGTAAAACAAGCTTGCAGTACCCTGACATGTTAGAAGTCTTTGACTTCAGTCATTAATGGCCATCTTGCGATCTTCATCCCACTTTCACGGAGTCCATGGGCCCATGAGCCCCAAAGTGTATTACAGATGCTGGCCTGGGGCTCTTTTCCCAGTACCTACTTTGCTGGTGTCTGTAGTGTCTTATCAACTATGGCTTCTGATGTCAGTTACATCGCATGCAGACAGGAATGAAATTAGCACTTCACACCTATCAAATTCAGGGTAAATTTAAAACTTCCAAGTCCCCTGCCACCAATGCAGAAATATACAATTAAGAAATATTATTTTTCACAAGCAAAGATAAACTTTGCTGGCCACATCAGCTTAGGATTCAACAAGTGCAGATACAAGAGTGATAGATAAAAAATATATATACATAAAATAAAAATAAAAAAAGAGCTATGTAGGCTACCTTTCATGCAGATATGCTGTAAATAAAAATTGAACATAATAATTACTGTGTGTTATACTACAGACACAGATCTAAAATATTGCCTTGAAAGATGGATGAATACAGCAGGAGGTATTGTTGCACAGTGTAACTAAATATACAGTTATTGCACAGCTTAAGTCTAATATAAAATTCTTAAATCAACAATAGTCAGTGATTGTTTATGCATCATATATCCAGTGTTTCTACTGTCAGGCACTGACTCAATGTTTACAATTCTGAAGTGTTCTGTAAAAATTTCATAAGTGGCAGAGAAAAAATTGAGTGGCAACATTTTCAGCCCCCACCCGTGGACTGTTTCAGCTGCTGCTGTTTGGCAAGTGGTGCTGCAGCCTCAAATCTCTGATCATCATGCTTTGGGACAGTTTTTCCGCAAGACAACCAGGCTCAAGAATGCTGGACACTAACTTCCTAATGCCTGTCTGCCTGTTGGTGTGAAAGGACTCTTGAATCTTGTGTGCTGATATGTCCTCTTTTGGCTTGGCTTTTAAGGACATTGTCCTTTTTGTCTGTTTGAAATGCTGCCCTGACAGTGTTTTTTCTGTTATCGTATATATTGACCATAGACTATATTGACACATGTCCACTTTAAAAACGTTGAAGCATTAAGACACAAAATCAATCTATATTCAACAAAATTCAAGGCCCTCACTGAAGTGAAATCATTAGGCCTCGGTTGATGGGAACAAACAGCCACACTATGAATAAAGCTTTAAAATGGGGTGCTATATATTTTTTAATTTACAATAGGTGAGCAATGTGTGAAAGACTAGGAATTTATTCTGGGGCTCAACAGTTCAAACAAGGCTCTTGTAGCATAAACTTGAGCTTTGGTAAACTAGGGGTGAAGGAATTGTAGACATTAAAATGGTTGAAACATTACACAACCGTGTAAACAAACATCGTAATTGTTTTTCTAGTCTCTGTGCTTTAGATATCACTAAAGGTAATTTAATATATTTACCCAGCCGGCACATGACCTACCTTCAACGTTGAAATATGATTGAAATAATGTCAGTTGTTGTTTCAACGTTGAAATAACGTTTAATGCTACATGGTTGAAAAAGGTTAACAAAAACACTTCTAAATCAACGTTGAATGAAAACATTACGTTGTTTCAACATACAGATCTTGTAAAAAAATCAACGTTGATTTAGAAGTGTTTCTGCCTTTTAACATATTATTATGATAATTAATTAGCATTTAATGAGTTTTGGATCATAACAGCTCTTCAATGTATATGTTAAAATATAATTATCATCATTATTAACAATAATAGTTTCACCCTAGAGAGCAGTGCAGCAGAAACCTTTTGCCTTATGTGATTTTGTGTGAATTTACAATTTTGTCTGCTTGCCTAACAGTTTACATTGCATTATTAAATTTTTATTCATACACTGTCATGTCATTTGACCAATTAATTAAATAATAATACAGACTGCAAATAAAACTTAATACACAGCTACGTTAACTCGCGCAAACTATTGCTATTGTTATTGGTTGTTTCGCCGTTTTACTTTGAGCATGATTGGTTAATCTGTCTGTTTTCCAGGAAACCGTCCAATGAGAATGTGCGTGGCTCTGCGCGCCTATTTTAAATTTGAAAATATGTCCGTTACTCTCGGTCGGAGCAGCTGCTTTGCGTTGATTACTCGGTCAGACCTGGATTATTTTATATCTGCCTGTTGAATTCTTACATTTTGAGCGAATTTTAGTTGATATGTCAGTGAAGAACAAAAGCTGGAATGTGAACAGAGGAAGGGGTTGTACGTGGTCTGTAAATACTGGCGATATCAGGTAAGAAAAAATTTTTCAGTCCTTAACAGTCTAACTTTAACGTTTAGGGACACGGGTAACTTAACTGTCATCTTAACGTTACTGCAGCCTCGTAAGATAAATAAGTTATCTCTGTGTGTGTTTTTGTACTGCTTCACTATTAGCGTAGCGATATTAGCATGTATTTCATGTGTTAGTACCATCTGACATTGCTGTGTTTTGTTGTTGGTAAGTTAACGTTATGTGTTTATGTTGTCAGCTAACGTTAGTTTAAAACTCAAACGCATGAGATGTAAAAAAAGCGTGGGAATGAGTAAAGTGATAAAACCGTCATTTATTCTTTAGAAGTATGTTTACATAACCTCTTCAAACACTGATAACGATATTGAAAAGATATTTGTTTACTCTTTTTTTTTTTTAGATCAAGCATTGGAATAAGATTTTTATCGGGGGAGAACACCCAACAGAAAGACCCATGATTCACCAACGTAAGTCAATTTTACCCACGTACTGTTCGAAAACCTACACTAGGATAGTATTAAGTATGATTTTCATACTGTTACTGATAGAAAGTCTGAGTAACTTTCTGTCCTTTTGTCTTTCTTCTGCTGAAGTGGCGCACTGAAAGGGGAGATTCATGTCACCTTCATCAGTTCTTTCTTTAATCACTGGACACCATTAAGGGAAAGACCCTCAGATAACAGGATAAATGCGGCTGCAGGTAAAATTATTTGATGGGGTTAGGGTTATTTGATTTTGGTACCTATTGGCTTTTTTTGTGTGCTTCCCTTGCTATGATACACATTTCTGATAGGATTGCCAGGCTTTAAGTGTATGTTTACATTTTTAATCATGTAATAACTAACAGTCTCAAAGATGACATTACTCAGTTCATGTTATGTGAATGTTATAATGGCAAAGTTTTTACAATTTAAATCAATTTCATATAAATAATATATATATTTACAGTATATGTTTCCTCACAATGTCAAATGTGCTTGTTAAGCGCGGCAGCTTTTTTTATACATTTTACAATTTTAATATGTAAGTTAACATTAACATTGTCGAGTCAGCAGGGCTAATGTTAAAACTCGCCGTTTGTAACGTTACGTTATGTATTAACCTTAACGTTACATCTTTTGCCTCTTGCAAACACCTAACAGTTAAGTTAACGTTAAATAAAAGGCTGTTGCAGGTTGGGACCTTGTTTTATACAGTCTATGGTTTAACTTAGTTAACGTAATGTTAAGTTAGGACCTGACAAAGACTTGTCTCAGTGGCAGCTCGTTTTTAACTTAACGTTAGCAGTAGCACATTCAGTCAGTTAACATTAACGTTAGCTTGATACGAATACTATTAATCTAGGAAACGTTATAACGGTATGTTGCTCCTACCGTTAAAGTAACGTTAAATTACTGGTAACGTAAATACTTTACCTGTAACCTGCGTGTAACGTAACTTTACCTCCTAGTTATACACATGCCTGGATTTTAACTTTCTCAGCTGACTAAGTTTGTTTTCCTTTATAGTGAACCAGACTCATCGTGAGTGAAAATAACGATTTAACATGAAATTTCATGTCCTCCTTATCCATAGGTTTTGACAGATTGGACTAGTTAACTTCAACAACTTCTGGGTGAGTGTTTTGACAAGAAAGTTGCTGAATTAGTGCTGGGCGGTTTGACCAAAAATTTATATTAGACAAGCTGAATCCCTTTGTATTTTTAAATGTTCTCTTAAAACATATTTTTTCCGGTTAGCATATATGTAATATGTTTTTCTGATTGTCAATCTCAATGTATTTTTGTTTCTCTCTTTCTGTATGCCTTGGTAAAGCGCTTTGAGATGTAACTTTTAAAGGTGCTATAGAAAATAAAGTTTATTATTATTATATCAAGGTTTTTTTCACAATTATGCCGGTTTTCCGGTTTATGACTTTTTTTCATTTTTTTTTCATGCGTAGTCAGGTGTTCAATGTATTTTCTACTGGTTGAGAGAGGAATTACTGCAGTAAATTGACTTAGGATGGTCTACTGTACTGTCATTAGTGAATATTGTAGATAGGGCTGGACTAGAATATTCAAATATTCGTTCAGTGGGTTGTTATTCGATTTTAAAATTTGACATTCGAATATTCGTTTTTTTTTCTTTGCACACCTGCCATCCCCCTCGAAACGGTTCTCATTCGCACTTGAATATGTTTACACTATTAAATCTGGCAAAATACAATACTATTTTGGCCATTTTTAATAGGATGGACAGTTGAAGGAACCTAACCTCGTTATACTTAATACATATATTTGCTTCTTCTTGGCCTACTAAAGTGTTCCTGGAGTAATCTCTGACTAGAGTGCAGAACAGCGGAGCTTGTATGGACAGAAGTGCATGCCATAGCTTGTATTTTGGGTAAAGCTGCGTTGCTTTGACATTGTGGAAAATAGAATAATAGAAACAAAATATATAAATCTTTTACCCGTTACTAGTAATCTACTGCGAAATATAGGAGATTTTGAGACTTTAATTTGTTTGACTTTGTAAAGGTCTGTTTATTGAAGCTGTGCTAATTATGCTAGCCAGCCTAAAATTAATTTTGCATTAATAATTTTAAATTACGTCGTTCTGTTTAGCCTATTACAGTCTGTTTTATTCTATATAAGGGAATTCATTTCATTTTATTTAAATTGTTCGTTAATTGAAATGTGTGATGCTGTTATTGAAGGTAGCTTCAGTTTCGTTTTTTCTTTATTGTAATTTTATTTTTCTTTATTGAAATTTAGTTTTTTATTGAAATTTCGTTTTTATTTAAATCTACCCTTTACTGTGACAGTAATTTGTTAGTCAGAAAAATATTAGACTACTTTATTAAAAGTATTGCTTAAGTTAACAGACCTGCGCCACACATTTTTGGAAACCAAAAAACCTCCAAACAACAGACCTGGCTCCTCTTTTTGGCACAAGTTCTTTAGCGAAGCGGCGCGGAGAGCCGTTTCTGCGATGCTTCTGAAACGCGCCACATCGCGGCCAGTTTTAAACACAAGCATTGACTTGAATGGGCGCCGATCTGGGGTGCGTTTCCCGAAAGCATCGTTAGCCAACTATGGTCGCAAGTTCCGTCGTTATCAGCATAGTTCAACGATTTGGTGTTTCCCGAAACCATCGTTCCAACGAACGTTCGCAAACAGCATCGCAAACTTGTGTGGTTGGAACGACAGCTCTCGAGCTGTGGTTACAAGCATAGTTTCTAGTTTACATGAGATGTAGACTGAATAAATCCTTATCTTTAGCAAAATAAGCAAGCTGACATTCAGTACAACCCGTGTTATTTATTTAGGATACATACAAATGTAATTTACGTCTTTTAGTTTGTCAAGAGATTTAAAGCACCGTTTTTGAAGACTGCGCATGTGCGAAAGTGCTCTACTATGTAAGAACAAGACAAATATTGAGTCTGGTAATAAGCAAAATAACTGATAAAAATTTGAAGTGGTCTTCAGATGCCATGTCTGTAACTTATAACAAAATCTAGTGTTAATTCGATCTCAGAAAGATTAATTAAAATAAGTTATTAATCCACAACGTGCGAGACGTCAAAAACCAAAGTGGTTGATACTTTGCGACATACGGTTTCGGGAAATAGTCGTGACTAGCTAGTTGATTTCTCAAAAGATGCATCATACTATGGTAGTTAAGCAGCGAGCTATATAGTTGTACGGGAAACGCACCCCAGCTCCGGTAGCCGTGTCGCTGCCGTAATGCGCCGCTGGCGTGTGCAGTGTAAATGACGGGTAAAGGGTCTGTCTGAAACAGTGTTGTGTGACGCAGCGTAACATTAATTCCGAACGGTGTGTAATTAAATACATTGGTATCGCGGTATATTAAACATTAATATCATAGCGAAAATATACACCGGTTTTCGGTATGAACCGGTTTACCGCCCAGCACTACGCTGAATTTCATATTTAGATACTACAGAATGCTCAAGCAAAGACATTCATTATCTAACAAATCAAATGCTTTGTTCAATAGCAAGCTGAACAGTAACGTTAGGGCCATTTTCTGGAAGAGAAACCCACTTGGACAGGTAAGTTAACATTATGTGTTGCATTTTAATGTTTGTACATTTGTCCATATGACGTTATAAGGGGTTTACTACATCTTTCTCACCCATGTTATGGTTCATATTCTGTGTTCAGTTTGACAAGGATCAAGAGGCCAAGGACCAGTTGGTGAAGGCTGAACCAACAGACCAGACAGCTCTCCCACAGCCAGCCTCTGAACCTGCTCTACAGTCTGAATAGCCCGGGTGAAGTTAAACTCTCCTTTGCTGGTAACCCAGATGGCTGAGAACATGTTAGGCTGGTACCCTGGAAGCTAAGAGCAAAGCGGCAAAGGAGTTCGCAGGCGAGACTGATGATTGCAGAGGAGCTGAAACCCACAGAGGACATGGGTCTCAATGAACACAAGGTGAGGATTGTATGGAAATCCAGCTGGTTTATTGCTGTTATGTAATAAGTCTGATAATATACATTTTCAGTTTTCATGGGATGATGAAACATTTAGTTGGTGCTGTGGTCTAAGTTACCGCATAACTTTATCCAGAGCAGACTTATCTCGGTTATGTGGCTTGGGAAAGGGTAAAAAATTCACACCGTCGCCCAGCCTCTCGGCATACCTAGTGTCGGAGTTGCATGTACCCCCATGCACACCGTTTGACCATTTTAACTTAAAATGACAAGAAAAAAAAAACATAAAAACGAGTGAAAACTGACTAACTGCAATGCATTTCAATGGACATGGAAGCAGAGAATGTTTGGGTTGTATTGTATTGGGTTAGCTGCGCACTGTGATTTGCTCATCGCATTTTGGGCCGTGGCTTAGCCATAGGTCAATTTACATCAATACTTAAAGGGATACTCCACTTTTCTTGGAAATAGGCTCATTTTACAACTCCCCAGAGTTAAACAGTTGAGTATTATCATTTTGGAATCCATCCAGCCAATCTCCGGGTCTGGGAGTCCAACTTTTAGCATAGCTTAGCATAATGACAAAACCATTTGCATCTCTCTCAAAAAAATGATAAAACTCAACTAAAGTACTTGACTTTTATTTTGTTATTGGAGGGATTAACTATTTTGATAATAGTAATTCCTCATATAAAACATTTGTTGGTTCCAGTTTAATACATGTGAAGATTATTTACCTTTTCTACTTTTTATTTTACTTTATAATAGAGCTGTGCGATATGGACAAAAAAAACCTATCACGATTTTTTGATCAATTTTGCGATTTTGATTTTAATCACGATTTTGACACACACAGACATGCTTTACAGTCATAAATGCATTCAGTATAAATTTGAAACATATTTCCAAAAGAAAACCAATGAGAGATTTATCAAAAAGTTGTAACATGTCTCTAGAACAGACAAAATAAGTCAAAATAATCACTAAGTAAAGATGTCAAACAAAATGTCTAGACATATGGCAAAAAATAAAATAGAACCTGTGTCTTTTGTAGCGGTGCTTCAGGTGTTGAAATAGATTTGTTATACATTATACAGGTTCACACGTACTCGTACACGTTTGCAGTGCGTATACAGTATGTGTATGCGGTGCAGAAGCAGCAGCGAGAGCGCATTATTGTAACGCGAAAGCACATTAAAATAATGCTCGAGCGCGAATCTCTCAGCTCGCACGCAGATTTCTTTTGCTCTGTCACAAAACCAGACGCGAGTGCTCCGATACACGCTGCTTTCGCCCGGAGAGAGTGCGCGCACTTAAAACGTTTCTCCTCTCGCTCAAACTGTATCCTGTGCACTCACAACTCTCTCTATGCTCATATGCTAGATATTAATTATTTTCGCACCTTTCCATATCTAACCTTTTCCGTTCACATCTTCGCATCTTTTACCGCGTGCAGTGTGAACGTTCTGATCCATTAACATGGGCTCGGAAAAAATACGCATCACAGACAGAGTGTGTGAACCTGGCGTTAGGCTTATGCCCAGTCTGTTCTGTTCTCGCACTCCACTTAGGTGCGCTGCATTCTGAATGGATCGGATAGCATACTGCAGGAGGTCGGGACCGCGGAAAATCGTGCTCTAAAGCGATTTAGAAATTGCGCACGCTCAAATCGTGATTTTATTAAGATTTAGATTAATTGCACAGCCCTACTTTATAAACTCGGCAAAAATAACAAACTATTCCATTTGACAATGAATGAAAATTCGAAAATCATGATCCATCTCTAAATTCAATAATTGTACTGCGAGTCAGAATAATTAAACTCAGTCTTTTGCCAAAGGTTTGTGCCAAAATCACACTTGATAGCAGTCCGTTTTACAAGTGGTTTTAAGATTTTGTTGATCACATTTACAGAGCACCTTGAACCCTTTTAATACATTTTAACCCCTTAATGTTCCTGCATTAGAAGCATTAATAGAGGCAAAGTTTGTTCATGCTCAATCTTCATTCAAGCTCCAAACTGCAATTATTGTTAAGCGGCAACCTAATGGCTCTGCTCTGGCGATGCTGTGAGGGTAGGAGGCAAAGTTGCCATTGTGTGTAAATTGAAAACAATACAATGTGGCCACCGTTGATGTGTAGGAATTTTTACAAGCATGATACATCTGATCTATTTTTCAGGTCAAGGCCTGGTGAGAGCCACTACAGAGGATCATAGCCATCGTTGGAATTCTGAAAGGACGTGGGTGATTATCAATCTGCCAAATGAACATTCACATCTGTATATTAATACTGATTATATATGAACTTGTTTGTTTGTTACTGGAAAGAACTTAGCTTCTATTGTTTTTGACTGAAGGACTTGACCATGTTTTAAGCCTATGTGCATTTTCTAGATGTTGAGCATGAACAGTACTTTAAACAATGATTTACTGGGTGACTTTTATGGCGTTTTTCCATTACCAGTACCAGCTTTGGCTGTGCTCCATTTTCCATTGCAGATCATACCCAGAGATAGTACCCCTCAATGCAGATGGTCGTCATAGCAAGGCCACACACAACTGCCGCGACGTAATGTTCAGTGCGACACACACACCTGCGACCCACATACAGCTGTCTCTTGATTTAAGTTAAAACCTTTCAGCATTACTCAGAATGTAAAGACAGATACTTAAAGGTGCTCTAAGCGATGCCGGGAGTCGTAACTTCTTGTTGACATTAGAATTGTTGTCAAACAAAACGGAGGCTAGCTAGACCCTCCCTCCTCCTCATCCGCGCACTAATCCCCCAAACCCCACCCCCAAATCTTTCTTGTCGCTTATTGGCTGGAACAGTTTGTTATGTTTCGTGGTGCGGGTGAGCCCAGTTTGTTTTTCTTGTTGTTTGTGGAGCCTGTGGTGTCTAGAGAGACCGCGTTTTTTTTTACAGTGTGTTCAGGGGACAGGCAGCTAGCGGATAGTGAGGAGATGTTTGCTGGATGTGACAAAAAATGTTTTGGCCTAAAAAACGTGTGACATCACTTAGAGCACCTTTAATTAATATAACATTTAATTTAACTAAAATAAATATCAAAAACATGTCTAATACTTCATCAACACGTCATACTCCTGGAAAAGACCCACATAAAGCTCATATTTTAAAATGATTAATATCCACATCACTGATGTATTTTTCAGATGTCAGATCAAATTGAGGGGAACAAGCCTGCATCCCAATGTGCACACTATCCATCCTAAATAGTATATAAGAAAATACAGTATATATTTTTTGTACGATAGTTGTTTTTACAGAACGTCTCTGCAGTGAATGTTTTTGTTTAAATAATTCCAAGGATATGAAGTAGATTGATTATTATTTTAACGTTATTACATTGCATTTCTACGTAGGCCAATTTTTGATGGCTTTTTTTATTCTGATGCAAGTGATGTACCGTTTTTACACACTTATCTCATTAAAAGGGGAAAAGTCTGTCCATCTTCATTTCTGAAAATGTGTAACATTTGAGACCCCAGCTCGGTCACATTCATATTTCTTTAATGTTAATTTCATAACTTGCAGTTCAGAAAGGAGTTACTGTGCATTCACACCAGACGCGACTTGTGCGAATAAGGGCCGTTTCATAGTCAACGCATCTGTACGCATACGCGTCCCCAAGGCTACAGATCGTTACGCTTCAGCTGCCATTATGCGTCGGTGCGTAGCCAAATGTGTCGTCCTAGTTTTTGATATGCGACGCGCCGATGCACGCAATACTATGCGTTGTCGGTGGGGGTGACATTGCAAGAACTGTACATTAATTCAAGTATATTATGTTTACAGAAGAAGAAGGTTTGAATACAATGGCTGGTGAAGAGGAAAAATTATGCGAGCTTTTACGTATAACATACCACCGCCTATCTCTGTGCTGCCTTGTTGCCGACGATGTAAAATCAGCAATAGAATGCACTCCTCTTCAGTTGTCATTGTGATCTGAATATCACGTGACCCGACTCTACTAATATCACCCGACTCTACTACCCCGTAGCGTGAGCGGTGTATTGCATACGCGCATCGCCCGTGACACTTGCGTCCAGTGTTTAGACTATGAAACGGAGCGAGTCGCTCGCATTGCTTGCTCGCGTTGACTATGTAACGGCCCTATATCGTGCTATTCGCGCGTAGTTGGACGCTTGAACATTTTAAGTTTAGACACTTCATTCGCGCGTGAAATGAACTTCACAACAGATGCGAATTCACGTCATGGGGGGGCTTCTGCCGGTTGAGTTCACGCAGCATTTTCAACCACCATTTTTATTTGGATAATTTTCAAAATATTACTGTTATCGTGTCATGAAATGTAGTTTTAAAAGTATTTCAGGCGAGAATGTAGTTGTTTTAAACTCAAATATGTGGTTTATTTATAAAGACAGCGTCTATTTAAAAATGTGTTTCGCCGATTTCGGAGACGAGCTCCACACGATCAGCGGGAGCTCAGTGATCATGTATCCGCTTAGAGCTGTTTCCCCTCGGCTAGACATTCTGACATGTGCCGCTTGCTCTGATGTCTCTTTAGTGGTTCAAGATAAAATATAACTTGTTTGGGGTAAGTCTAATCTTTGGTCTTTATTCAATTAATCTAATGTTATATATACAAGCAAGATCCTTTTTATTCCTGTTTCTGTAAAAGTATGAAGAAGTATCATACAGCTCCGGGTATGCACATACAGCGATGATAAGTTTGTCCTCCATTGTTGTTTCGGATTTTCCCTCCGCTTGCTACGTCGTAATCACGTCACTACTAGAGTAAGCTCCTGATTGTTTAACGCGGCGTGAAATTTAGCCAAAGTTCAGTTTTTTCAACTCGCGTATTTCGCCCGACTTAACATTGAAATCACTCGCGCCAGACGCTCTATTCACGTCTGGTGTGAACGCACCATTAGAACTACCGCTTGAGGTGTAGGAAACACTGGGACATGCCATTATGTACAGTAATAGTACGATTTGATTAGACATTTGAACTTAAATTGAAGTGTTCAAGCCATTAAAGGGTTAGTTCACCCAAAAATGAAAATTCTTTCAGTAATTACTCACCCTCATGTTGTTCCAACCATGTAAGACCTTCTCTCATCTTCGGAACACAAATTTAGATATTTTTGATTAAATCTGAGAGCTGGATCACTCCACCATAGACTTCTATAGACGTTATAACTTGCTGGCCCAGAAAATGTATTAAAGCCATCGTTAATATAGTCCAAGTGACTACAGTGGCTCAATCTTAAGTTTATAAAGCGACGAGAATACTTTTTGTGCACAAACCTCCCCAAAAAATAACGACTTTATTCCACTATTCATTTCCTTCTCTCTGGGCCTAGAGTCTTTTCATGTAGTGTGATAGCGCAGCGCGTCTGTGTTGTACGTCACACGCTGGTCACACGTAGGCTCACTATTGGCCGATGCTGGTCATGTGTGTGATGCGTGTGACGTACAACACAGACGCGCTGCGCTATCACACTACATGAAAAGACTCGAGGCCCAGATAGAAGGAAATGAATAGTGGAATAAAGTCGCTATTTTTAAAAAAAAAAAAAATTGTGCACAAAAAGTATTCTCGTTGCTTTATAAACTTAAGATTGAGCCACTGTAGTCACTTGGACTATATTAACGATGGCTTTAATACATTTTCTGGGCCAGCAAGTTATAACGTCTATAGAAGTCTATGGAGGAGTGATCCAGCTCTCAGATTTAATCAAAAATATCTTAATTTGTGTTCCGAAGATGAACGAAGGTTTTACGGGGTTGGAACAACATGAGGGTGAGTAATTACTGACAGAATTTTCATTTTTGGGTGAACTAACCCTTTAAACAAATTAAACATAAACATCTTCAACCATGTATTTTTCCTCTTCCACGGTCGGTGATGCAGGGAGTCTTGTGATTGATTGTCAAGCCAGCCAGTCAGAATTTAGCAGCCTCATCTCTGATTGGCTGGAATTATGGCATACTGTAACGCTGGGTTGTGTTGAGCAAGCGAGCCGTCTGCGCTTAGAGAGCACTCAGGGCTGGTATGAGAGGAGCAAGAAAGTGAAACTTTGCACATGAGAAAGAGAACATCTGCGCACATCCAAATACTTATTTTAAATGCAAAATAGATTTTTGTTCGCTCGAAATATTTTATTATCTGAGAGACAAATATTTATCCGCAAAACTCAGTTCACACGCATGCGAAACTTCCTTTTGCATGCTCAAAATGTGATCTTGCGCGTGCAGAATTGTGACCGAAATCTATCCCCATAAACTTTTTGGCATTTATCCTTATTCTGTTGTGAACATGAGCTACTCTCTCCCAAAGCCACAAACTAGAGAAGACTCAAACTGTGATGTTATCAGGGGTAAAATCTGGAGCCGCTTGTAAAAGGAGAACTCCAGTCCATTTTAACATTGAGCTCATTTTTTGGTAAATTTGGAGTGCTGTCAGAGAACGACAAAAAGCAGTGTTGCCTACACTGTGTTATCCTCTTTTTAAAATTTGCACCCTGTTGACTTAAATGGGGCAAGTTTTAAACCTGCTTTTAGCCTCTTAACATCCTTGAAGTGATGTTAATTCAGCCAGCGCACATACCTGTATTTACTTTCTGTCGAAGTCCACAGTAGTCAATTGACTACTGTGGACTTCGACCGAAAATAGGAAGTAAATACAGGTATGTGTGCTGGCTGAATTAACATCACTTTTATTCATATCTTTCACATCTACTGCAGTCAGATTCACCGTGTTCACTCTGAAAGGAATCACTCACATGACTTAACATTTTTCTTTCGAGGGGAAATATACATCTCAAATGGGGATCTGCAGTGAATGGATGGGACATTGCTGTAAAATGTCAGAAAAATGTTTGTATGTATTTAGTGAAAAAGTTGTTGATGCAAATGCACTTAACATAGACCTTCCAGTTTTTGTACATTCAAAACACCATATACTAATATGGAATGTGTGGACATAAACTGGAATGTTGCTTGTAATTGCTGTCAAATAATGTTTATATTAAGTGAATCCCATGCACTAATAAGAAAAGTCTGTAGATATATTGGAGTTGCTTGTTATTACCGTCAAATTATGTTCATATAAGGTTAGTCTCATGCACTTATAACGAAGGTGTCTATAAATCAGAGTTGCTTATTATTACTGTCAAACAGTGGTTATATAAAGTAAACCCCATGCCGTAATGGAAAAAGTATGTACATATATTGGACAGTTGCTTGTAATTGCTATCAAATATTGTTTACATAAAATAAACGTGTATTTTTACATATATTGGAGAATTGCTTGTAATCACTGTCTATTAATGTTTATATAAAGTGAACCCATACATTGAGTAAATGTCATGTTTATATATTGGAAAGTTGATTTTAATTAGTATAAAGCAATGTTTATATAAAGTTTACCTCATACATTGATGGTAAAAGTATATAGATTTATTGGATAGTTGCCTTTAATCACTATAATATATTGTTTATATAAAGTAAACCCTTGTACATTAATGGTAAAAGCATGTAAAGTTATTGGAGATGTGTTTATAATTACTGTCAGGTGTTGGTTATATAAGGTAAACCCACATATATTATTTGTTAACGTATGTAGATATATAGATATATTGGGAAGTTGCTTATAAGTACCATAATAAAAATGTTTTTATAAGGTAAAGCCCCATACATTAAAGGTACAAATGTGTAGAAATATTGGAGGGTTGCTTGTAATTACTACAAATAATGTTTGTATAAGGTAATCCCCTGTACGTAAATGGTTAAAGTGTGTAGAAATATTGTAGAGTTGCTTGTTATTACTGTCAGATAATGTTTATATAAAGTAAACCCCCATATTTAAATGGTACAAATATGTAGAAATATTGGAGAGTTACTTGTAATTACTGTCAAATAATGTTTATATTAAGTAAACTACCGTATTTAAATGGTAATGGTATTTAGAAATATTGGAGAGTTGCTTGTTATTACTGTCAAATAATGTTTATAT
Source organism: Cyprinus carpio (assembly GCF_018340385.1). NCBI lineage: Eukaryota > Metazoa > Chordata > Actinopteri > Cypriniformes > Cyprinidae > Cyprinus > Cyprinus carpio. Next base: position 1,596,134 of record NC_056611.1, read on the forward strand.
AAAGTAAACCCCCATATTTAAATGGTAATAGTATTTAGAAATATTGTAGAGTTACTTGAAATTACTGTCAAATAATGTTTATATAAAATAAACTACCGTATTTAAATGGTAATAATATTTAGAAATATTGGAGAGTTACTTGTAATTAATGTCAAATAATGTTTATATAAAGTAAACCCCAGTATTTAAATGGTAAAAATATGTAGAAATATTGGAGAGTTGATTGTTATTACCGTCAAATAATGTTTTTATAAAGTAAACCCCAGTATTTACATGGTAAAAATATGTAGAAATATTGGAGAGTTGCTTGTTATTACCATCAAATAATGTTTATATAAAGTAAACACTCGTATTTAAATGGTTAAAATATGTAGAAATATTGGAGAGTTGCTTGTTATTACGGTCAAATAATGTTTATATAAAGTAAACACTCATATTTAAATGTTAAAAATATGTAGAAATATTGGAGAGTTGCTTGTTATAACCGTCAAATAATGTTTATATAAAGCAATAACAGTTAAAAAAATGTTTCTTAAACTTAATATCACAAGATCTTATTTTTTTGTACAGGATATAACCAATATTTAACAGGAATTTACTGTAAATAGATTGAATAATGACATAAAATAAATTTTTAAATCGATCAATATACTGGTATTGGGCTTTAAATTAAGGTATCTGAAGGTAATTATACAACATTTTCTGTATGTTTTACCAAGAAAAGTCTTTACTTTGACAAGGAGTTCTTGTAGATGGATTGTATTATCTTAAAAATATACCAGATAATACTGTATTAAAACTGAAGTCTTTGTTTTTATTATGTAATTTTAAGGTATTTCTGCAATATTTTTAAGTTTTTATACAGATTTATACATTCGTTTAACATTCAAGAGAGATTTTTTTTATGAGATTTTTTTTTCTTTCTACAGCAGTTTGACTGTAAAAATACAAAAATTGTTTACGGTACATATCCGTTTTAAAAAAACATAATTTTTCCGTAAAATTATTGAAGGTTTTTTACTGTAATTTGACGGTAAGTGGTTGGCAACTTTGCTGCCAGACTTTTTACCGTTATTTTAAGATTTTTTTTTTTACAGTGCACAAATCATTGTTTGAATTGCGAACGTAGCCACTCAAGAAAGGCTTTAAGAACTTGCAGAATCCTCTGCCGCATGGTTGCTTCCACTTCACAGCAAGCGGGGCTCGCGTTAACGTTTTTTTAAATTCTAAATTCTAGCATATTCCTAAACCTGGACCACATTAATACTGAAGAACAAATTCAAGCACCAAAAGCAACCTAAACACTCCAAGTTCCCTATCTGTCAGTCACTACGAGTTATGTCGAACGACATATGGGGTCTCACTTGGGAGGCCAATCATCTCTGAGTTTAAGAGAAAACGCCAATGAAAATTGGCTAGTGGATTTAACATACCTGAGCCACTCCCCGTGCCCACGGGTATAAACAGGCGGCTGGTCCATCCACTCACTAGATTTTTGCTTCGGAGCCGAGTGGTTGTATGAAAGCTGTTATAATCCACAAAGCCATTCATCTGTTGTGTGTCAGGAAGCTGTTCTGGTTGGCGGTTCGGCGCGAACAGCGGTGTCCCTTTCAGCGATTCCCCAGGGCGCTTCAACTAAAAGAGCAGATTTCCTAAAAGAGCAAATCACGGACGATTTGTGTCTTTTTAAAGACGCCGTTTCATCCGTGTCCTTCTGGATGCGGTCGTTTCCTGTTCTCTGACAACAGCCACGAGCGTTGTCTTCTGTGTCTGGGCATTCAGCACGCTGAAGACGTGTTCCTGGATGGTTCATGCACACACTGCGTGTGTGACCATGGTAATGCTGCGATCGCGTCTCTCCTTTCTTAAAGGGAAAGAAGCAGACCCCTCTGTCACTACCTGTTCCGGTTTTTCTGCCACGAGCAGAGGACCGCCGGCTAGTGCTCTGGGAGATTTGAGGGTGACAGTGAGAGCTTCTCCGCCGGGCCACGCCCCAAGGACCTCTTACCCCTTCCACAGTGTTTGTCCTGTGTGGCTGCTGGGTGATTCTGTTGGGCTGTCTTACGGCAGTCCCAGCGGGTCATTCAGTTTGCCGCCGGGGATCAGATGTTGTTGCAGCATCAGGGATGGGCTATTGACCTCTGTGGATGAAGATTCGGGGGGGCTGCCCCCCTCGGGTGTTGTCGCCACTGCCAAATTGGACCCAGAGTTGACAGCCGTGCTTGCCTGGGCAGCTGTGAGCATCAGGATGGAGGTGAATACACCGCCCAGACCTGAGTGCTCTTTGCTGTTTGATTGGTTCTCGGTGTAGAGTGCGGCTCACAACCGCGTTTTGCTCTGGTTCTTTTGTTCTCGGATGTGCATGGGGAAGTGATGTAGTCGTGGATGGCCCCATTTTATGGCCAGAAGCCACTCGTTTCCTTCCGCCGTCCTCACTACCCTCGATGGCGGGGCAGCTAGGGGGTGCGTCGACATTCCCCAGCAGGAGAGTGCGATTGCGGTGCACTTGTGTCCGCAAAACGCCGCCACTGGGAGGAATAGTCCGCGTCTCCCGTCCAAGGCCTGTAAACTGTTGGCCGCTCTCGCTGCCAAGGCTTACAGTGCTGCGGGCCAAGCTGCCTCTGCCCTGCATGCCATGGCTATCCTGCAAACTCACCAAGCCAAGGCTTTAACAAATGCACGGGGGTAGAACCAACCCGAGGTTGATGCCGGAGCTGCGCACGGTGACTGACCTCACCCTTCCGGGCGATGGAAGTCACGACGCAGTCCCTCGGGAAGGCGATGTCCACTCTGGTGGTCCAGTAGTGCCGTCTCTGGTTCAGCCTGGTCTGTATGAGAGACGTTGAGAAAGTGCACTTTCTCGACGCTCCCATCTCCCAGGCTGTCCTGTGTTGCGATGTTGTCGAGGGCTGTGCCCAGCAGTTCCTGACAGAACAACAGCAGACTGAGGCCATACAGCACATCTTGCCCCCGACGTGATCCTCCGGTTGCCACCATTCCGTCGCGGGCAGTGCCTCAGCCTGCTCGTCGCCGTGGGCGCCCCCCTGCGTCCTCCACACCAGCTCCGCCCCGTGCTGAGAGTTCTTCGAGGCCGGCGCGTCGACTCCCGCGCAGGAGAGCGGCGCCCCCAGTGTCACAGCCGGCCACTAAATCCTCTAGGAAGACGACGAAGCGGCCCTGACACGGGCAACTCAGAGATGTGGGAGACTGCTCTTCAGTAGCTGGCGGAGACAGCGCCACTCCTTCCCCCGGAGGAGGGCCGGGTGGAGAATCCTCAGTTTTCTTTTCTTTCTGTTCCGCCGCTGGTCCGACGGCCGGTGGCACCCACATTTTCAATAAAAGAGCAATTTCCCTTTCCTCCGAGTTGCAAGGCTCGTGGGTTGACAATGAGGGACGCACTGCCTCCTCATTCTCACCCAAGACGCCCCCTTTCGCCAGTGGTCAAGAGGTCGCGGGTCGGAGACACAACACCTCTTCACGCGTCTCTGGCCAGTTCCTCTGGGAACACGGGGAGTTTTGCTGTGATGACTCAGAACGCGATGCTTTCTGGGCCATCCAACACAACTCCCCATCGCTGCACCACTGCGGGTATGTCGACTGTCCCTTTGGTGCCACTTGTACGGAGTTTGGGGGCGTGGCTTGCGCTGCCCAACCCGTTGCGCTGGCTCATTTGGATGGTTCGACTCGGTTACGCGATTCAGTTCGCTCGGCGACCTCCCAAGTTTAATGGCATTCTCGAGATTTCGGTGGCAGCCCGGGACGCCTCTGTCTTGCGCGAGGAGATTGCTGTCCTGCTGGCGAAGGATGCAATCGAGCCGGTCCCTCCAGCCGAGATGAGGAGCGGGTTTTACAGCCCCTACTTCATCGTACCCAAGAATAGCGGTGGCCTTCGACCTATCCTGGATCTGTGAGTCTTGAATCGGGTCCTGCACAAGCTCCCGTTCAAGATGTTGAGGCAGAAACATATTATCAAATGCGTCCAAGCCCAGGATTGGTTTGCAGCGATCGACCTGAAGGACGCATACTTTCATGTCTCGATCCTCCCTCGTCACAAACCGTTTCTGTGGTTTGCATTCGAGGGTCAGGCATGGCGGTACAAGGTCCTCCCCTTCGGGGTCTCCCTGTCCCCCTGTGTCTTCACGAAGGTCGCGGAGGGCGCCCTTGCCCCACTCTGGCTCATTATGGCCCGGCCCCGAGAGGAGTTGTGCGATCACAATGCTTTATTGATTGAAATTTCATAGACAATTGGTTGTTATACTTTAAAATTTTATGCCATATATTGTATGTAATTTCACAGTATATTCACCTCCTAAATTACTACACTTGTGCAGTCACAATTCTATAGTGGTAAAATTTACTCAGGCCGATGCTTTGTGTTTAACATGCGTAATATTTTTGTATGACATTAAACTTTATTTTTGGAATAATTATACATAGGTTAAGCAAAACAAATGTGATTATTTCTGAGAACCTTTTATACACATACTTAACTGCAGACACGGAAATGACATACTCTATGTGGTACAGAACAAATAAATGTTAAGCATCTCTTATTCTATCCCTTATTGTCCTATAAAGAATCACAGTTGTCCTTTATTGTTATTTTCTGAAGTTGGCAACCCTAATGCAAAAGTTAATATCAGATCATTTTAGAATTCAGTATAGCATGTACAGAATATTCTTCAGTTTTATGCAAAACAGAAATACGACAAATAGAATATATGATCTCTGTCATATGGCCAAAAATAAATGCAAAAAAAAACAAACTTTTATGCATAGTTGAGTTTGTGCCAGCCAGACTCCATAAAGTCAACACGCTTCAGGTAAGTATAATCCATTTATTTCCATTTGTTGTTTCCTCTCTCACAAAGCAACCTACCGCCATGCGTTTGAAAAATTGTTTGCATTAACTAGCAGGCATCTTAGGCTGACTACTACATCCCTTTAAGCAGGACCCTACAGGTATTATTTAGGTATATATTTAGGTATATATATATATATATATATATATATATCCCTATTTATAACATTTATGGTATTAACGTTCTTTGTCATTTCGCCACAGTTATAGCTAGCTGTAAACAACCTTACAACTACTGAACTAGTTACTGGATGTGCCGTATCAGTTTAACGGAAGTCGGATGACAAAATGCGGAAAAGCGGAGTATTAAAAGTGGGCGGGGCGGAATAAGGTGAATAGGGCAGGCAATTGCCTGGGGCCCCACATGTTGAGGGGGCCCCCGACAGCTGACAATTTGATCTATCGGAAATGTCATTATTAATATAACATGGAGCAATATATCTGCACCTACACCCCCACCCCCCCAGGGGGCCCCCTCTTGCAGGATGTGCTTGCTTTTCCCTCGTGATGCGTCAGCTGGCGTTTTCAAACTGGCACAGCGCTTACTCGTGCATTGGCCAATTTAAACATGAAGAGGACTTATCCATCTGGCAGACAGAAGTGGAAAAAAGTAAGACAAATGTGTCTTACAAATGTTTTCGTTGTTAATTCCAGCTTATTTTCATTCAGTTATTTGCAAGAGGAATTACTGTTAATAGTCCAAATACTAATAGGGTTACTGGGAAACAGGTTAGCTAGGGTTGCACTTAGCGTGAGCTTATGGTAGTGTTTAGCAGGTATTAATATAGGCTGCAATAGAATCGGTGGAAAAGGGAAAGATGCGCACATCACCTGTGTCCAGGGTGTCCGTGGGTCCTTAAAAAATCTTAAATAACAAGGCCTTAAAAAGTCTTAAAATGTTTTGTAAATATTTTTGGTCACATTACCACTAAGATATCTTAAGTTTGACAGACATAATGACTGTTTACAATCATTGGACAGACCAAAGATATTTTTTCTCCTCCGCAGTAGTTACTGCCTCATCAGAGAGAATCACAGTAGCAGAATACAGGTCAAACTACCTTCTTAATGTTCTCATTTTCAATAATAATAATAATAATAATAATAATAATAATAATAATATTTGTCAAGCTACAGCTGATCAGCCTTCTAGTTAGTTTTAAATGTTTTTGTTTTTACTTACCCTACCGGACAAATAACCTGATTAGTGAAGTGACATAACGATGAGAGTAACAGCACACATAAAGAAACTGACAACAACTGATAACATGATATAGTTAAGTAACACACCATGACAAGTAAGCTATTTTGCTGAATATTCTCATGTTGCAAAAAAAAAAAAAAACTACAGAGTGTGCACGTTACGTGAAGTCTAGTGTGCATGCGCATTTACAGTGCGCTCTTTGCATTATTTAGTCTATTAAAATACATTCAGAATTATCACAAATTCAAGACATGGGGGCAGAAAATGTATATATTTATAACACTTCATACAGTTTATCACTTTCACATGCAGATGTGTTTTTTTTTCCTCCAAAAATGACCATGATTATAAATGTAGATTTTTTTATTTTTATTTTTTACAACCGTTCAATAAACTAGAACTTGATTAAGAGACCAATATTGCCTGTTTTTGCACTTCAACAACATAATTCCAAACAAAGCCACAGCCACTGATCTATAATAGAGATCAATGGCCACTGGGCTATTTTGCATCTCTGAGCAACATGAAGGTGTTTACATTTAGTCATTTAGCAGACGCTTTTATCCAAAGCGACTTACAAATGAGGACAATGGAAGCAATCAAAAACAACAAAAGAGCAATGATATATAAGTGCTATAACAAGTCTCTGTTAGCCTAAACGCAGTATACGTAGCAAGGGCTTTTAAATAATATAATAAATAAAAAGAAAACAGATAGAATAGAAAAAGAATAGAGGAAGCTAGTGTTAGAGGTCTTTTTTTATAATTGTATAATAAATGAAAAGAAAATAGATAGAATACAAAAACATTAGAAAGGTAGGTAGATTATTTTTTTTTTTTTTAAATAGAATTAGAAAAGTGAGTGCAAAAGTTAGAGGGTCAAATAAAGATGGAAGAGATGTGTTTCAAGCCGATTCTTGAAGATGGCTAAGGACTCAGCTGCTCGGATTGAGTTGGGCAGGTCATTCCACCAGGAGGGAACAGTTAATTTAAAAGTCCGTAAAAGTGACTTCGTGCTTCTTTGGGATGGCACAATCAAGCGACGTTCACTTGCAGAACACAAGCTTCTAGAGGGCACATAAGTCTGAAGTAATGAATTTAGTTAAAGGGGTGCAGAGCCAGTGGTGGTTTTGTATGCAAACATCAATGCTTTGAATTTTATTCGAGCAGCTATTGGTAGCCAGTGCAAATTGATAAACAGAGGTGTGACGTGTATTCTTTTCGGCTCATTAAAAATTAAATTAAATATTAAATTGTTTAGTTGAATCAAACGTTCAAATGATTTAGTTCAACTGCAATGACTCACTTATTAACAGTGACTTGCTACATATTTAAAGTACCTTTTTATTATTTAAATAATTTCAAATACGGATTCAATTCAAAAACAAAACTCCTAACTTTATATCATTAAAATAAAATAGAAAGCCTCTAACAGATTCTCACATCCACATGCAACACTGATGCCTTCACTTCCAGGGGTACATTTCCCAAAACCATAGTTGCTAACTAAGTTGCTAACAGGTTAGCAACTATGGTTTTAGGAAACGCACCCCAGGTCAAGAAGCTGTCAATCGAAAACTCAGTAGCCAATGAGAACACACCACTGCTAGCCCCACCCCCACGAGAGATTTGTGCTGGAATGGTGAACGAAAACTTCAGAAGCATAAATGGAAACTTCAGAAGCGTAAAAAAAAACGAAAACTTCAGAAGTGTAAATGAAAACTCTGGAAGCACATTAGTAACTAAAGATCAGCGATTGGAAGAGTAGAAAACAGTTGCAAAACATGCAGTGTATTATAAACGAAGTCAACGATTTTGCCTGTAATTTATTTATATTTTTATCTCAAAGACATTTTATTCAGTTTCAATTAATATTTTTATAAATTTCTTGAAAAATTACGTTCATTTTAATTGGCACAAAGGTAGTTCCATAACTTACTAGCCAGTGCACTAAAGCTAATCGCGACTAGCCTCTCACTTTGATTTTCTTTCACTCACCTAAATTATGGACACAAAACATAACTTTACATTGGTTTGACTGAAAAATGTTCTGATTTCGCCATATGTTTGCAGGACCTTACACATAAAGTCTGCCCCTTCCTCTGTGTTCACATTCCAGCTTCTGTTCTTCTTTGACATGTCAAAACTCAAATTAGTTTAAAATAAGAATTTAAACTCTCTAACCACTAGGCCATGACTTTCCCACAAAATATCTCAAGCTTTATGCTTTATTTATTTGTAAAACATTAACCTCAAAACCTTTTCATCTTTCTCTTTCTGCAAATTATACAGTGTAGCAATATGACAGCACCCAAAATACTATCAAACACTACAACGAAGCTCCATTCTTCGCAAAAGTTGGATAAAAAGGTGCACAGGAAACAAAAACCTAAAAAAAAAAAAGATAAACATGACCTGCCAAATGCTGGCCAAATCACAGAGATGTTGATTCACACAGGATTAATATTATCACTGGACCTCGGGGTTTGGACAAAATATGGTAGGTCATTTGCGGGGGAATTTTTACTTTACAAATTACAGACATGGCTAATTCACATGGGATTAAGATCACAGACAACCTCCACAATTATTACAAATGACTGGAGGTCACCAGGTAATACTAATCCCATGCGAATAGGCCTTAATAGTGTAATCTATTAACTACAAGTAAAACCCCAACTTTTTACTTGTACCAGATATGGGTGTACATACAACTGACTTTGCATTTAATGTGAATTTAATAACAAAATTGTTAGATACTAATTATTACACTTTAATTTTACAGAGAGTAGGCTAAAGAAAATATACATTATCAAATAACATTTTCATTCAGTCTAGCCAGAGTTCAGGCCCTCTCAAAAACTCCCATTATATTCACTAAGGCTGTTTACACTGTGGAATGAATATCTTACTTGCATTCGTACGCACATCTGCACTTTGTTGTCAGCGAGCAAGTGAACAAAACACAGCATTTCAGCGATGACTCATCTGAACATCTCTGATTGGCCATTGCATTCATAAGCTCAACAGAACCATGTGTGACTGGTTATAATTCAGCGCAGTACAAACACGTCTGTCTCTGGCTCAGCACCAGCCAGCGAGCACATATTTGAATTTAGCAGCTGATGCTGTGCCGCACTGAATGATCTTACCATACCGGTGTGATTGTATCAAATATAAAAAATATTATTTGGTTATATTTTTTGTCTTCTGGAAGCTGCATTCAAAATCCACTTGGCTCAGAAATCTGAAAATGTGAAATCTGAATCTGAAATCACTTTCAATGGGCATGACGCCTCTCGTCCTGGCTGATCTATTATTATTTCCCCATGTGTGCTATTTCATCTACAGTCAAAAAACATCGTAGACACTAAAATACTTGAAGTCTTGTATATGTGGGCCCCACATGGTTTATGCTGGGTCTACATGGGTACCAAGTGGGCATGGTGCCAAAATGGGCATCTTATCTTAGCTAAGTAGGTCCCAAATGGGCAAAAACAGATGGGTTCCCTAGGTGGGTCCTAGTTGGGTCACAAATGGGAAATGCATTGGTTTATTCTGGGTGTGCATGGGTAATGTGGGTCTTATGGGTTTGTCTAATGTGTTGGATATGTGTGTGTGTAATTGTTCAAGTATAGGCTGCCTACACTGCCCCAAGGTAGTACCCACATAGGCAACCTCTATATGGATTTAGAATGGGGAAACGCAAATGGGTCACTTTTTGCCAAACCATATTGGCTCGACATGGGCAAATACAATCAGTCCCATATAGGCTGCCTACACTGGCCCAAGGTAGTACCCACAAAGGCAACCTCTACATGGGTTCTGAATGGGGAAACACGTATGCAGCCCACTTTGCCAAACCATATGGGTAAAAGATAGGCAAACACAATCAGTCCCATATAGGCTGCCTGCATTGTCTCAATGTAGTACCCACATAGGTAATATTTGTATGGGTTCTGAATGGGGAAACACAAATGGGGCCCTCTTGGCCAATATTTGTAAGGGTTCTGAATGGGGAAACACAAATGGGGCCCTCTTGGCCAAACCATATTGGCTTATCATGAGCAAACACAATCAGTCCCATATAGGCTGTCTGCATGGGCCCAAGGTAGTACCCACAAAGGCAAACTCTATATGGGTTCTGAAGAAATACATATGGGGGCCTCTTTGCCAAACCATATGGGTAAAACATGGGCAAACACAACCAGTCTCATCAAATCTGTCAGATCACAGAAGACAGCAAATGCAGCACTAAAAAAGGTTGGACTTCATAAGGTGAATAGGCCACTGGTCCTCAACTTCAGTCCTGAAGAGCCAGTGTATAGCAGACTTTAATTTCAACACTAATTAAACACACTTGTCTCTTATTCAAAAATAATTGTGAATACTGTGATTAGCTTGTTTGGTGTGTTTGGTTAAAGATAGGACTAAACTCAACAGTACATTTAGGACTGTTGAAGAATTCATGAGTCAGGAGTTGAATGAGCTGGTATATACAAGTCAAATTATACTCAGAGTGCCATCAGCAATGGCCTGCAAAGCATATGCTTATCTCCATATAGTTATTTCAAAATCTATACAAATGGTTCAAAATATCCAGAAAATGGTCACTGTGCAATATGAAGAACGGGATACAGAAAGCTAATTGTCATCAAAATAATGGGATTATAATGGCTTTGAGATGGGTACAAGAACTCAAACCCCTAGAAATAGCTGCCTGATTTCACAGAAGTACTCCAGAGTTTAATGGTCAGTTGGTTAGTAACAGATAATGAAATAGCCCAAGTGAAGAAAGATGGAAATTCATGTTTCTGATGGAAAAATACAATGTAAATCCAGAAATCATATTTGCAGCATATGATACAGGAGTTCATAATAAAGTTTCATTAATTTAGCATATTGTGTTTTGTGCAGTTCTCTTTTTGGACCAACAGTACAGACTTTTCTTTTTAGTCTAGTCGGCACATGAATGACCTTCAAAGTTGAAATATGATTGAAATGTCAGTTGTTGTTTTAACGTTGACACAATGTGGATATAAAGTTTAAAGCTAAATCATTGAAAAATGTTTTTAACAAAAACAAATCATTAAAAAAAAATTAAAATATCTGTTGAATCAATGTTGTCATTAACAACAAATATCTGCCTTTTGAATTTTATGATCATTCATATTTTGTTTATTAGCATTTTATGATATTTTGATCAAAAAACCTCTTCAGAAATCCAAATATATATGTGTACAAATATAATTATTGTCATTAGTAAGAATAATTATAATGGATGCAGTTTTAATCTCAAAAGAGCACTGAGATTTTGTGTGGATTTACAATTTTGTGTGTGCCTACAGTTTGCCATGCATTATAAAATTTTTATTCATACACTGAACTAATCAAATAATACAGCCTAAAAAATAAAACAATACACACATTTCTTAAAAAAATATATATATATTATATATATATATATATATATATATATATATATATATATATATATATATATATATATATATATATTTATGCCGTGTTCCAGGCAACCCGTAACCCGTGTTTTTCCAGCCCTATACCTGTGAAAGTGCACTGGAACGGTAGTCAAACTCATGACTTCCCACCCGTGAACTCGTACTAGATCGATGTACTCCCAGTTCCGAGCTCTGACGTCACATAGCCCGCGAAACAACTACGACAGCCCCTACGGATTATATTGCCTACGGATGCAGTGTTTATGCAGGTGGTACACGTTGAAAAATAGATTTTAGGACAATATAATGTTGCAATAATATTAATAATCTAGCTACAATTCCTTGTGTTTAGGAAGTTTTGCGTGACTTGCCTGGAATGCTACAAAGTCGTGAGTCGTGGTTTGAAGTCGTGATTTACGGGCTCAAAAACCTGCCTGGAATGCAGCATTACTATTGTTACCACTCTGAAACAATTGCAACTGGTTGTTTATCCTAGTTGCTTTCACCATGATTGGCTAATCTGACTGTCATTCATGAAACTGGCCAATGACAAAAGTGTGCACCTTACTAGTCAGGTTTGAAAATACATCAGTTTGGTGATGTTTACTGATCCACGAGATTACTTGGTCACTCGGTTATTGATTATGTGCCTGTTAACTCCTAAACCTAAGGTTGTGGGTTCAAGTCTCGGGCCTGCCATACCATGACTGAGGTGCCTTTGAGCAAGGCACCGAACCCCCAACTGCTCCCCGGGTGCCGCAGCATAAATGGCTGCCCACTGAGGTGTGTGTTCATGGTGTGTGTTTGCACTTTGGATGGGTTAAATGCAGAGCACAAATTCTGAGTATGGGTCACCATACTTGGCTGTATGTCAAGTCACTTTCATATTTTAACACAGTGTGACACAGTGCACAAGACTATAGTATTTTTTTTTTAATCCATCTAACCAGATCATAGAACAGGACTCTCAAAGCCTTGACATCTGGGTATCCGGGAGATAAGTCAGTAAATTTGAATAAAATCACAGGCGTCGCTTATCCCATGTGAATACACCACACGAAATTCAGGGGGTAAATGTTGGGGGTAAGGTCCCCAGATAATACTAATCCCGTGCAAGTAGGGCTTAAGTCTACTTTGCCCAGCACCATTTATTGAAAAAATAAAAATCTATAAAGGTGCAAAACACATTTACTTAGGCTACACATAATTGAGAATCTAAACATTTCCTAATATAGTTGTTACGGAAGGAGACTCACACAAAGGATTAGAAGATACAAGTGTAGTTTATTTGCAGCATATGATGCAGATGATAATGGCAGGTGAGTAATAGTCAATAAAGCAGATTTTTGGAAAGATGAGGAATGTAACCCAGTATCTGATTTTGCAGGAGATCGTGGAAGGGAGACAGGACAGCACACACCGTGGAAGGGAGACAGGACAGCACACACCGTGGATGAGTATGCAGAGTATCCACGGAGATGATAACTGAAACGAAAAATAGCATAGAGAGAGTCCACTTCATAGAAACGAGACCGGACACTGGAGTGAAGTGAGGTGTGTGCTTTTGTATAGGTGATGATGAGATTGCCCTTAACCAACAGGTGCGTACAATCAATATTCAGGTGATGGTGTTTGGCGTGATTGGGTGGTGGCTGAGCCTGGTCGGTCTGTGACAGTACCCCCTCCTCCACAGCCCCCTCCTGAGGGCCGAAAACCCTGATGTCATGGTGGCCTACCTCTTCCTCGGAGCCCAGGGCAATCTGGATGAGTGAAGTGAAAGGCTTCCAGCAGTGTAGGATGTCAACTCTGGGAAGCCATGAACGTTCCTCTGGCCCATAAACTTCCCTGTCCACAAGATATTCTAAGAGACCACCACGGTGCCTGGAGTCCAAGATCTCGTTGACCTTGTAGATGGTACCGTCGTCCTGGATTAATGGAAGAGGTGGTTCTTCTGATGGGCCAGGATCTCTTTAGAAACAGGAGGATGTTAAGGTTTAAGCAGGGACACATGGAAAGAAGAGTGAATTTTATATTGCGAGGGAAGCTGAAGTGGGTATGTTACTGGATTTATCTGTTTGATGATGGTGAAGGGGCTGACATATCTGGGACTAAGCTTCTTGCAGGGCAGGCACATTCTGATGTCCCGTGTTGACAGCCATACCTTCTGACCAGGTTGGTACGATAATGGAGGTTCAGCCCTTTGTCTTGCTTCTGCATGCTGCCTGCTGAAGCTGATGGTGAGTTGCGTCCCAGACTGTCTCGCTCTCTCGGAACCAGTAATCAATAGAAGGGACATCCGACGGTTCCCCGGACCAGGGAAATGGGAAAGGCTGGTACCCGAGTACACACTGGAAGGGAGTGAGTCCAGTGGATGGCTGGTGAAGAGAGTTCTGTGTGTATTTGGCCCAGCCTAGGAACTGGTTCCAAGAGTTCTAGTGGCCATGGCAGAAAGGAAACGTCCTATTTTCTGTATGTTCCTTTCTGTCTGCCTATTAGACTGGGGATGGTATCCTGACAAGAGGCTTATGGTCCCACCTAAAATTGCCACTTTGTAGAAACGAGACCAGACACTGGAGTGAAGTGAGGTGTGTGCTTTTGTATGGGTCATGATGAGATTGACAATTACCAACAGGTGCATGCGATCAATATTTAGGTGATGGTGTTCATTGTGATTAGATGGTGGCTGAGCCTGGCTGATCTGTGACAATAGTTAACACATTTGGAAATATTTTGAATAAAAAAGGAAAAAATAAATAAAACATAAGCCTATATCAGTTATACAGTGCTATAACCCCACCCCACCCCACCCCACGTGCCCCCTCAAAAATCATGAGTGTATGACGCCCCTGGCCAGGACTCAAGTTGGGGATCTTGTTGGGTACCCAACAGTGCTATCTATTGAGGCGATGTGTCACCCTAAACCTCAGCCATTAACTAACCCGAAGAAAAAAAGCCTATGTTTGAGGGTTGAAGCTAAAGTATGCAAGAATATAGGTCTCTGCAATATGTGGCCAAAAAAAAAAAAACATGTAGCCAATATATTTTACTATTTTGGGTGAAACTGAAAATGTTTTAGTTTTACAAAGTGTTTAAACTACATATTACAAAAACAATAGTGCAAAAAAAAGGTTACACATTTTCAAGATGTCTTCAAGAAAGGTCACACAAAAAATGGTCACATGGCAACAAGACTGATCTGGGGTAAAATGCCACAGCCATATTACCCTGCAGCCCAAGACTGGTTGCCCACTGAAGCTAAGCAGGGTTTAGCCTGATCAGTACCTGGCTGGGAGACCTCCTGGGAAAACTAAGGTAAAGAAGTAAATCAGAGTTTATGGAGAAGTTTATTATCGGAAGAGAATGACATAAATCAGTGTTTTAATAATGTTTAAAAACACTAACACTATTTTAATAATATAATAAACTGCTAAGCAGTAGATCAGTAATATGATATCTGCAAAAGCAGGCAGATAATGTGCATTGTGCCGCCATAATTATAACTAAAACATGATTAATCATCGGGAAAAGGAACTACTTACTTGCATATGTCTTAATTTAACAATGAGACACAACATCAAGGAAATACTGATCACAATGAGAATGTCCACATAATTTCAAGAGCAAATCATTTAACAACATAACCATAATATTAGGTGGTGTGCATACACCACACACTGCTAAATTAAACCCAGGTCAATATCACCACCTGCTGGCGAAGGCTGTGTTAAGACATGACCTTTGCCATCTAAAAGACAAATACAACTGAGCAAAAATAGTGCAACCTTGTCTGCAAATCTACCCAAGAGTACCATATCCTCCACACTTTAAATATTTTATTCAAACTTAATTTCAAATAAAATGTCTTTCCAAACGTTCACAGACCTCATTTGTTTGCCCACCATACTGCACATTTTCAACCAACACAAGTTTTTGTGTTACAGTCTTTTGAGGCTCAAAAGAATGCACTTTGTAAGTGTGTAAAAAATATGTATTTTTTTTTATAGCAAATTGTTTGCAACAATAGCTAGCAGTTTTAACTGTCACCCCCCATTTTTTAACATAGGCATGAAAGTGCACTATCCAAACTAGACTTGTGCCGGTATTCGGTAATGCGATATGAACGGTATTGTTATCGTGGGCACTTCTAAATACCGTGAATAATTATATATTACAAATTATTCAGAATTTGGAATGCATTTTAAGAATATTTTTCCCATCAACTGCTCAAAATGCACAACACCGCTGTATGCTGCTTGAAAGAAGCATGCGCTCTGATGTAAACAAGCACGCATGAGAAGCACATGGGGGAACACGTGATGCGCTGAATGAAAGCACATTCACTCTCTGACAGCAGATGGCGCTAAAATGCAGCCCTTACCCTGTAAACCCCATTAATAAAGCAGCTGCTACTTTCTAAACCATTTTAAAATAATTTTAAATAGCCATTCAGATTTGTGGATTTGCTATGGTGTTCATCACAGAGCCAAATACTTTAATATTTAGATTTAATAGGCTATTTATTTTCAAACTTTTTTTTTTTTTTTTTCTGGACTACAACGTCCTAGATATTGTTTGAAAGTGTTTTGATTCTTTATTGTTCATTCACACTTTACATTAGGGCTTCTTTAGTTAACAAACTGCCAATGAAAAATTCTTCTGAACATTCATTAATCTTAGGTATTCCAATATTTAATAACACATTGTTAAAAATTAAAGTTGCAACTGTGTTATTTAATGAGCTAACATGAACTAAGACTTGTATTTTTTAACAAAGATTAATAACTTCTATAGCAAATGTAGCTATTGCTCATTGTTTAGCTGTGCATTTATTGAATGAGCACTATGCGATGTCCGAACTGATTACACTATATTTTATGTACTGCACTGTATTTAATGTAAAATCATTTTCTATTTTTAAACGGTCTTAAATTCTTTTTAAGTCAATTTTTAAATCATTTTCAAAGTTCTTAAATCGCTTGTTTTATTTTTGAGGTTATTTTTCTTCATGATTTTTTTTACTTTCTTTCATGTAAACCACTTTGAATTACCATTGTGTACAAAATGTGCTATATAAATAAACTTGACTTGTGTTAATGCATAATGTTAATGCATTAACTAAGGTTAACTAATGATGTCTTATTGTAAAGTGATACCTATTGGTCTTTATAGTTCTTTTGCACTTTAATGTGTAAAACTTTTAACTTTATATAGTTTTTCTGTGTTGCTTTATTGTATTTAAATGTTCAGTTATTTTTGTTATAAGAAAAAAGTTATTTAACCTTTTATACTATATTATGATCACTTTTTAAAAACTAAATTTCAATACCGTGATAATACTGTATACCGTGACAAAAGCATTATCAATTAATCGCAACAGGAAAATTTGATACCGGCATATCCCTAATCCAAACTTAAATTGTTGTAATTTATAAACACTTTGGAATATAGATCTAACCCAGATAGCAAAATACACTCGGGCCAGTTCCAGTTAGATTCTCACCTGCCGGAGACTTACCACTTGGCCCGACTCCGTCTGCCGAACTGGGGCCGGATGCCTGTGGACTCACTGCCCGGAATTGGCCCGACACTGAAGTGCACAGTGCGCCGGACGTGGCCCGGATTCATTTTTAATATCTACTTTACTGTTCACTAATCTTTCATTTAAAAATTGATATGCAGCCAAAATGTTTACTTTCATTGTAATTATAAATATAAAAATCTCATTATGATGAGTGCATTTTAAAAGTAAAGAACTCACTTGATTATGTTGGCATAAGAAAAAAATATTTACACATTACAAAACTATGCAATTACAGCAAAAAAAAACAAAAAAAAAAAACAAGTTATACAGTAAGTATATATATTAGCGAAATTACCCTTCCATTTATTTATACTTTAAATAAATGATACTTAAATTTAACACGTATAAACAATAAACACTCAGGTGACACTTTACAATTTACAATTGTTAACATTAGTTACCTACCCAACATGAACTAACATGACAAATACTTAACATTAACCTTAGTTAACTGTAGTGAATATATTAACCTAGTTAATTTAAACATTTACGAATACATTATTTAGAACAAAAGTTGTTGTTGTTGAAAAGTGCCTGTTGACGTTATTTAATGGATCAAAGCTAACATGAAGTAACAAAGAACAGTTGTTGTTTTATAACAGTATCAAAGATTAATGCATATTGTAACAAATGTACTGCTCATTGTTAATGTTAATTTCAACATTTACTAACGTTAACTAACAATCCTTATTGTAAAAAGACACCAAAACTTTTTATTCTCTTGAACAACACATTAGTAAATGGCAAAGTAGTAGTAATTTTAAAAGTTTTAAAAATTAATCACATTTTGAACTTTAATTTATTTATCTAATCATTAACAACTATGACCATGGCTCATTTTTAAGTGAAACAATGAGTACTTTTTCTTGGTTGTTGCCCATTTTCAAATCGCTCAGGATTTATGGTTGCGGTGGTGTAACATGTCTTTGCACTTCTTAATCTGGTGACATCTTATTTTGGGAGCTTTAATTTCTGCACCTGTAAAGAGCAAATAATATACAAGTATCTATTAGTAAAGGTCTAACGTAATGGATCAATGTGAACTACATTAAAGTTAGGTTGTAGCAATGTACCTGTTTATTTGACAGACTATTTACAGCACTAACTGCAATGACAGCACAATAAGTGGCTGTGCCCAGCACGATTAATATTTAATGTGTAGCATGCCAATTAAAGAGAGTTCACCCAAAAAATTTAAATCATTTAGTCCCCTTCATACTGTCCATACCTGACAAACTTTTTGGGTTTGATTACCAGCATTCTTCAAAGTACCTTCTTTTGAGTTCTGCAGAAAAAACAAAAGTCAGAGGTTTGGTAAAATGTAAATGACAGAATTCTGGTTAAATATACATTGAAGTAAATTAATAAACACTTTTCACCAGTCATTGCTATCCAGAAAAATAACAGTGAACCCTGCATTAAACTTGAAAAATACACATTCAGTAGATCAAGTATCTTCAGTTAATATTCCCTGCAGTTACTGCAGAAAATAACATAGTGAAATGGTCAATGTAGATATTTTACTTGGACTTACTTTCTCATTGGCTTTAATGCTCGCTGCTAGTCCAGTCAGAAGTATAACAAAGATGATGTCCACTGTCTTGGACTCCAACCATTGCTCAGTGTTCACAAGTGTCTGAGTAAGGTCTGCCATTCCTTCAGCGATGACACTTCCCTTGGTTACTACAAAATATTAAAATATTTAAAGAAATTTGTTACATGTTAAGAGAAAAAAATAGTTACTCCTCTGTGTCTCTACATCCAGAGTGAAGAAGCAATTAAAGTAGCAACAAAACTAATGAACTGGTGAGCATCTGTACAAGTATAGTCTGCTTACATTTAGCAGCTGTAAAAGCAGAACAGAGATACTGCAGATAATCTCACACATACTGATGCATATATGACTGCAGTAATTATCATCATAAAAATAACTGAAATTAGATTATTAGCTTATGTATTTAGTTGAGGTTATTTGAAAACAAGGACCTTATACACACTTTATCAAATCTTTACTCATACATATGTGATAGGATGAATGAGGTAAGTGGCTGTGATTGACACATGTGAGCACCAATCAGCAGCGAGTGCTGAGTATTTCAGGATGTGTTTGGTTTAGCCTGGGATGCGCATTTCAAAATATGTGGCGGTAATGCACATATTTGTCTGCGATCCGCCATTAAAAAGCAAGAAGAAGAAGAAGAAGAAGAAGAAGAAGAAGAAGAAGAAGAAGAAGAAGAAGAAGAAGCCTGGGATGAGCATAGACAGTAAAAGATGAGTCACGTCCGGATCCTTCCCTTTTTGTGTTGACGGTGGCTTCAGGTATGTGCTGCTGACAGGTAGCATTCGCTAACCTTTAATGACAAACACTGATACTCATGATTTTGTTTGTTGCACCTCTGTTTTATTAGTGGTTTCATCTGTTGCTGTGGACTGTATGATTGCCCTTTTTAGGTAAGCGAAAGCTGTTTTATGGTTAACGGTCTTGCTGAGGGGTGGGTGGTTTTGATTAATGTGCAGTCCCTGTACTTCAGTTTTGCAGCGGGGTATTTGAACGCTGCGTGTCCAGCCTGCGAACTGATAGTAAGCTCATCTACTCTCGTTGTGCTTATTTGGCAAGTCAGTGTGTTTGTTAACGGGGAATCCCAGCGGGTGATGTGTAACTATTAGTAACGCTGTTTTTGTCATCCGTATTTGCCGCAGGATTCTCCCTCTTTTGTCCTGGTGATTATCGTCGCGACTCTTTTGCTCTCTGCTACTGTTGTACACTTCACAAACACTTCCATTACCATTACCTAGGAAGACTGCTGCTGTCGTTATGGTTGTTCATGCGGATTGTTAATTCTCTTCAGATAACTCGGGGTGGATGAATCCTCAGCTCACGTGACCATACTCTGTTATGGACTGCGGCCTCGTCTGAGCCCCTTTCTCCTTTCGTGAACTGTGTGGGCTTGTGCTTGAATACTTGTGTATTGCTGAGCCCTTACTGTAGTGGCTTTTACCCACATTGTGATTGATTGTAATTCCATATGACTGGTTTCTGTATGTATTTTCGTTTATGAGGTTTGTTTATTTTGTTTTTGATTTCCTTTCAGGAGCTGGGGTCCCACGGGTGGAGGATCTTTTGTGGTGGTGGTGCTGCTTCAACGTTTGCCGTGTGACACTTTTTGAAGTGTGTGCGTGTGTGATCTGAGTAAACATTGTGGTGTGTAGAAGTGTGCTTTTGGATAACTAGTGCTGGTGATCACTCCAGTGGGTAACCTCAGCCCTGTAAGTTAGTGTATTTTGTTTCTTGTTTTTTTTTTGTTTGTTTATGGTGAGAGTATAAACTGCTTTTGTGTAATATTGTTTATTTCTGGTGTAAATTTGTTTCAATTAATTTAGTATTATTTGATTTTCTTTAATGTGAATTTGTTACAATTTTGTTTTGTGTATTTGTTTTTCATGGTCATTGGAGAGAGTTGATGCTAGAGAATGCACCCCATGACCAGACCATTTTAAATGCCTTTTCAATTTTAAAATTCAGTGTTTCAATAAATTTTTTGTATTTTTGATATCCACGTTTCCCGCCTACCTTAATTTATGAGAATTGGACCTGTGTGACCTAATAACAAACTTTGGGGTCATTTTTATTTCCCGGGTGACCCGGGTGGCGTAGTCGACAAACTCAAATGTGTGTTTAACCTGTACCGCTCCCTCCGCCACACATACTTTAAGAAATATGGGAAAAAAGGCAACGTTTGCTTATTGCAACTGCACTTACAAAAATAAAAATGTGGAAGCTAAGAATACAAACAAACCTTTCTCTTTGTATAAGCTGGACCGCCAACATCCTCCTCTTCCTCATGTGTTTGTCGGCAGACTGTAGCGTTGCTCGTCAGTTTTCTGAAGCGTAAACACTCAAGACCCACACAACACTTCAATCTAAAATGAAAAACATATTGTTTTTTTAATTTTAACTTACATTTCCCACAAAGCCGCGTCCGCTGCAGTCTCACACGTGAGGTGAACTTTTGTGAGTTCCTTTATGATCTTATGAGTGCATGGGCTAGTAAAATACTAAAAATAGATGCTCAACGATGCTTACCAGAAGTGTTTTATCAAAATGATTCCATACATCCATATCTCCTGGTAAATAATCCATTGATTTGTTTGCAGCCAAACTGCACAGACATGGCGCACAGCACTGACAAGCACAGGTACGAGACTCCACCCACGCTGCGCGAGTGAAGGTGAATGAATCACCTGAGAGAGCAATGAAGCACGTTCAAAATACATACTAGCAAGCAATATAAGAATGACCTGCTGTGTTACATAAATATAGATTTGCTATTGTTATAAATATTAGAGAATGTTCTGTCCTATAAAGCACTTTTTTTTCTTTTTTTTACATTTTATCACAAATAATTCGTTTTTGACAAATTCACAACATTAAACGTGTTGTTGCCATTATAAGATACTGTAAAGGTCTTAAGTCAAGTTTAAAACAGTTTTATGATAATTATTGCTATATTAATGTAACCATCTATGACTGAACCAAGCGAGTCATTGTCAGAAGTGGCCCGGACTCTACAGCCAGATTCGGGCCAGTTACGGTGAACAGGAATCGGCCCAGTGCTTTACAGCCGCATCACAAACACATGCGCGAGAGTGAGCTGTGGGCCACACTCGGCCCGGATAACACTCGCCGTTGCCGAGTCTGAGCCGAGGGCGCCGCAGGGCAGCCGAGCTTGGGCCGATTACTACATGCTATCTGGGAAGGTTGGTCTCTTTTTAAAGAAGAAAATCAGCAGATTATTGCAAAAGTTATGATTTTTTTTTATTTATTTTTTTATTTTTTTATTTAAGTATTAAAAAGTTATAGAAGTTTAAATGTACTGTAAATAAAATGTGCTATATTAATTTTATTTTATTTATTATAAATATTTTACATAACAGGTTTTACTCTAAAATTGGTATAAAATTTAAGCATTATGTGTAAATAAGTGATGTTCCAAATTTGAAGTTGATATTAAAAAAATGAGGTTCCTGTAAGAGTTTATTTAGGGCGTCATACCACAAACAGCCACTGGGTGCCATCCAAACTCTATTGAGTTTTTTGTATGCATTTTTTTGTCAGAAATGTCTAGATTTTTCTGTCGATATTACTTCTATCTCAAAAAGACCAGAGACTCAGACCTTTCCAATGGTATGATTTTGCCAAGATTATGAAAAGTTTTTATTCTAAAAGACCGTAATGCGTTTTGTAATATGACACTTGACTTCCACAACTAAGGTGGAAGAGACCGCCAAAAGATTTTAAAGTAGCATTTTCATGGTAACAGAATATCCGAATTCAAAGAGGTTTTTCTCAGGATAAGCTTTCAAATGATATATAATTTACTAATTTACTAAAAGATTTGATAGAGAAAAAGGACCAAGAAAAAAAAGACATTTGAGTTACAAGAGTTTTGCCCACTGTGCCACACAATCCATTTTCAGGATTCTAGGAGTCTGTGCTGTTTATGCAAATCAAGCACAGCAGAGAGATCTCCAGAGACATGTTTTATTATATAAAAAATAGCATGTACTGGTGACTCTTAGTTCTTCTAAACCACAGCACAAGTAGAGCTAATTCTCTGCACATTCACACATTATTTGAAGAGAAAGTGATAGTAATTTGAGATCATATCACAGAAGGTATTTCTGGTAATGCAATCACATGTATATTGTTTAACTGATTGAATAATTCATACAGTACTTTATATTCACATGATGTATTATTTAAAACATCGTGGTTATCTAAAGCTGATAACCATCAAAACTGTTTATTTGTAAGATACATAAAGATCACATTTACTTTTTCTGGTCTCATCCTCAGGTCAATTAATCCATTCTTTGGTTAATGGAAAATGGAAAATGGAACATATTTTTACTTGATGTTGTTTGGAAATATTGGGTACATAAGATATGCTTTCTTCATTTTGGGATTTATTCTATATTGTGCTATTGTATTCTTTAATGCACTTATTATTGTTGCAATTTTTCTGGAAAGGACATTGCACCAGCCCATGTACATTCTGATTTCATGTTTATCCGTCAATTCTGTGTTTGGAACAGCTGCTTTTTTCCCAAGGTTACTGACAGACTTGCTGTCTGATACACACTCAGTCTCCCGTGCAGCATGTATCTTACAGGCTTTTGTCATTTATTCATATGCATCAAATGAATACACAGTATTAATGTTAATGGCATTTGACAGGTATATAGCAATCAGTAAACCATTACAATACAACAACATAATGACCCCCAGGATTTTATCTGTTTTGATATCTGTAAGCTGGATTTATCCAATGCTTTGTATTGGTATTGCTTGTATATTAAATGCCAGACTCACGATGTGTGGTAACAAACTGTGGAAGGTATACTGTCACAATTGGGAAATTGTCAAGCTTTCTTGTACAAACACTATTGTTAATAATGTTTTTGGCTTGTTCCTATTGACCACAACTCTTATCATGCCTTTAAGTTTTATATTATACTCTTATGTTAAAATTCTTATCATTTGTAGAAAAAGCTCACTAGATTTCAGGAGAAAAGCATATCAAACTTGTATTCCACACATAGTGATCCTCTTAAATTTCTCAGTAGCTATTTTTTGCGAGGTCACTTTGAGTCGGGTTGCACATTTAGAACTCCCTATAGGGCTGTCAATCATTCTTTCATTAGAGTTTCTCATTGTACCACCCATATTGAACCCTCTTGTTTATGGTTTCAAATTTCCTGAAATTTGCAAAAAAATTCTATGGATTATAAAAGCTTGCAAAAAGCTGTAACAGATGCTGCACAGATTGTTAACAAAGTTCAATGATTGTATGATTTTATTGTATAAATTACAACCCCAATTCCCAAAAAGTTGGGACACTGTACAAATTGTGAGTAAAAAAGGAATGGAATAATTTACAAATCTCATAAACTTATATTTTATTCACAACAGAATATAGATAACATAAAATTTTGAAAGTGAGACATTTTGAAATGTCATGCCAAACATTGGCTCATTTTGGATTTCATGAGAGTTACACATTCCAAAAAAGGCCAGAAAAGTTAAATGTACATATAAGGAACAGCTGGAGGACCAATTTGCAACTTATTAGGTCAATTGACAACATGATTGGGTATAAAAAGAGCCTCTCAGAGTGGCAATGTCTCTCAGAAGTCAAGATGGGAAGAGGATCACCAATTCCCCCAATGCTGCAGCGAAAAATAGTGGAGCAATATCAGAAAGGAGTTTCTCAGAGAAAAATTGCAAAGAGTTTGAAGTTATCATCATTTACAGTGCATAATATCATCCAAAGACTCAGAGAATCTGGAACAAGCTCTGTGTGTAAGGGTCAAGGCCGGAAAACCATACTGGATGCCCGTGATCTTCAGGCCCTTAGACGGCACTGCATCACATATAGGAATGCTACTGTAATGGAAATCACAACATGGGCTCAGGAATACTTCCAGAAAACATTGTCGGTGAACACAATCCACCGTTGCCGGCTAAAACTCTATAGGTCAAAAAAGAAGCCATATCTAAACATGATCCAGAAGCACAGGCAATTTCTCTGGGCCAAGGCTCATTTAAAATGGACTGTGGCAAAGTGTTAAACTGTTCTGTGGTCAGATGAATCAAAATTTGAAGTTCTTTTTGGAAAACTGAGACGCCATGTCATCCGGACCTAAAGAGGACAAGGACAACCCAAGTTGTTATCAGCGCTCAGTTCAGAAGCCTGCACCTCTGATGGTATGGGGTTGCATGAGTGCGGTGTGGCATGGGCAGCAGCTTACACATCTGGAAAGGCACCATCAATGCTGAAAGGTATATCCAAGTTCTAGAACAACATATGCTCCCATCCAGACATCGTCTCTTTCAGGGAAGACCTTGCATTTTCCAACATGACAATGCCAGACCACATACTGCATCAATTACAACATCATTTCTGCGTAGAAGAAGGATCTGGGCACTGAAATGGCCAGCCTGCAGTCCAGATCTTTCACCCATAGAAAACATTTGGGGCATCATAAAGAGGAAGATGCGACAAAGAAGACCTAAGACAGTTGAGCAACTAGAAGCCTGTATTATACAAGAATGGGACAACATTCCTATTCCTAAACTTGAGCAACTTGTCTCCTCAGTCCCCAGACGTTTGCAGACTGTTATAAAAAGAAGAGGGTTGCCACACAGTGGTAAACATGGCCTTGTCCCAACTTTTTTGAGATGTGTTGATGCCATGAAATTTAAAATCAACTTATTTTCCCCTTAAAATTATACATTTTCTCAGTTTAAACATTTGATATGTCATCTATGTTGTATTCTGAATAAAATATGGAATTTGAAACTTTCACATCATTGCATTCTGTTTTTATTCAGAATTTGTACAGTGTCCCAACTTTTTTGGAATCGGGTTTGTATGTAATCATGATGTACATCACATTTTTGTGAACCTGTGAATTTGAGACTTTGCGTTTTACTGTAAATCTTTACCACAACTATATATTTACTTTACATGTTATTTATTATTTAGATTGTAGCTGGATTCATGATAAGGTTCAGACCCTCGGTCACCTCTCAGATACCAAATATATCAGATACCGGACATTGGCTGTAAAATTCATATATGCAATAAAATATATATATATATATATATATATATATATATATATATATGAATAAATAGTAATAATATATATATATATTAGTGTTGTCAAACAATTAATGGCGATTAATCGCATCCAAAATAACAAAAGTTTTTGTTTACATACTGAATGTGTGTACTGTGTATATTTATTATGTATATACAAATACAAGCACATGCCTGTATATATTTAAGAAAAATATTATGTTTATATATTAAATATATTTATATATAATAATCAATCTAATCTAGCTTGCGCTCACTGTTGTACACAGAAGCAGCTCCGGGCAGATGACGTATGAGGACGGCTTTGCTCATGGGATGCTCAAAAGTGACAAACGCGGAAGCACACAGAGATAAAAAAAAAAAAAAAAAAACAACTGTCACGAATTAGAAGTACAAAACCAGGATTTGTAAAGAAAAATGTTGGAGGATTTCGATATAAGCTAAGAGGAGACTGGTTTTTCTTTGCTAAAGTAAGGAAACTTTGCTTCCTTTGCTCCTACAAACGTTGGTTTTCACGAGACTCACCAGTGCATGTGCAACACTGTTCTCATACGTCATCCTCCTGGAGCTGCTTCCTTTTACAACTGATGGTGCAAGCTACATTAAAGTGATTATTACGTTTTGAATATGGATTGAAATATGGATTGAATATGGATTATGGAATATGGATTCCACATTATACACTAAAGTCCACTTTTATGACTGGATTCCACTCGCTTTTTCAGCACCACAGAAAGCATAGTGCCCTGCACACAGCCAGTTTGTAATGGGCTTTCTGAAAAGTCAGTGTAATGGGCTGTGTGAAAACTGTGTCATCCAGCGACAGACATTTCATGAAGACCTTAAGGAATCATACCAACTTGTGGAAAATGGGCATCTGATGTCCCCTTTGAGAAAAGAAAAAAAAAAAATCCCTAGTTGTTACATAATAAAAAAGGAGTGGTTTGAAATTCTACTCCTTCATGATAATAGCAATTACTATTTGAAGTGGTTAAGTTAAGAAAACACTTTTTTTATTTTTTATGTAAGAAATAATTGACGGTGGTCTGCTTGGCATTGTGGCCACATTTGCACCTCAGGGACCTTAAGCAACAGCTGCTAAATAGCAATCGTTTTCTGGTTTTCTAATGCACTGGTTCTCAGTTTCAGTCCTGGGGACCCCCTGCTCTGCACATTTTGTATCTCTCCCTTATTTTAAACACCAGATTCAGATCATTAGCTAGTTAGGAGAGATCCATGTACTGAACTGAGTGTGTCAGATACGTATAAAATGGGCAGAGCAGTTGGTCCCCAGGACTGGAATTGAGAAT
This sequence comes from Cyprinus carpio, assembly GCF_018340385.1. NCBI lineage: Eukaryota > Metazoa > Chordata > Actinopteri > Cypriniformes > Cyprinidae > Cyprinus > Cyprinus carpio. Next base: position 1,623,217 of record NC_056611.1, read on the forward strand.
CACTGTTCAAATACGTAACTTTAACTGCTACTTTGTGATGCTGTTCTAACACCATAGCGAAAGTTTGAGCAAAGCATGCTAACTGTTCTATTGTTGGCTGCACAGATTAGCACAGAATACTGTTTAGAGTTCCAGCCTCAGAGGAGACAAGACAGCAGTGGATTTATTGATTTATTTACTGTATATTACACTGCTGCCATGCAGATATAATATAAACATGCATTTTGTTCCCAGCTGTTTACCTTCACAGACTGTTTTTTTTTTCTTTTTCTTTTTTTTTCAGTTTTATTGCGAGTAGCACCAGAGTTAAAGCTGATTTATACTTCTGCATCAGACATACGCCGTAGCTGCTACACCATAGGCTGTGGGTCAGTTTTTATTTGTCATTCATGCGTCATTGTCTGCATTGATGTGCAGTACACATGCAAACCGCTAGTCTGCAGTGTCCATTGGCATGCTGCTTGTGTAACCTGCAGTACCAAGGCAAAAGCCTAAGAAGAAGCAGCCTGTCGGAGAAGCATCAGCCAATAAAATAAATATCAAATAACAAATCATATATTTAAAACTACAAAAAGAGATGACAATGGAACAGGAGAAAATGGCATTCTTTCAATCTTCACAAGGACTTGTACCATGGCAGAACAACGTCTCGGTTACGTATTGTAACCCTCGTTCCCTGAAGAAGGGAATGGAGATGTCATGTCAGATGACCGACGAATTGGGATCCCTACCTAAGGTACAGGTACTGCCCCTTCCAGTGACCTATGGAAGCCTCCTGCATTCTAACTTTTTGGCGTATGTCAGGACTTACCTACTGCATCCTTACTTTTTGGCATATGCCAGGGCTTGCCCAGTTTCGGTCTGCTAAATAGTGAGGCATGGCCAAAGCCAGTGAAAGTACTTAATTAGCTGTTTTGGAAGCCCTTGTCAGAATAAACGGTCGAGCAACATTTAAGGACATCAGTTTGTAAGTGTTTTGCCTCATTTTCTCATTAGACTACTGCGTGATCGTCGTTGCTAGGAAACTTTGTTTTATTTACTGTGTGTCTTACCCTGGTAAATACGTGCTGAAGTGGAGCTTAGTTTTGTGTTTGCCTACAACAACTTGCTACTGGGGTTCCTCAAGGCTCAGTACTTGTACCACTTCTCTTCTCCATCTACATGACATCATTAGGATCTGTCATTCTGAAGCATGGCTTTTCTTATCACTGCTACGCTGATGACACTCAACTCTACTTCTCATTCCAACCAGATGACCAGATGGTAGTTGCTCACATTTCAGCCTGTCTGAGTGACATTTCTAGCTGGATGAATGACCATCACCTTCAGCTCAACCTTACTAAGACAGAACTGCTGGTGGTCCCAGCTAACCCATCGTTTCATCACAACTTCTCTACACAGCTAGGTTCGTCAACCATAACTGCTTCCATGACAGCCAGAAACCTAGGAGTTGTGATGGATCATCAGTTAAGCTTCACAGACAACATTGCTACAACGACCCAGTCCTGCAGATTTGCCTTATACAACATTAGGAAGATTAGACCCTTGCTGTCAGAGCAAGCCACCCAACTTCTTGTCCAAGCTCTTGTTCTCTCCAGACTGGACTATTGTAATGCTCTCCTGGTGGGCCTTCCTGCATGTACTATCAAGCCTCTGCAACTGATCCAGAATGCAGCAGCGAGGGTTGTCTTCAATGAGCGAAAAACAGCTCACGTTACTCCTCTCCTCATCAGGTTACACTGGCTACCAGTAGCCGCTCGCATCAAATTCAAGGTACTGATGCTTGCCTACAAGACGACCACTGGCACGGCAACAACATACCTAAGCTCACTAGTTCAATCTTATGTGCCCTCCAGAAGTTTGCGCTCTGTAAGTGAATGACGCCTTGTGGTGCCATCCCAATGAGGTTCAAAATCACTCTCACGGACCTTTTCCTGGACTGTGCCCAGCTGGTGGAATGACCTCCCGATCTCAATTCGAACAGCTGAGTCTTTACTCATTTTCAAAAAACATCTAAAGACTCATCTTTTTCGCCAACTAATACTAGCACTTAACTTTTCTTTTCTTGCCTAGCATATTCTTAAAAAAAAAAAAAAAAAAAAAAAACCTGGCTACGTGTTCTGTGCTAGACTAACTGAGACTTGTCATGGCACTTGTATACTGTTGTTGTTCTCTTGTTGGTCTGATTGCTTCTATTGTTCTCCTTTTTAAGTTACTTTGGATAAAAGCGTCTGCTAAATGATTAAATGTAAATGTAAAATGTAAGAAGACCAGCTACTGTTGCTATGGAACTACCCTCTCAATAAGACTGGATAACACTGGGAAAACGTACCCGTACCACTTGGGGCAGGAACGTTGCTGAAGCCCTATCCTTCCCAAAGGAATTTCGGAAGAACCTACACATATGAGCAACCGTTTAGGAGCACATGGAAGATTATAGTTAATAATAACATATTTTGTGTGTATGTGTTCATTCAGAAGCAAGGATACGCAAAAGAGGAATCAATTCTGTGTAAGTGCATTGTCTGAAACGCTGCTCTCAGCACGTGCTTTGAATGAGTGCGCGCAAGCTCAGAATGCGTGAGAATGGTTTAAAACCCTTGAATCGGCAAGATTTAGACACAAGTGCAAACGACTACGATCTGTTTCACCCCTTCAAGCGAGTGAACAACGCAAATCAAGTTAGGAATTTTACATTACTATTCACGATAGCTGTCGGGCAATTTTGGAGCCCGACTGAAAAACACAATAGCCCCGGGACGTCGGGCTAGCGATTTTGTGAGCCCTGCACCTCAGATCCATCCAGTTTGTGAACCATTGGTTTCCACACTGGTTACGTTAAACAAAAGAAATGATTATTCTCAAAATAATGACTCAAAATAATTATCTGGTCACGAATCGGATCATGAACTTGCATTACCCAGTCAAAGATGGTCTATTATTGAACATTTCGAATGAATAAAGACTTCAAGTTCATCTGTAAAGCACATTAAGCTATCGTTTGACTTTGTAAACTTTTATTTCATGCATGATTCGTATGGATCTGTTAACTGAATGCAAAGTGTGAATTCTAGGAGATTTTTTGGGTCGTGATGATGAGCATGTATCACTCACTAGGAGTTGCTAAATGAACAGGCTGCTGCACACAGTTTTTTTCTGTTTCAATGGAGAATCAGTCGCAGTATTAGTTGAAATCCCCAAACTGTTTACTTAAATATTAAATTAATAAATTACATCAAAAAAAGTAATCACTGGTAATCTAAAATACTTTTCAGATGTAACTGTAATCTGATTACCCCTTATTTAAAATGTAATTATAACGAAATACAGTTACTCATATTTTGTATTTTAAATACATAACGCCGTTACATGCATTTCGTTACTCTCCAGCCCTGGTTATCAGACACGACTGGAACTTCAAACGGGACTGGCTTCTATAGTCAGATGAAACAAAAAAATTAGCTGTTTAGCAGCAAACACTCACGATGGGTTTTGTAAACACAGGGATAAAAAGTTCCCCATGTGTACAATGAAATATACTTCTGTATTTTTGATGTTGTGGGCCTATATTTCTGATGGAGGTCCTGGACATCTTGTTAAGATACATGGCATCATGGATTCTATCAAATACCAACAGATAAAAAAATCAGTAAGTGACTGACTCTGTTAGAACTCTTATAATGGCCATGTTTGGATCTTCCAACCGGACAATTATCCAAGCACAAACCTCAAAAACAATACAAAAATGGGTCACTGAGAACAAAACCAAGCTTCTGCTATGGCCATTCCAGTCCTCTGACCTGAATCCTATAGAAAATGAGTGTGGTGAACTGAAGAGAAGAAGCACCAACATGGAGCTGGGAATCTGAAGGGTCTGAAGAGATTCTGGATGAAGGAATGGTCTCTGATCTCTTGCCAGGTGTTCTCTAACCTCATCAGGCATTATAGGAGAAAATTTAGAGCTGTTTAACTGGCAAATAAAGGTTTCAAAAAGTATTGAATAAAAGGGTGCCGTTAATTGTGGCCAATGTGTATTAGAGAAAAACATTTATTTCATAATGATATTTCCCCCATTTTAAATTCTTATTATCCAATGAAAGGTTAGATTTTTGAAAATTTTTTTAATAAAAGATCAAAAAGATTAACAATGCAGATTAATTTTCACAGCCGCCTTTGATAATATTTACCAAGGGTGCCGATATTTTTGGCCATGACTGTAATCTAGTTAATATGTTGGGGTTCGCCCAGCCCGCAGCTCTACAAATATTTGTCAGTGAGGCTGCACAATCCAGCACCCAGGAGCATGCAACACTTCTAGTCGAGTGAGCTTGCAACCTAAACGGGCAGGGTACACCATGTGCCTGATCTGAAGGGAGTAGTGGGAACCTTTGGCACATAACCAGGCCAGGGCCTCAGGATTACCTGGGAATCAGCCGGCCCAAACTCTAGGCACAAATCGTCGACTGACTAGCAGGTCCCCTACCCTCTTGATGTAGTCCCATACAAGAGGGAGCAGAGTTTTCATTGACATAAACTTCAGCTCGACTGTCTGCAAAGGCTAAAATGGGCCCTGCTGTAGTGGTCTGAGCACTAGAGACAGGTCCCAAGAAGGTATAGAGGGGAGCCATGGAAGATTTAGCCTTCTCGCCCTCCTAAGAAACTTTATGATCAGGTCATGCTTCCCCACCGACTTCCCTTCCACAGGGTCATGGTTGGCAGCAATCACAGGCACATAGACTTTAAGGGTGGAGGGAGACAGCCTTCGCTCCAACCCCAGCTGCAGAAAGGATAGCATGACTCTGATCGGACATTTCTGTGGGTCTTCTCGGTGAGAAGAAGAGGCAAACAGGTCTACCTGAGTGGCTCCGAAACGACTCCAAATCAGCTGGACCGTCTGGGGATGGAGTCTCCATTCTCCTGGGAGCGCAGCTTGTGACAGCTCATTGGTTGCCTGGTTGTGCAGACCAGGAATGTGAATGGCACGAAGTAATCTCAGATGTTTCTGACTCCAGAGAAAGAGGTGGCGGGTCAGTTGCGACATGCAACAGGAGCGTTGCACACTGCCAGCAACTCTGAAAAGAGATCCTCCCCAAGGAGTGTTTGCTCTTTTCCCAGTTGACCCAAAGGCCCAACCGGCTGAGATGTGAAAGCACCAAGTTCCTGTGTGCACACAACTGAGACCGAGCTAGTACGAGCCAAGGTAGTTGAAAATGTGAACGCTGTGTTCTCTCAGAGGAACAAATGCTGCCTCTGCAACTTACGTGACGATATGGGGTGACAGGGACAGCCCGGAGGGCAGAATCTCATACTGATATGCTCGTCCTTATGCTCGCTGTAAAACCCCATCTCCATATCGGCTGGAGGGACTCAATCGCATCCTTCGCCAGTAGGACTGCAATCTCCGCGACAGGAGCATCAGCCACCTTCACTGATGTGAAGTGGATGCTGCTGAACTTGGGTGGATGCCAGGTGAACTGAATCTCATAGCTGAGTCTGATGGTCCGCAGGAACCAGCGAGACGGTATGGGTAGTCAGGTACCCAGACACCACACAAGCTGGACCAGCAAGACCACCGACGTACCCGTGGTGTGGCAGCGAGGTGGAATGCAGGGACCTGAAGAGGGGTCTCAGTGTGCAGTGCAACACTTACCTGGTTCCACAGTTTGGCAGAGGGTGCATAAGTAGGGCCTTTGATGACGCTCTCGAACCGCCTGCTGGCGAGAGAGGAGGATGAATGCGGTCTGGTGTTGGTCCGTCTGCGACTCTCCATGCCCCATTGGGACCCAGAGACAGAGAAAACCGCTCTCCTGTCAAGATTATTGGAAACCAGATTCTCCACCTGGCCGTCCTCCGGGGAAGGGAGAGGAGCATCCTTCTCTCTCTGGGTCACCTGTCTCGAGGCCTTTTGCTCTTCCGCTCACCACCAGGTTGATGGGGGCCTGGACGGGCAGGGTGGCCTGCCTATGCCCAGCTCCACGGCGCTGCTTGCTTGAGGCTGCTGCTGATGCAGCATGGGATTGGGGGTGGATGCAGGGAGCCGCCCTAGGCAACAAACAGGCTGGGGCACTGCTGCCGGCGGATGGGTGGAGGCAGCAGTTGCCCACCGGGCAGAAGGTCGTACCGCCTCAGTCTGCTCCTGTGAGGCCGAGAACTGCTGGGCCATGTTCTCGATTGTGTCACCGAAAAGGCTGGTCTGGGACACAGGGACCTTGAGGAACCGAACTTCAAGTTCAAGTTTAAGTTGAGCTTTATTGTCATTCCGCTACATGTGTGGACATACAGTGGAACGAAATGTCGTGCCTCACAGGACCACTGTGCTACATAAATACAGACATACAACAATGAAGAAAAACAGTATAAACCTATACACAACTAACCTAGTGACAGATTTTGACTATAAATATACTATATATAAAAGTTTACCTACTGTATACATAAGCTAAAAATACAGACTATACCTATACAAAACTAACCTACTGACAGATTTTGACTTTAATTACTATATATGTCTACCTATACATAAACTAATATATATATATATATATATATATATATATATATATATATATATATATATATATATATATATATATATATATATATATATATATTAGTTTATGTATAGGTATATATATTGTGACACGTGTCCCGAGCTCTCATCAGCGTCGCCCTGGAAACCGAGCAGTCACACCTGCTCCTGCTCGTCACGGGCTGAGCGGCCACACCTGCGGATCATCAAAGACTGCCTACTTAAGCACAGCAACCGAACACAGAGGGGAGCGATGTCTCCAGCAGAGCCAGCTAATCCTACTGATCTGTCTTGCTTGCAGAGAGCAGTGTGTGACCGGCAGCCCCACCATACACGGGAGAGCACAACGGACACACCCTGCCACCGCACACCAGAGCACAGAGGAAGCTGAGCACCCCGCACCGGACCACCTCTTCTCACCACCTTGTTTATCAATAAAATCCACCCTTCGGGGAACTCACCTGTACCTACTCGTCGTGTCCTTCTTCACCCCGCCACAATATATATATTAAAAAAACATACAAATGCTACACATAAACACTGTACCTATACACAACTAACCTACTGACAGATTTTGACTTTAAATACTATATATGTCTACCTATACATAAACTAAACTAACTATATATATATATATATATATATATATATATATATATATATATATATATATATATATATATATATATATATATATATATCTTTACAACTAACCTACTGACAGATTTTGAATATGAATATACTATACAGGTATATAAATGTTTACCTATACATAGACTGAAAAGGAAAAATATATAGACTATACGAATGGTTCACATAATACTGTACATGTACAAAGAGAAACATCGTCAAGCAGCAGGCTGGGGAACAGTGCAAGATGATCTGTAGTGCACGAGCATGTAAACACATATTTGAGTCTTTTGTGGGATTATGTACACACAACAGTGCGTGCGAAAAGTGTGTAGTGCGCATAGAGGAGAACTGCACAAAAAAAATATGTTTCAGACAGTTTTTCTGTGATGTGGTAAGGTTGGGGGGTGTTTGTGGGGTGGAATAGGGGAGATGGTCCATGTTTCAGGAGGTAGAGGGTTTGTATGGGGTTTCAGAGGGGACGGGGTGATTTGAGTTCAGGGCTCTTACAGCCTGGGGGGAAAAGCTGTTGAGCAGTCTGGCAGAGCAGGCTCTGATGCTCCGGTATCGTCTTGCTGATGGTAGGAGCTGGAAGAGACTGTGGAAGGGATGGGTGGGGTCCTTCACGATACTGTTGGTTTTGCTGGAGCATCGTGTAAGGAAAATGTCCAGGATGGAGGGGAGAGGGGCACCGATGATCTTTGCAGCTGTGTTCACTGTCCGCTGGAGGGTCTTGCGGTCTGCTGCACTACAGTTCCCATACCAGACAGTGATGCAGCTGATCAGCACGCTCTCTATGGTTCCTATGTATAATGTGGTGAGGATGGGTTGAGGCAGACTTGCTCTTTTCAGCCGGCGGAGAAAGTGTAGGTGCTGTTGTGCCTCCTTGGAGAGTGACATGGTGTTGATGGTCCAGGTGAGATCCTCTGTGATGTGCACCCCCAGGAATTTAGTGCTGGTCAGTGGGGGGTGGTCAACGGAGTTTCTCCTGAAGTCCATCACAACCTCTTTTGTGTTCTCCACATTGAGGGACAGGTTGTTAGTGCCATTTCTACAGGCAGGATGTGGCCTCCGCAGCATCCCCTTCCCTTTTAGGGCACGCTTTCCCGGTGTTATTCAAATAGTCACACTGAGTGGGTCTTGCGGAACAGCAGTGACTGACCTTCTTTGTTTAGAGCCCTGGCTCCTGCTCCAACAGTTGGGGGCGGTCCAGGAGTCTCAAGCAGAGGGCTGGAAGGGCCAGCGACAGTGGCGTGTTGGTAGATAATCCCCAATTCGTTGGTCAGTTCCGATGTACATCGAATTTGACAGACTGAAAGGGAACCTCTCGGTTACATATGTAACCCTCATTCCCTGAAGGAGGGAGCGGAGATGTATGTCCCATCGCCACAGTCGTTGTACCTACGCTGTATGGTTGAGTCACTAGCTCGGCTCCTCAGCGGAAAAGCAAATATGTGATGCAACAGCTGCTCAATACATACTCGCACTGGTGGCCATGGCAGAAGGTTTGTAGGAAACATCCTATTTCCTGTATTTTCCTCTCCGTCTGCTAGTTAGACTGGGGATGGTATCCTGACGATAGACTTATGGTCACACCTAGAAGGGAGAAAAATTCCTTCCACACCCTGGAAGTGTACCCACGGTCTGAGACAATGTCTTGTGGGATTCTGTAATATCTGAAGATGTTGTTAAACAAGATCTCAGTGGTTTCCATAGCTGTGGGTAGGCCCTTGAGGGGGAGAAGACGGCAGGATTTAAAGAATCGATCAATGACTACTAGAACACATGTGTTACCATCTAAGGCCGGCAGATCTGTGATGAAGTCAACTCCTAGGTGTGACCAAGGGCGTTTGGGAACGGGCAGTGGGAGAAGTTTGCCAGATGGTAGGTGGCGTGGGCTCTTGGCAATGGCACATTCGGAACAGCCTTGGACGAACCTTCTCACATCCCTGGCCATACTGGGCCACCAGAAGCGATCTTTTAGCAGCGACATGGTGCTGTTAGCCCCTGGGTGGCCAGTACCCAAATAAGTGTGAACGGATTGAATCAGGGTTGTGTGTTGTACTCTGGTGACATACTGCACTCCCTGTGGACAGCCCGGCGTAGTGGTCGTTGAAGCATTGGTGGAGGTAGCTGGATTATTGTTCCATTGGATGGGGTTTACAATGATTTCCTTGGAGATAATGGATTCTGGTTCCTACTGACCTCTTCAGGAGCATTTAGATGAGAGAGCATCCGCAAGGATTGATTCTCTTGGTGTCTTGCAGATATTTCAGGTTCTTATGGCCAGTGAGGACACTGAATGGATGATGTGCTTCCTCCAACCAATGATTCCATTCCTCCAGTACTAACTTGGTAGCAAGGAGTTCCCTGTTGCAAATATCGTAATTTCTCTCTGCCGGGATGAGTTTGCGAGAGAAAAAGGCACATGGATGGAGTTTGGATAGAGTTCCCTGTTGTTGTCAAAGTACTGCTCCTACTCCAATAGTGGAGTCGTCTACCTCCACTACAAAGGGCTTGTTGGGGTCTGGATGGATGCAGAGCGGTGCAGAGGTGAAGCTTTCTTCAGGGCTTCAAAGGCTTCAGTGGCAGCTGGTGACCAGGACAGTGAATTGGGCTTGTTTCTCAACAAACTAGTGAGTGGACTGGTTATGGAGCTGTAGTGGTAGTTGAATCTTCTATAAAAGTTTGAGAATCCCAGGAAGCGCTGAAGTTCTCTCAAGCATTTAAGGACCTCCGCAACGTGGTGGCGATTTTCGGCCATGCTCCGGGAGTAGATTAGGATGTCATCAATGTAGACAAGGACAAACCAGTGTAGATACTCCTGGTATACCTCATGCGTGAAATCCTGGAATACAGAGGAGGCATTTACTAGTCCATAAGGCATGACAAGATATTCATGGTGCCCAGTAGGGGTCACGAATGCAGTCTTCCATTCGTCCCCCTCACATATCTGGATGAGGTTGTACGTGTGGCAGAGTTCTAACTTGGTGAAGACGGTGGCTCCACTGACATGTTCCAATGCTGCTGGGACGAGGGGAAGTGGATAGCAAAACTTGACGGTACTCTTATTCAGTGATCGGTAATCAATTCAAGGCCTTAAATCTCCAGCCTTCTTGGCCACAAAGAAAAAGCTTGAAGCAGCAGGGGACGTAGAAGGGTGTATGTAGCCTTTATGTAAATTCTCCTCAATATACTCCATGGCCTTCTGTTCTGGGAGTAATAAGGGGTAAATCTTTTCATGGGGCACTGGCTCACCCAGAATCAGATATATTGCACGGTCCCATGGCCCTTGCGGAGGTAACTGGGAGGCTTTCTTTGGGCAGAATACATCACTGAAAGGGGCGTAACAGGCTGGAATGTTGACTGACTGTTTCTCGACTGGGCTCTTGATGGACTTGGAGTTGAGTGTGAGGGTTTCAGAGTGAGGAGGTGATGACTAAGGAATATGATGAAAACAGTCAGGAAAACAGGTACTGCCCCACTTCAGGACCTCATCAGTTCTCCTGGAGATGATAGGATTGTGTTGCACCAACCAAGGATGCCCTAGGATCACATCAGCGGTGGTATCCTCTAGAACCAGGAGATGGAGTGTTTCCTCATGCAATTGTCCAACTTGCAAGTGAAGAGGACCCACATGGTGATGCACGTCTCCGGCTGAGTGGATTTTCGGACACCGATTGGACCTGGTAGGTGGTCTTGGTTGGGAGATTGAGCTGGCGGCAGAGCTTCCCGGAGATGAAGTTCCCGGCTGACCCAGAGTTAAGGAGGGCGTGTACTGGTAAGGAGATACCAGATGCAGTAAGTAAGTTTTACAACATAGGGGAGGGGGCTGCATATTAACTATTGATGGCTTAAATGACACTCACCATAAGTCATGGTGGACGGATTGGGCATCCCGCAATTACATGCCCCCCCAGCTTCACAGTACAAATATAAGCTCTGGTTCAGCCATCTCTGCCGCTCCCATGAGGAGGAGTCGAGAGCCATCCACTAGCATGGGTTCATGACCTTGGTTCTGGAGGGCTGATGGTGTCTGGCGGGAGTAGGAGTGGAGTGTATGGTGAAAGTTGATGTTCTGCAATGCAAGACAGCATACGAGTAGCATGTCGGATGGACATAAATCGTTCCAAGCCATAGGAATCATCATAGGCTATGAGCTGAAGTCGCACTCTCGGCTCTAGACCCTGCCAGTAGGTGGTCAGAAGTGTGCACTCATTCCAGCCACTGGCTGCTGCAAATGTTCAGAACGTGATAGCGTAATCAGTTATGGACAGAGAACCTTGCAGGAGATGATATAACTGGTCACAGACAGAGGTATCGCCTACTGGCTTACCAAAAACCTCTCTGAAATGTGCAATAAAATTATCAAGAGACAGTTACAGTACCAGCTTGGTGTGTAAAGATATGGCTGCATCTGCAGTGTGTTAAAAGTATGCATTTTGTAAATGTGTAAAAAATATGTATTTTGTAGCAAATTGTTTGCAACAATAGCTTACAGTTCAGTTAGTAAATTTTGAGTTACAAGAGATTTGACCACTGTGCCACACAACCCGTTTTAAGGATTCTAGGAGTCTGTGCTGTTATGCAAATCAAGCACAGCAGAGAGGTCTCCAGAGACATGTTTTTATACTATAAAAAACAGCATACACTGGTGACTCTAAGTTCTTCTAAACCACAGCACATGTAGAGCTAATTCTCTGCACATTCGCACATTATTTGAAAATGAAGTGATGGTAATTTCGGATCAAATCACAGAAGGTATTTCTGGCAATGCAATCACATGTATTTTGTTTAACAGATTGAATAATTCATAAAGTACTTTATATTCAGACAATGTATTATTTAAAAAATTGTGGTTATCAAAAGCTGACAACCATCAAAACTGTATATTTGTAAGATACATAAAAAAACATTAACTTTTTTTTTTGTTCTCATCCCCAGGTCAATGAAATCCATTCTTTGGTTAATGGAAAATGGAAAATGGAACATATTTGTACTTGATGTTGTTTGAAAATATTGGCTACATAAGATATGCTTTCTTTGGTTTGGGATTTATTCTATATTGTGCTATTGTATTCTTTAATGCCCTTATTATTCTTGCAATTTTTTTGGAAAGTACATTGCACCAGCCCATGTACATTCTGATTTCATGTTTATCCGTCAACTCTGTGTTTGGAACAGCTGCTTTTTTCCCAAGGTTACTGACAGACTTGCTGTCTGATACACACTCAGTCTCCCGTGCAGCATGTATCTTACAGGCTTTTGTCATTTATTCATATGCATCAAATGAATACACAATATTAATGTTAATGGCATTTGACAGGTATGTAGCAATCAGTAAACCATTACAATACAACAACATAATGACCCCCAGGATTTTATCTGTTTTAATATCTATAAGCTGGATTTATCCAATGCTTTGTCTTGGTATTTCTGGTATATTAAATGCCAGACTCACAATGTGTGGTAACAAACTGTGGAAGGTTTACTGTCACAACTTTGAAATTGTCAAGCTTTCTTGTGCAAACACTATTGTTAATAATGTTTTTGGCTTTTTCATACTGACCACAACTGCTATCATGCCTTTAAGTTTTATATTATACTCTTATGTTAAAATTCTTATAATTTGTAGAAAAAGCTCATTAGATTTCAGGAGAAAAGCATATCAAACGTGTATTCCACACATAGTGATCCTCTTAAATTTCTCAGTAGCTATTTTTTGCGAGGTCACTTTGAGTCGGGTTGCAACTTTGCAACTCCCTATAGGGCTGTCAATCATTCTTTCATTAGAATTTCTCATTGTACCACCCATCCTGGACCCTCTGGTTTATGGTTTGAATTTTCCTAAAATCCGTAAAAAAATTCTATGGATTATAAACGCTTGCAAATAGCTGTAATTGATGCTGCACAGAATGTTAACAAAGTTCAATGATTGTATGATTTTACTGTATACATTATGCAATCATGATGTACATTACATTTTATGAACCTGTGAATTTGAGACTTTGAGTTTTAATGGAAATCTTTGCCACAAATATATATTTACTATACATATTTATTATTTAGCCTGTTGCTGGATTCATGACATGGTTCAGACCCTCGGTCATCTCTCAGATACCAAATATTTCAGATACCAGACATTGCCTGTAAAATTAATACATGCAATATATTATGCATAATAATTGATCAATATATTAATTACTATAAGCATATATATATACATACTAAATGAGTGTGTACTGTGTGTGTGTGTGTGTGTGTGTGTATATAAATATATATATATATATATATATATATATATATATATATATATATATATATATATATATATATATATATATATATATATACATACTAAATGAGTGTGTACTGTGTATATTTATTATGTTTACTGCAGAATTTAGCTCTAACCCTAATCAAACACACCTGAGCATGCTAATCAATGCCAATCAATATCTTTGGGATCATAAGAAAATCACAGGCAGTTGACTTTGATCAGGGTTCAAGATGAGCTCTGCAGCGCACTGGACCTCCAGGGCAAGATTTGAGAAACCCTGTATTATGTAAACAAAAACTTTTATTTTGGATGCGATTAATCAAAATTAATCATATGACAGCACTAAATCTATATATATATATATATATATATATATATATATATATATATATATATATATATATATATATATATATATATATATATAATAATAATTAAATGCACAAAATGTAAAAGACATTGGATGAAATTTTCACTTTTGTTAAATTTTATTTTATTTCATTTTATTTTTATTTACTTTTTTCTGACTTTTTTTCTGGCGTGTCTGTCAGCTCAGAAAAGCTGAAAGGAAAACACACCTACAACCCTATGAAGTCTGTTTCATTGTTTCCCAAATTCAGTCTTATTTTATTTTCATAAAATTTTTTCTGGATTCCATTTTTTCCTTTTTTTTTTTTAAGACTCTGTTTTAATGGTTAAATTAAAAAAAAGTATATTATTAAAAATAACATCTCTAATTAAGTAGCATTAGTACTGTCTTTCCTTTAAGTTGCACATTTCTGTCCAAAAAATAGCTTTTCTAAAACAAACATGTTTACATAATGTATTGTAATTGATGTGTATGTGAGAGCGTATTTGTAAATGACGTATTTGTATTTCTCTCAAATATTGTTCACAAATCTGACTAAATCTGTGTTAGTGAGCACTTCTTCTATGCCGAGATAATCCATCCACCTCACAGGTGTGACATATCAAGATGCTGATTAGACAGCATGGTAACAGCACAGGTGTGCCTTAGGCTGGCCACAATAAAAGGCCACTCTAAAATGTGCACTTTTATTGTATTGGGGGTCTGGGGGGGGGAGGAAACCAGTCAGTATCTGGTGTGACCACCATTTGCCTCACACAGTACAACACATCTACTTTGCATAGAGCTGATCAGGTTGTTGACTGTGGCCTGTGGAATGTTGGTCCACTCCGCTTCAATGGCTGTGCGAAGTTGCCGGATATTGGCAAGAACTGGAACACGCTGTTGTATACGCCGATCCAGAGCATCCCAAACATGCTCAATGGGTAACATTGTCCAGTGAGTATGCTGGCCATGCAAGAAAGGCTGATGTTTTCAGCTTCCAGGAATTGTGTACAGAGCCTTGCAACATGGGGCCATGCATTATAATGCTGCAACATGAGGTGATGGTCGTGGATGAATGGCACAACAATAGGCCTCAGGACCTCTTCACGGTATCTCTTGTGCATACAAAATACCATCAATAAAATGCATCTGTGTTCACTGTCCATAACATATGCCTGACCATACCATAACCCCACCGCCACCATGGGCCCCTCGATCCACAACATGGACATCACAAACCGCTCACCCACACGATGCCATACACGCTGTCTGCCATCTGCCCTGTACAGTGAAAACCGGGATTCATCCGTGAAGAGAACATCTCTCCAAAGTGCCAGACGCCACCGAATATGAGCATTTGCCCACTCAAGTCGGTTATGACGACGAACTGCAGTCAGGTCGAGACCCCGATGAGGACGACGAGCATGCAGATGAGCTTCCCTGAGACGGTTTCTGACAGTTTGTGCAAACCGATTGTTGCAGCAGCTGTCTAGGTGGCTCATCTCAGACAATCTTGGAGGTGAAGATGGTGGATATGGAGGTCCTGGGCCGGTGTGGTTACACGTGGTACTGCTAAATTCCCTAAAATGCCTTTGGAGATGGCTTATGGTAGAGAAATTAACATTCAATTCATAGGCAACAGCTCTGGTGGACATTCCTGCAGTCAGCATGCCGAATGCACGCTCCCTCAAAGCTTGCGACATCTGTGGCATTTTGCTGTGTGATAAAACTGCACATTTTAGAGTGGCCTTTTATTGTGGCCAGCCTAAGGCACTAGTCTAATCAGCATCTTGATATCCACCACCTGTGAGGTGGATGGATTATTATTTTGGCAAAGGAGAAGTGCTCACTAACACAGATTTAGTCAGATTTGTGAACAATATTTGACAGAAAATAGGCCTTTTGTGTACATAGAAAAAAGTCATAGATCTTTGAGTTCAGCTCATGAAAAATGGGGGCAGAAACAAAAGTGCTGCGTTTATAATTTTGTTCAGTGTATTAAACCCACTGCCTGTTACTCAATAAAACAATCATATTGCTGTGTGTTTTAAAAGTTTTGTTTTTGTTTGGTTCAATAATTAACATCACCTTTGTGTGTATTACTCTCACTCGGCTTGTGAATTAGCAGAACTTGAAAAACTTTAAAACACTTAACACAAATAATGCTTCATGTGGCTTAATGTAACAAACAATGATAAAGACAACATTGTAAAGCATATACTATGTACATACAGATACGCACATACAGTAAGCGTAATGTAAAAGTGGTTCTGGTATGTGTAAGTTTGTGGGGTTACCATTGTGGAGAAGAGGTGAGTCTGTGGTCAGGAAGGCGATTGGCCAAACACTGTTAAATTATATGTTACTTTATTTAAAAAGTGTTCAGCACAGTGATAGTCTGTTCACTAAGTTCTTTATTATGAGCAGGTGTGCTTATGCTATCGTAAGCTACCTATATATTTTAAAATATTAAATGTGAACATCACAGATGATTGTTAAAGAGCAGATCATATGGGTTTTTGAAAAATATATCTTTTACAGTTATGATGTAGCTATCCTTAAATAAAAACAATCTGCAAAAGTTGTTAATCAAAAAAGTGCATGATAAATTAAAAAATATTGTCTCTCAAAAGAGAGAGTCGGTTCTGAATCGCCTTAACGAATCATCATATTTTCAAATCTTTCACCTGTTACCGGTATATGTCACTGGGTAACACATTTGCACAATCCCCGCCTGAGTCTGACCTGCCCACAAACACTTCCGTTAGTTAGTGTGTTTACATCATATTTAAGAGAATGCTGTGTTCAAGGATATCACAGAAATACAATTTGAACCTTTAGTTGTATGCATGTTATTTTACCAAGGACTGATTCTCTAACCTTGTCTTTTATCTTCGTTGGCTTCTAAACCTCTTAATTTGGACTAACAAGGTCTCCGAACCACAACTTGTAAGTATGATTGATATGTTGTGTACATTTTCAATTGTGTGCTAAAAAAAAGTTTTTGTGCTAATATATGATGTATACATAGTGCAGCATTAGATTTCAGGTTAAGCACAATATTACTGTCTTACTGAAGTAGTTGTGATAATTCGCTGTGAACCCATTATTTCCTAAGAATGTTTATATTATTGTATACTGATGTTGTTCTAATTACTTCGTTTAATAATTAAAGAATGTAGTGTAGCGCACAGACTTTATAATCTTTGTGAAATTGCTGTTTATTGTGCTGCACCGGAAGTTATAGGGTTAATGTGGGAGAGACAAGCGAGTGTTAGGCTGGTGCTCCTGTGATACCAGAGAGAGAGTATAGTGTGGCTTGTCTCAAAAAGTTTGATTGATGAGGGACATAAAAGACATCTGTTTTGTACACCTGTTTGGGGGGGGGGGGGGGCACAAAACAGATGTCTTTTATGTCCCTCATCAATCAAACTTTTTGAGACAAGCCACACTATACTCTCTCTCTGGTATCACAGGAGCACCAGCCTAACACTCGCTTGTCTCTCCCACATTAACCCTATAACTTCCGGTGCAGCACAATAAACAGCAATTTCACAAAGATTATAAAGTCTTTGTGAAAGGTGTTAAAGTTTTACAAATTAAATAAAAAAGAAAACTAGGTTACTGGTTATCTATCTATCTAAAATAAACAACACGTGAGTCAAAGTTTGTAACATTACAATTTAAAAAGATGTTAGAGTTTGTTAGGAGTTAGAAAAGAAAAGAAAACAAAAACTAGGTTACAGAGTTTTATAGCATTTGTATCTTACCTCAAACTAAAACAAAAAGAAGCGAACGTAAAGCAGACGGCAGTTTTTCAATGTTGCAAATCAGGAAAAGTTAGCGTTTTGTCACGCCGGTCAGAAAAAAGTTAAACAAAAGAAATAACACCACACAGCAGAGCTTATCCGTCGAATCAACCTCACGCGCCGCTGTCAAACTCAGAATGCGCTCAGGAGAGCTTCGGTCAAGCCACGCCTACAGTCCTGCCCCTAATCCTGGAGGAGTGGTTTTGTTGAGGCTAATTTACCCGTACCTAGACGTAAAATAAAAACGGAGATTTTGTGAATTGGAAAAATTGGAGAACTATTCTGTAACAATGGCCGAGACATCATCAACTAAAACTCTTGAGAAGAGTGTTGAGTTCACTATGGGGGGTCTTATGCTGGCCCCGAGGAAGATAAAACATGGACCGTGTCTGGCCAATTTCCTCCATGAACCTTTGGACAATGTTAAGTATGAGTTTCATCTATCCGGTAATCGTATTTGGAGTTACGATTTTGACAAGAACAAACGCGAGGTCAGACTGAGCACCGTGGACAATGATGAAAGGGTCACGTACGACACAAGCGAGGATCCTGAACTGTTTTTCACCATAAAAGATTGGTGTTTATTTTACAATTGCGTGTGGCGTGATCTAAAAGATGGAGGCGATGATCCTCTATTCATAGGGGAATGGAATGGCGTCACTCCAGGAATGCGCTACAGAGTGCTCAGGGATCACATTAACGAATATGCAGATAATTACGTATATATACTTTGTAGTGACCGCATCTCGGACTTACCTGAACGCTCATGGCCAATATCTGAAGAGGATCATCTCAAATACTATACCATTAAATTTTTGTTTCAGTGGAAAGGACGTGCCTGCGTTAGAGGAAATATTCAGAAAGATAGACAAAATGTTTAAGTGGTGCGAAGCTTTTTGGTGCAAGGTGTTTGACAGATGTGAAAAGGTTTAAGTGTGGGTGTTTTTTGTAAAGATGGAGAGGGGTTCATGTGGATGTGCCTACCCTCTATAATCATTAAATACGCACGTCAGGGGTCCCTGTGTAAATAGACTTTAAGCAACATCACCACCAACATGACCCAAGAAAATATTTCGCCAGCTCCTCACTTTGTATGCGATGACAACGCATCCTCACCGTGGTCAGCGACAGACAATGACGCCTGGCTGAACAAATTCTGTACAGAGCTCGGATACCATAACCTCGCCTTCCTAGCAAATTACAGTCCACCTCCTCACGCCGGTCCATCTGACACCACAATTTCTGAAGACGTATCGGACACCATCGATGGCTGCATCGGGGTGATCGGGCATAAAATCATTAAAGCCGTTGTCGCCATAATTCTGGAACATCTGGTTGACAGGCAGCTGAAGAAAGATTGTTACGGATGACAGGTCGATCATCCTTCACAAACACAACATTCATGTCTCTATGAGGCACCCGCGTACTATTTTCTGGGGTGTTTTGAACAACTGTCGCATAAGTTGTGTAAACCTGATCTGAAACTCATTCTGGCCCAAACCTTGAAATTGTTTGGTTTAACACCGCATCACCAAAGAATTCAGGGTGTTGTCAATGGCGTTCTGTGTGAGCTCAGAGATGAGATGTACATAGTGGAAGGTCTGGCAGAACTCCGGACGAAACTTGTGGATGAAACCTGCGAGCAGGCCATTTACAACGCTGTTGACAGCTGGAAGAAGAGTACACCTGCTGATTCTGATTAACCGGTGACATGGGTAACCTCTGCAACACAAACTGTCTGGGAAAACTCATTTAAACAACGAATTAAGAGTGAAATAACTTGTTTATTGTATAAGATTATAGATGATGAGAGTGAATGTTATGTGGATAATAAACGTTTAATGAAATTAAAAAAGCAAATGGTTGTTGTGAGGGGTATGTTGAAGGATTGGTGTGTTATGACAACCCAATGCCTCACAAACGGGTATAATCCTCGCATGACTGTTAAAAACATTCTTGAACTTATGCCTGAATGTGAAGAAAGTCTTAAAATTGGTAACATTCTATGTCTCTGTACTTATGTAACCGATGTGTGTGTAATGTTGTTGTCAAGAAACGATCCGATGGATGTATATAAAATTACTGACATGCTAGTTGAATGTATGATTGAGAAAAATTTTGTAATGTGTGTGAAATTCCTTCAATATCTAGATGATGTATAATTAGATAATGTACAACCAATCATATTGAACGTGTATGAGTCTTCTGCAACGATTGCAAATAAAAACCTTTTGACTCTAATAACTATGTCATTATTTTGTGTAAACAGTAGTGGTGGTAAGATGTCTGAATTAATGAAAAAAGTGTACTACGACCCATCGCACCCCAGGTCTTTGGGAGGTAAAGAACGATTAAAACGGGGTGTGCTACAGGAATATGGGGTAACTCTGAAGGATAAAGAAATATCAGATTGGTTATCATCTCAGGACGCTTATACGTTACACAAGACCGCGCCTATCAAATACAAAACGGAATAGAGTTGTAGTATACGGAAAAGATGTACAGTTTCAAGCAGATCTGGTTGACATGACTGCTTATTCGAAAGAAAACGACGGTATCAAATTTTTACTGACTTGCATAGATGTTTTTAGCAAGTATGCTTGGGTACGACCGTTGAAGAATAAGACAGGTGCAGAGGTCACGGAAGCATTCGCCTCTATACTCAAAGAAAACCGTATACCTCAAAAATTACAGACTGAGGCACAGAGTTTTTTACCAAACATTTCCAACAACTGATGAAAAAGTATAACACATAATTTTGCTACAGCAAGTGATGTAAAAGCTTCTTGTGTTGAACGTTTTAACCGTACATTTCGTTCGAAAATGGGTCGGTTTTTAACAGCTATAAATTCAAAGCGTTACTACGATATCTTACAAGATCTTATAGATGGATATAACGCTGGTTATCACAAAAGCATTAAAATGCAACCATTGGACGTTTATAAAGAAAATGAGACGGATGTGTTTAATAATCTGTATGGAAAGCTACGTAAAGGTACACCTGTCTTTAAGTATAAAATAGGGGATGTTAATAGGGGAGTGTCAAAGGTTAGAAATGTATTTTCGAAGGGTTATGAACAGAATTACACAGAGCAATTATAGCCACCTGTATACCACGAATCCCTCCAGTGTACAGACTAAAAGATTATGACGGGGATGTTATTGACTGTTGTTTTTATGACAAAGAATTACAAAAAATCATTGTGAACCAAGATAAATCATTTAAAATAGAAAAGATTTTAGATCGAAAAAAGAGTGGTCGAAAGGTGCTTTGTCTTGTCAAGTGGTGGGGTTGGCCAACTAAATTTTCCTCATGGTTACCAGAAAAGGAAATCATGGACATACAGAATCCATTAAAAGTAACAACCGGGGTGTCATAAGTAGCATTTATGAAAAACTCAATGGGAAGTCGGATTAATCGAATTTTATTATCTTATTTCCTGGTATACATTTAATGAGGAGGATGCAACATTTATTATTAACACCGACCCCAATATACTGGGGTATGATGAGAAACATTATGAAGAGGACCGAGATGTGATTATCTACATTAAAGTAAAAAAGCTCCAAAACGTATCTAAAGTGTGCAATACGTTAAAACCGGGGTATTACGAAGATGTACTTTTTCTGATTAGAGAAATAAATGCTAACCTTCCACCGAGAGTGACACTTGGTTATGATCACATCAAAAACAGGATATTTCTAAAAGCACCGGCGAATACATCTTTGATATTTTATGGGAAGTTGGCTATTATTCTAGGATTAAAGTCTGGTGTGTCTCTAGGATCTATAAAACAACAACAACACGAAGATCATTCTGACGGTGCACCTGTCGTGACGTATGCACCGCACCAAGCTGACATAAGAGGAGCCTTTTATAGCATGTATATATATATGGCGATATGATCGAATATCAATCAGTAGGTGATTAGTATGTACCTCTACTGAGAACTGTACATATAGACGGATCATCTAATGACAGCATCAGTGTTAGATTCGACAAGCCACATTACGTACCTGTGAATAAATCTAATATTACAGATATTTGCATTGAGGTTAAAGATGATCAGAACAAACAAGTGCGTTTCATTTACGGTAAAGTTGTGGCTAAACTTCACTTCAGACCGGTGAAATAAGTTTTAGTTTTAGCAAAACTATTACGCAGCTATGGACCCCGAACGATATGTTACATACTACCGGAACCAAGCAGGTAACGGGCTACCAGGTTACGCTGGCGGTCCGGTAATGTACGGATCAGGTATGGGGGCATTTTTAGATCTCTTTCAGGACGGCCCTACCTCTGTTGAAAAGAGGTTTTAGTATAGCGAAACCACATCTAAAAACCGCTGCTAGAAATATAGCTAGCGATGTTGTGACCCGCGCTCTATCAAGATCGTATAATGACAATAATAATAATGGACAAAATGGCAACGGTTTAATGGTGATGTCACAAGGATCTTTTAAACCCCCGGGTGAGTGACTACGTAGGGGGAGTGGCCGTGTGAAGAAAGCTAAACGTCGCAGTAACAAGCGCACAGTCACAAAACGTACCCAGCGGCCCCGCACTAAACGTGTAAACGAAAAAACCGTCCGCGCCAAAAGACCGTTGAACACTATTTTCTAAACATGGCTCTATTCCACAACATGTCCGAGGAGTGTATTAAATCAGAGTTAGATTTATTCACGATCCCCATGACGCAGACGTCCATTGAAAAAAAATACTTACGTTGAAATACCACCTCTATCTGCAATAACTGATTCATCACCATTAGAATTTTTTATCGCGGGCACAGGGGAGGATTATTTGGACCTTAACGTATATATTCTCACAGGTGGATGTCTCTCTAGGCGATCGTCTGATAACCCAGAGTTCCAGTACCTACCCCTACAGGTGTTTGATCGAAGCTCTGATTAATTTTGGAAAAGATACACTCGAAAGTGTCTTTTCAGCAGGTTTGTTCTACAAAGATCACATGGATGCTACTGACCCCGCAGGAGAAAATACGGGGTTAATGAAGAGAGCTGCATTTACCAATGCTAGTAATGTGATAGAATTATTAGCACCCACACATAGTGATATTTTCTTTCAAGAAAAATTAATGCTGAATGGTGTAGATATAAAAATAAGAATGACAAGAGCTAAAGATGAGTTCTGTCTAATGCGAGATGATGATGTTGGTTATAAACTCAATATTGTATCAGCATCTCTTTTTGTGAAAAAAGTTACTGTTTCACCCGGCGTCCAGTTGGGACACACGCAGGCACTTCTATCAACCACTGCCAAATACCCCATAGACCGTGTGTGTCTGAAGAATTTTTCTATCCCCGCTGGATCTCGTGTGTCTAATCAAGAAAATCTTTTTCTCGGGACACTACCAAAATCAATAATTTTAGCAATGACAGAAAATTCTGCATTTTCAGGGGCATATGATAAAAATCCCTTTGCTTTTAAACATTTTAACCTGGAGTTTCTGGCTTTATATCAAGACGGTATCCAAATTCCGTCCAAACCGTTTCAGCCGGAATATGAGAGCGGATCAGCCATTAGGGACTTTTGTCAACTCGTGCTAGCTACCGGAAGACATCTTAAAAATCAACCTCTTGCAATAGATTGGCAGGACTTTCTAAATGGATATACGCTCTACGCCTTTAATTTTGCCCCTGATGAAGATTGTTCGAATCATGTTTCACTAATTAGATCGGGAAATATTAGACTAGAAGCCCGATTCAGACAACCTCTCAGACAATCCATAACCATTATCGTTTATGCGATTTTTAATTCCATTGTGGAGATATCCAATCAAAGACAGGTGTTAGTGGATTAATACTGAGATGGGTCAAAATGAACACGGTTCAACTAACGTCTGTTATGGATAAAATTGCTCACAACACATGTTTTTTAGGAGTGCTTCCGAGCAATTATCTACCCAAAGTGACAATAAAGAATACCCCATCTATGCTTATTTTTAATTCGGACCCCTCCACAAAACCGGGGTTGCATTGGTTAGCAATTTACATAACCAAGGATGGTGTGGGCTGCTTTTTTGATACCTTTGGAGGATCTCCAAAAGACCCCCGTTTTCCAAAGACCGTACAAACCTTTTTGAAAAACAATTCTATCTGTGTGCAATACTCTAACAAACAGGTTCAAGACTTCACATCAGATACTTGCGGACAACATTGTGTGTTTTTTCTGTATCACATGTCAAAGGGTTATGATTATGAAAATGTTGTTAAACTGTACCATGACAACTTGATTAAAAATGATAACATGGTTGCTCAATTTGTAAAGAGACTGAAACCTTCTCTCTGTGATACATTCAATTGTATTCAGTGTGTACAAAATTGTAAAAGGTGTCTGTAGTACACCTAGAACCATCCTATTATTTCATGTGTAATAAATAAAACACTATGTAATTATGAATGTATTAATAATATAGATGTACTGTATAAATAAAGACAACATATAGCCAGACAACTTTTTCCATCTTTCTTTTTATTAACATCAAGAACTTCACACGTAACATAACACAATTATTTCAAACATATTTACAAAATAAAAAAAACATTAAAAAGACAACCATGCACTAGTATCAAGAGAGGGTGAATTAAACACCGGGCCGCCAGTGGTAGTAGATTGTGATGTAGTCTTTGGCGCATGCTTTTTAGGCCCACGTTTTTTCAAGGGGGTAGGCGATTTCCTTTTAAGCGTCTCAACTGTACGTTTAACCTGTGGGTTCGTGATAGTGGAAAATGGTATATTTAAAGCTGCAAAAGCATCCAGAAATTCACTCCAACCACGCGGTCTGTATTCATCGCGGACCGTGTGAGGCGCTGTTATACTTTTAACCAAATCCAACATGTGCAAACCTGCGATTACATTCCCTTTAAATACAAACTCGCCAGAAGCTATCCATGAAGACACTTATTTAGCATTAGACATTTTATTCAGAATGAGTTTGATGTTTTTTAAACTCCTTTGTGGTACATTGTTTAAGATTTCGTTGACAATCTGATCCTCGCCTTCATCAGACGATGGGGCTCTCCCGTTGGCATATGCAGTAGCAGGTGCACTAACAGGTGCATTAGCAGATGCATCGGTATGAATAGTATCCGGTTTCGGTAGTGTAAGAGTTAAAGTACTACTCTCCAAATCACCTTATTTTACTATAGTTAAAAACCTCTGTAAGACGCTGGAATAAAGTTTAGCCTTCCCGTGTGAATCTAAATCAGTCCTCTGCAATACGTTTCTTATAGCTGTATCTAAATCGTTCTTCACAGTTTGCTGAATTGTCTCACGAACACCACCTGTTCTTAATTTATTCATCTGATTCTGAGGAATTAGGTAAAGCTTTTCAGCATATTCCATTTCTAATGCTGTCTGGAGGTTATTAAACTACTGATAAATGGTATTGCCACACTTAGCAGAGGTACAAGAAAACCGCCTCGTTGATTAATCAACCGCTTTTTTCTTTTGATGTTAATCTTTTTATTAGCAGTGTATTTGATCTCCTATTTCTTATTTTTTAACCTCCAGAGCTGGTTGGTGTTAAGAGGTATGTTACCGTGGAGTACATTAAGAGCTATCTCACACAGGGATAGAATCAGCTGATCTGACACAGACTGTAAAATAACGTGAAGTTGCTTCGGTGAAGCCTTATATAACAGTTTTAAAAGAGGTAAGTTTTTACAGAGCCTATCACTCATTTTCAGCAACAGTTTTCACCGTAGTCTTTTCTGCACGTACACCACCTGTTGATCTGAAAACAACACTGATGAGTTTGGAATACCTTCAATAAATTTTATATCATACAATGACAACAGTTTGTCATACAAAGGCTGCCAACAACTGTATAAAAATACAATACTGTCAATTTTTACATTGATCAACTTGTGTGCATTACACAATACATTTTTTACAAAGACCGTCTTCCCGCTTCCGGAAGGACCAGAGATTACGGTTGAAAATGGATATTGCAAAAGAAAGTCAAAATCCTCTTCAACATACACATTTTGTGAGCTAGAAATAACATTAGTAGCCATAAGGAAGTGTGGTGTAGTCAGGTAGTAGCACTCGCTTGTCGTATACCACTTTGAATCGTTTCAAAACTGCTCTATTATGCAGTGTGAACTGGTGGCTCCACTGACATGTTCCAATGCTGCTGGACGAGGGGAAGTGGATAGCAAAACTTGACGGTACTCTTATTCAGTGATCGGTAATCAATTCAAGGCCTTAAATCTCCAGCCTTCTTGGCCACAAAGAAAAAGCTTGAAGCAGCAGGGACGTAGAAGGGTGTATGTAGCCTTTATGTAAATTCTCCTCAATATACTCCATGGCCTTCTGTTCTGGGAGTAATAAGGGGGTAAATCTTTTCATGGGGCACTGGCTCACCCAGAATCATATATATTGCACGGTCCCATGGCCCTTGCGGAGGTAACTGGGAGGCTTTCTTTGGGCAGAATACATCACTGAAAGGGGCGTAACAGGCTGGAATGTTGACTGACTGTTTTTTCTCGACTGGGCTCTTGATGATGGACTTGGAGTTGAGTGTGAGGGTTTCAGAGTGAGGAGGTGATGAACTAAGGAATATGATGAAAACAGTCAGGAAAACAGGTACTGCCCCACTTCAGGACCTCATCAGTTCTCCTGGAGATGATAGGATTGTGTTGCAACCAACCAAGGATGCCCTAGGATCACATCAGCGGTGGTATCCTCTAGAACCAGGAGATGGAGTGTTTCCTCATGCAATTGTCC
The DNA here is from genome assembly GCF_018340385.1 of Cyprinus carpio. Classification (NCBI taxonomy): domain Eukaryota; kingdom Metazoa; phylum Chordata; class Actinopteri; order Cypriniformes; family Cyprinidae; genus Cyprinus; species Cyprinus carpio. The sequence goes on from NC_056611.1 coordinate 1,649,572, forward strand.
AACTTGCAAGTGAAGAGGACCCACATGGTGATGCACGTCTCCGGCTGAGTGGATTTTCGGACACCGATTGGACCTGGTAGGTGGGTCTTGGTTGGGAGATTGAGCTGGCGGCAGAGCTTCCCGGAGATGAAGTTCCCGGCTGACCCAGAGTTAAGGAGGGCGTGTACTGGTAAGGAGATACCAGATGCAGTAAGTTTTACAACATAGGGGAGGGGCTGCATATTAACTATTGATGGCTTAAATGACACTCACCATAAGTCATGGTGGACGGATTGGGCATCCCGCAATTACATGCCCCCCAGCTTCACAGTACAAATATAAGCTCTGGTTCAGCCATCTCTGCCGCTCCCATGAGGAGGAGTCGAGAGCCATCCACTAGCATGGGTTCATGACCTTGGTTCTGGAGGGCTGATGGTGTCTGGCGGGAGAAGGAGTGGAGTGTATGGTGAAAGTTGATGTTCTGCAATGCAAGACAGCATACGAGTAGCATGTCGGATGGACATAAATCGTTTCCAAGCCATAGGAATCATCATAGGCTATGAGCTGAAGTCGACACTCTCGGCTCTAGACCCTGCCAGTAGGTGGTCAGAAGTGTGCACACTCATTCCAGCCACTGGCTGCTGCAAATGTTCAGAACGTGATAGCGTAATCAGTTTATGGACAGAGAACCTTGCAGGAGATGATATAACTGGTCACAGACAGAGGTATCGCCTACTGGCTTACCAAAAACCTCTCGGAAATGTGCAATAAAATTATCAAGAGACAGTTACAGTACCAGCTTGGTGTGTAAAGATATGGCTGCATCTGCAGTGTGTTAAAAGTATGCATTTTGTAAATGTGTAAAAAAATATGTATTTTGTAGCAAATTGTTTGCAACAATAGCTTACAGTTCAGTTAGTAAATTTTGAGTTACAAGAGATTTGACCACTGTGCCACACAACCCGTTTTAAGGATTCTAGGAGTCTGTGCTGTTATGCAAATCAAGCACAGCAGAGAGGTCTCCAGAGACATGTTTTATACTATAAAAAACAGCATATACTGGTGACTCTAAGTTCTTCTAAACCACAGCACATGTAGAGCTAATTCTCTGCACATTCGCACATTATTTGAAAATGAAGTGATGGTAATTTCGGATCAAATCACAGAAGGTATTTCTGGCAATGCAATCACATGTATTTTGTTTTAACAGATTGAATAATTCATAAAGTACTTTATATTCAGACAATGTATTATTTAAAAAATTGTGGTTATCAAAAGCTGACAACCATCAAAACTGTTTATTTGTAAGATACATAAAAAACATTAACTTTTTTTGTTCTCATCCCCAGGTCAATGAATCCATTCTTTGGTTAATGGAAAATGGGAAAATGGAACAATATTTTGTACTTGATGTTGTTTGAAAATATTGGCTACATAAGATATGCTTTCTTTGGTTTGGGATTTATTCTATATTGTGCTATTGTATTCTTTAATGCCCTTATTATTCTTGCAATTTTTTTGGAAAGGACATTGCACCAGCCCATGTACATTCTGATTTCATGTTTATCCGTCAACTCTGTGTTTGGAACAGCTGCTTTTTTCCCAAGGTTACTGACAGACTTGCTGTCTGATACACACTCAGTCTCCCGTGCAGCATGTATCTTACAGGCTTTTTGTCATTTATTCATATGCATCAAATGAATACACAATATTAATGTTAATGGCATTTGACAGGTATGTAGCAATCAGTAAAACCATTACAATACAACAACATAATGACCCCCAGGATTTTTATCTGTTTTAATATCTATAAGCTGGATTTTATCCAATGGCTTTGTCTTGGTATTTCTGGTATATTAAATGCCAGACCTCACAATGTGTGGTGAACAAACTGTGGAAGGTTTACTGTCACAACTTTGAAATTGTCAAGCTTTCTTGTGCAAACACTATTGTTAATAATGTTTTTTGGCTTTTTCATACTGACCACAACTGCTATCATGCCCTTTAAGTTTTATATTATACTCTTATGTTAAAATTCTTATAATTTGTAGAAAAAGCTCATTAGATTTCAGGAGAAAGCATATCAAACGTGTATTCCACACATAGTGATCCTCTTAAATTTCTCAGTAGCTATTTTTTTGCGAGGTCACTTTGAGTCGGGTTGCAACTTTGCAACTCCCTATAGGGCTGTCAATCATTCTTTCATTAGAATTTCTCATTGTACCACCCATCCTGGACCCTCTGGTTTATGGTTTGAATTTTCCTAAAATCCGTAAAAAAATTCTATGGATTATAAACGCTTGCAAATAGCTGTAATTGATGCTGCACAGAATGTTAACAAAGTTCAATGATTGTATGATTTTTACTGTATACATTATGCAATCATGATGTACATTACATTTTATGAACCTGTGAATTTGAGACTTTGAGTTTTAATGGAAATCTTTGCCACAAATATATATTTACTATACATATTTATTATTTAGCCTGTTGCTGGATTCATGACATGGTTCAGACCCTCGGTCATCTCTCAGATACCAAATATTTCAGATACCAGACATTGCCTGTAAAATTAATACATGCAATATATTATGCATAATAATTGATCAATATATTAATTACTATAAGCATATATATATACATACTAAATGAGTGTGTAGTGTGTGTGTGTGTGTGTGTGTGTTGCCTGTAAAATTAATACATGCAATATAATATATATATATATATATATATATATATATATATCTATATATATATATATATATATCGTATATATACATACTAAATGAGTGTGTACTGTGTATATTTATTATGTTTACTGCAGAATTTAGCTCTAACCCTAATCAAACACACCTGAGCATGCTAATCAATGCCAATCAATATCTTTGGGATCATAAGAAAATCACAGCAGTTGACTTTGATCAGGGTTTCAAGATGAGCTCTGCAGCGCACTGGACCTCCAGGGCAAGATTTGAGAAACCCTGTATTATGTAAACAAAAACTTTTATTTTGGATGCGATTAATCAAAATTAATCATATGCGTGCGATGACAGCTATATATATATATATATATATATATATATATATATATATATATATACTATATATATATATATATATATATATATATAATAATAATTAAATGCACAAAATGTAAAAGACATTGGATGAAATTTTCACTTTTGTTAAATTTTATTTTATTTCATTTTATTTTATTTACTTTTTCTGACTTTTTTTCTGGCGTGTCTGTCAGCTCAGAAAAGCTGAAAGGAAAACACACCTACAACCCTATGAAGTCTGTTTCATTGTTTCCCAAATTCAGTCTTATTTTATTTTCATAAAATTTTTTCTGGATTCCATTTTTTTCTTTTTTTTTTTTCTTAAGACTCTGTTTTAATGGTTAAATTAAAAAAAAGTATATTATTTAAAAATAACATCTCTAATTAAGTAGCATTAGTACTGTCTTTCCTTTAAGTTGCACATTTCTGTCCAAAAATAGCTTTTCTAAAACAAACATGTTTACATAATGTATTGTAATTGATGTGTATGTGAGAGCGTATTTGTAAATGACGTATTTGTATTTCTCTCAAATATTGTTCACAAATCTGGTCTAAATCTGTGTTAGTGAGCACTTCTTCTATGCCGAGATAATCCATCCACCTCACAGGTGTGACATATCAAGATGCTGATTAGACAGCATGGTAACAGCACAGGTGTGCCTTAGGCTGGCCACAATAAAAGGCCACTCTAAAATGTGCACTTTTATTGTATTGGGGGTCTGGGGGGGGGAGGAAACCAGTCAGTATCTGGTGTGACCACCATTTGCCTCACACAGTACAACACATCTACTTTGCATAGAGCTGATCAGGTTGTTGACTGTGGCCTGTGGAATGTTGGTCCACTCCGCTTCAATGGCTGTGCGAAGTTGCCGGATATTGGCAAGAACTGGAACACGCTGTTGTATACGCCGATCCAGAGCATCCCAAACATGCTCAATGGGTAACATGTCCAGTGAGTATGCTGGCCATGCAAGAACTGGGATGTTTTCAGCTTCCAGGAATTGTGTACAGAGCCTTGCAACATGGGGCCATGCATTATAATGCTGCAACATGAGGTGATGGTCGTGGATGAATGGCACAACAATAGGGCCTCAGGACCTCTTCACGGTATCTCTTGTGCATACAAAAATACCATCAATAAAATGCATCTGTGTTCACTGTCCATAACATATGCCTGACCATACCATAACCCCACCGCCACCATGGGCCCCTCGATCCACAACATGGACATCACAAACCGGTCACCCACACGATGCCATACACGCTGTCTGCCATCTGCCCTGTACAGTGAAAACCGGGGATTCATCCGTGAAGAGAACATCTCTCCAAAGTGCCAGACGCCACCGAATATGAGCATTTGCCCACTCAAGTCGGTTATGACGACGAACTGCAGTCAGGTCGAGACCCCGATGAGGACGACGAGCATGCACTGCAGTCAGGTCGAGACCCCGATGAGGACGACGGCAAACCGATTGTTGCAGCAGCTGTCTAGGTGGCTCATCTCAGACAATCTTGGAGGTGAAGATGGTGGATATGGAGGTCCTGGGCTGGTGTGGTTACACGTGGTACTGCTAAATTCCCTAAAATGCCTTTGGAGATGGCTTATGGTAGAGAAATTAACATTCAATTCATAGGCAACAGCTCTGGTGGACATTCCTGCAGTCAGCATGCCGAATGCACGCTCCCTCAAAGCTTGCGACATCTGTGGCATTTTGCTGTGTGATAAAACTGCACATTTTAGAGTGGCCTTTTATTGTGGCCAGCCTAAGGCACTAGTCTAATCAGCATCTTGATATCCACCACCTGTGAGGTGGATGGATTATTATTTTGGCAAAGGAGAAGTGCTCACTAACACAGATTTAGTCAGATTTGTGAACAATATTTGACAGAAATAGGCCTTTTGTGTACATAGAAAAAGTCATAGATCTTTGAGTTCAGCTCATGAAAAATGGGGGCAGAAACAAAAGTGCTGCGTTTATAATTTTGTTCAGTGTATTAAACCCACTGCCTGTTACTCAATAAAACAATCATATTGCTGTGTGTTTTAAAAGTTTTTGGTTTTTGTTTGGTTCAATAATTAACATCACCTTTGTGTGTATTACTCTCACTCGGCTTGTGAATTAGCAGAACTTGAAAAACTTTAAAACACTTAACACAAATAATGCTTCATGTGGCTTAATGTAACAAACAATGATAAAGACAACATTGTAAAGCATATACTATGTACATACAGATACGCACATACAGTAAGCGTAATGTAAAAGTGTTTCTGGTATGTGTAAGTTTATGGGGTTACCATTGTGGAGAAGAGTAGAGTCTGTGAGGGTTTCTGGCATGTGTAAAACACTGTTAAATTATATGTTACTTTATTTTAAAAAGTGTTCAGCACAGTGATAGTCTGTTCACTAAGTTCTTTATTATGAGCAGGTGTGCTTATGCTATCGTAAGCTACCTATATATTTTAAAATATTAAATGTGAACATCACAAATGATTGTTAAAGAGCAGATCATATGGGTTTTTGAAAAATATATCTTTTACAGTTATGATGTAGCTATCCTTAAATAAAAACAATCTGCAAAGTTGTTAATCAAAAAAGTGCATGATAAATAAAAATATTGTCTCTCAAAAGAGAGAGTCGGTTCTGAATCGCCTTAACGAATCATCATATTTTCAAATCTTTCACCTGTTACCGGTATATGTCACTGGGTAACACATTTGCACAATCCCCGCCTGAGTCTGACCTGCCCACAAACACTTCCGTTAGTTAGTGTGTTTACATCATATTTAAGAGAATGCTGTGTTCAAGGGATATCACAGAAATACAATTTGAACCTTTAGTTGTATGCATGTTATTTTACCAAGGACTGATTCTCTAACCTTGTCTTTTATCTTCGTTGGCTTCTAAACCTCTTAATTTGGACTAACAAGGTCTCCGAACCACAACTTGTAAGTATGATTGATATGTTGTGTACATTTTTCAATTGTGTGCTAAAAAAAAGTTTTTGTGCTAATATATGATGTATACATAGTGCAGCATTAGATTTCAGGTTAAGCACAATATTACTGTCTTACTGAAGTAGTTCTGATAATTCGCTGTGAACCCATTATTTCCTAAGAATGTGTAGATTATTGTATACTGATGTTGTTCTAATTACTTAGTTTAATAATTAAAGAATGTAGTGTAGCGCACAGACTTTATAATCTTTGTGAAATTGCTGTTTATTGTGCTGCACCGGAAGTTATAGGGTTAATGTGGGGAGAGACAAGCGAGTGTTAGGCTGGTGCTCCTGTGATACCAGAGAGAGAGTATAGTGTGGCTTGTCTCAAAAAGTTTGATTGATGAGGGACATAAAAAGACATCTGTTTTTGTACACCTGTTTGGCGGGGGGGGGGGTGTACAAAACAGATGTCTTTTATGTCCCTCATCAAACCCCCTTCCGAGGGGTTCATGTGGCTCCGCCTACCCTCTATAATCATTAAATACGCACGTCAGGGGTCCCTGTGTAAATAGACTTTAAGCAACATCACCACCAACATGACCCAAGAAAATATTTCGCCAGCTCCTCACTTTGTATGCGATGACAACGCATCCTCACCGTGGTCAGCGACAGACAATGACGCCTGGCTGAACAAATTCTGTACAGAGCTCGGATACCATAACCTCGCCTTCCTAGCAAATTCCATCTGACACCACAATTTCTGAAGACGTATCGGACACCATCGATGGCTGCATCGGGGTGATCGGGCATAAAATCATTAAAGCCGTTGTCGCCATAATTCTGGAACATCTGGTTGACAGGCAGCTGAAGAAAGATTGTTACGGAGGACAGGTTGGGGCTGGATCTTCGTCCGCGCAACACCACTGCACTAATGCTACTGTGTCTGACACAAATGAGAAGCGTTTAATGATATGGCCATTTCCAAAAATATGGCAGGCGAAATCTTCAGGATCTGTTAAAAGCTTCGCTGTAGCTTGATTACACCTAAGTCCAAACCTACCCCAGAGCGAATTCAATAAATATTTATTTATGGATCTGCGTGCAGGATTGGGTGCGATTTTGTCAACGTCAAGCTGAACTCCCTCCTTCTCAAAATAACCTCTGACATAAGACTCCTTGTCAGCGTCTTTCACTACATGCGACGGGAAACCTGAAGCCTCCTGTTTGAATTTGAGAAACGTCTTAACATAACCGCTGAATAAAGTGTCTGATGTCTGTGGAAAATGCCAGACTTCCTCAATTCTGACTACCGAATAACCTTTATCAATAGCTCTGGAGAGCTCGACAGAGGTCCAAACTCCTGAAATGACTCTTTCTTCGTCACCGTGTTGACAGTGCCCCTGATTATGTGCCTCAGCACAGGTACGACACAGTGCAAACAATAATTTCCCCTGAGAAGATTTTACGGGCAGTACGCTGCATTTAATAAGGCCGAAATACGATTCAACCAGGTCAAAATCTTTTAAAATTATCTCGGGATGTCCGATAGGGTAAGTTTTACATGACTGTACGTAAGGATAGAGAGATGTGAAATCCAGATATGACACGCGTTCACCCACGGCGGTCTCGTGGTACAAGCGGAGGGCATTCGTTCTCCCCTCAAAAAGCGCTTCTCTGGGGTTCAGTCTCGCTGGCGCATTATAATTACTCATAAAAGCAATGACACCAGGATTGCTTTGTTTAGCTTCCTCCCACTAACATTCCCAAATCTCGTGCACTTTAAGATTATAGGTATTACGCAAAACCTTCATCTTATTGTCAGACTGTCTTCTGAGTACGCCAAATGGTATTTTTGATACCGGATTCAATTCGTTAGGATTAAAACGGCAACAATGTCCGTGCCAGAAGCACCCTAAAAACTCCAAAGCTATTCTATCGCCGTTATCAGTCTCATAATAGCCGTCCACATGATACGGTCCAAATTTGGCTTCGCCATGATTTAATGCGTGATGAACATCGACATTTCTGCTTGCTTTAATGTATTCCAACCATTGGATGGAGGGGTTTGAGTAAGATTTGTACTGATTGATGTAAGCATTTTTGTACGTTAGGGCAATTGTATCTTTGGTTAAAAAAAGTGTTTTGAACACTTTCAAAGCACATCCGGCTAACGTTATACAACCGAAAGGGTCTACGTTTGTACACTCTATAAACTCTTTTCTGTATTTCATACACGCCTCTCGCAGCAAAACAACGTCATTCTTGCAGTACAAGGCTAGTTGCTTTTTGACGTCAAACACCTCTCATGCTACGCTCTCGTTCCATGAATCAAATTTCACGCATTCAGCGTCAGACATCGTCTGATATCCATAATATTCTTTTGAAGGATACGGGCCTATATAATTTGCATTCTGCAACCGATTAAAATGGTGTGGAAAGAATACTTTTTCGCTGGTGTTTAGGTTTAAAGCAGACGTATTTTTGACAGTTTCATCTGCAAGAAGCTATAGCTGTTAATGTATCTCTGTTTAAAGACTTGGTCGTACATGTAAACAAGTCTACAGCCTTGGAGTATAATTTTTGGCGTTAGTCCCTGACTAGTGAAATACTTGAGCAATATAAAAGAGTCGAAACCCGAAGAATTGTGGACGATAAATGTGAAACCCTCAAATTTTGATCGTCTGAAATGCTTGACCATCTGACCTACACAGTCTACACCTTCTGCCGTAAATTCATATATGATAATAGTTTGTCACCAGACCATTTTGCCAACATTTGTCGCAGTATTTTATGAGATCGCACTATGACCTCAAACCACCACTTTGTGCTTATGCATTTCATAACAGAAATCAGATCTACAATATCTCAAACAATCGTCACATTGCAGCGGTTTCTTGGGATGCGTGTAGCACTTATTGTTTGTGCATACATTGCATGTAAATTTGCAATAATGTACACTATGATCATTAAACCCATGATAGCTGTACTCACAAACATACGAGTAGCCTAAGAAACCTTTAAGGTTTTTTATGCCATAATAATGATCTTCATGCAGATACAAATGCAACGTCTTCTGATGTATCTCATCTGTATTTTTATACACTTCCAATTTACCTGAACCCGATCTGTGAAAGATAAAAATTTTCAGGTCTAAATGGGCTTCAAATTTAGAAACATCATGCAACGCAATTTTATCTCGGGGGTCGTAACCCAGATCAGTATGTATATCTCTGGCTATTCTCATCAATTCGTAGTCGGGACTTTGAGGATTTAAAAGGTGAGCTATGCACACACTAAAACACATATTGTCTGCGAAATTTTTCGGGCTAAACAAATGCATTCTGTTTTTCTGTATGACCTGATTATGAGCTAGGTCAACACTTTATGTGAAACTGACACTTTTAACTTGATGAGAAAAGATTGTTTGCATATGTGACCTACCGTTATTAACAGCGCCATCATCTTCACAAGCAAATAGCTCCGCCTCATCGACTGGGTAAAATGACAACAAAGTTATTGGTGCTATTATTAGACATTGAATAGTTAATAGAATAAAGGGGGAAATACTCACATAGCTCTTCAAGGATCTGTTCCAAACCATCGTCGAAATCCTGATTCTCAAAACCACCTAGAGATTATAACCACAAGACATTAAACAAATATTCACGTTAAAATATATTTAAATAACTCAGATGAAAAACACTTACCCTGGTAATTGTCAGCCATTGTTTCGTGTATTGTTGAGATAGCAGTTTAGCACGACTTGTAGATAGCGGCGTAGCACGACTTGTAGATAGATTTTACAGGTAATGAGCGTAACAAAACTTTTGGTTTTTAACAGGATTCGGTGTGTGGGCAGCTCTTGAGAATACCACGTAAAATCCGATAACCATCAGTAGAGGGTACCCTAATAACATAAATCTTTAATACATGTATAACGTTGATTTATGCGTAACCTATGCAACAACAGGTGCAACATCTTTTAGATTTTTTTTCTTTTTACAACTTAACTGAGGGTGTCGTGATCTACGCCAGAGACTGTCTGGCCTTTATCGCATATCCTGGTGCGTAGACGCGGCCTTTCATCTCGACGGGGTAGATATAGCCTTAGCTTCGACTGTTTGCACGCATGGATTTTTAACAACTCCAAAATCAAAAGCTATGATATGTTTGTATTAGGTGTGTCTCATAAGAGTGTGTGTGTGTGTGTGTGTGTGTGTGTGTGTGTGTGATTGTTTGTAAGTCACATTCTATATGTTTGTTTGCACACGTGTTTGCATATGTATGTTTGTGTATATTTATGTGTATGTTTATGCTTTTTGTATATTTACGTATGTGTGTGTGTGTGTGTGTTTGTATTTCCAGCCTATGTTTGTGTTGAGACTTGAAAAATTAAGGTGTGAATAAAAATAACTAAAATAAACTAAATTAACTCAATTTAAACAACATTTTCCTATATACCACAGTCTGCCTTGTTAAAAACAATCATAGATCTCACATCCTTTTGACCAGTAAATGTACTTTCAGCTAACCTTACGCTCACAGGTCTACGTCATAAAGTTTAAATTGTCATCCTTTGATCAGTGAGCACAAAATGTTGAGCTTTAGCTGACACACAGCACCACCACCATTTACAATGTCAGAACCTCAAAACTCATTAGTTTGCTAATGAGTTACAAACCCCCCCAGTCTTTTGAAGTGCGGTACACTGATATGGTCGCACCAGTAATCACACAATGCAGACATCCTGTGCTGTTCTCATTTCGATGCATTACGTGAGACAAAATATTTTCATTTCGTACCATGTTGTAAAACCTCAGGCTTTTAATAACATACATCTGTTTTATTTGCTAGATAACACGTCACAAGCATTACAGAAGTTAATATTGACAAAATAAAAGACCTATTAAAGGATTTAGTCTAGATGTAGACTAGACTTAGATTAGTGTGAGTGGTTAATTAAAATAAAAACAAACAACACTTTTTTTTCCAACAAGAACTTTTGTTTAGACAAAAAATCGTATAGACTAACCTCATTTTAAAGTAAAAAACATTGGTCTAATGTTTAAAACAGGTAGAACGCTTTCACCAATTAAGAAATGTTGTATATTTATTAAAAACGTTACTTTAATTATTTTAACATACATTTAAATCCATTTCGCGCTGGTGTCTTCTCTATCATTAGAGGGGCAGGGCTGTAGGCATGGCTTGATCGTTAGAGGGGGCAGGACTGTAGGCGTGGCTTGACCGAAGCGCTCCTGAGCGCATTCTGAGTTTGACAGCGGCGCGTGAGGTTGATTCGACGGATAAGCTCTGCTGTGTGGTGTTATTTCTTTTGTTTAACTTTTTTCTGACCAGTGTGACAAAACGCTAACTTTCCCTGATTTGTTACATTGAAAAACTGCCGTTTGCTTTACGTTCGCTTCTTTTTGTTTTAGTTTGAGGTAAGATACAAATGCTATAAAACTCTGTAACCAAGTTTTTGTTTTCTTTTCTTTTCTAACTCCTAACAAACTCTAACATCTTTTTAAATTGTAATGTTACAAACTTTGACTCACGTGTTGTTTATTTTAGATAGATAGATAACCAGTAACCTAGTTTTCTTTTTTTATTTAATTTGTAAAACTTTAACACCTTTTTAAATTGTTTTAACAACTCTTAAATACAGTAGGTGGCCATCTAAAACGTTGGTTCGTACCGCCGCCGCGGCGTCTGCAAAGTGCATTTGCAGCTTTTGACCGCTGAGTGGCGCTTTAATCACAGGTTTTTTTGCGAATAGACGTCAGCTTTGCCTCACCGAAGTGTTATTTTTGACTGCAGTCGGGGAAAATTAAAGAAAAAATATTTAATATTCACAGATGAAAGTTTAGTCCTTATGAAGATATGTGCGTTTCTTAGAACGAATTCAAGCAGGATAAATATCAAGCCTATGAGCCTGTGCTTATATTTTTTCTACACCATATTTTAGATTTGACACATTTAAATAGTGTGCAGTATTATTTATATAATATGAATTATGTGTTATATTATTCAAAAGAAATTGTGGTTTACTTTGCATTGGAGAATTAAAAGTGGTGACATAGTGAGCTAGGCTTGTGTGTTTTATAAATTATTTTCTTTATTTTAGTAAAACGTGAGGCACTGAATAATTTCGCTTCCATTATTTAGGCCTAATTAAAACAAGAAACGAATAAATTAAACCTGCACGATTTAACTAAATCATTGAAACTCTAAAGAATGGACTGATTAATAAAATGTCCTCATGTTTAAACTCAAGTTCTCTCATTATAATCAACGAAATACACATGATGTAAAAAAGAGCTTCATTAATTGACAACTTCAGTCTTCTTTACTTGCTTTCATGTAATTTAAGTAAAAATAAGTAAATAAATAAATAAATAGTAGCCGCATTTAAATGCAGGTTTGTATAATATTCCTTAAAATATCAGTGCAAGATTTGCTCGGTGCACGATGCTGAGTGCTTGCAGCATTTATTCTCATTTGTCTACATATTTTATCTTCATTACAAATCTTGTTTGGTTTTATTTTGGATAATTGCATGTAAAAAAAAATATTTGCTTTGTAATGCATATGCAAAATGTGAATTATTATTCATATTCAAGTGTTTGTGCAAAAATTATTATGCATACATGACAGGGAGGCGCCCTCTCGATCACATGATTTTTTTTTTTCCTATTTTTTGGTTCCTATTTGGGTGCCTCACATACATGAGAAATATATCTACAAAAAGCTTGAAATGTCTTTTAAACGAATCAGTTTAAAACGAAAGCATTATGTAATCTGTGAAGGTTGTATTTCTTTTTAAAGGCGCGTCCATGTGGAGAGATTCAGCACTGTGAATTTCATCTTGCAGCCGACAAGAAAACATTTGAATGTCTCCTTTTTCACAATTATTGGGCTACTTCTGCCTGTGCTTTGTGGCAAACTTAATGCATGTGCCTGAGCGGGGAATATATTAAGGGTCATTATGGATTATAGATGTAAATTTCATATAAACCTGCGATTAGTTGAATAATGACAAATGAACGACTAGTAACTAGAAAAATCTTACGTGGGAGGCAGACCTATTAAATACCCTCAAGACATCTCTGATTAAATTTTGTAAAGCATTTGTTGTATTTCTCTTTAAAGGCGTGTCCATGTGGAGAGAGTCAGCACTGTGAATTTCATCTTGCAGCCGACAAGAAAACATTTGAATGTCTCCTTTTTCACAATTATTGGGCTACTTCTGCCTGTGCTTTGTGGCAAACTTAATGCATGTGCCTGAGCGCGGAATATATTAAGGGTCATTATGGATTATAGATGTAAATTTAATATAAACCTGCGATTAGTTGAATAATGACAAATGAACGACTAGTAACTAGAAAAATCTTACGTGGGAGGCAGACCTATTAAATACCCTCAAGACATCTCTGATTAAATTTTGTAAAGCATTTTATATGCATTTGCATAAGTTCTTCTTTCAGAACGGTCCGTATGGAGAGATGCCTTAACACTGATTTTTCCTCTGAAACACAAAAACGAAAATTGAAATAAAATTGATATTTTATGTTTTGAGGATGGCCAACCCTTCTCTGCAGATATTGTGCTTCTGGTTTGTGCATTTTAAATCACATAAAGTCTACAAAATATATAAAAACTCTTGTGTTTTTTGTCACGTCTGTAAAAAAAAGCCTATAAAACTTGTTCATAAACTGATACTTTACTGATGTCTGGACCTCTGTTTGGGATTTAGAAAAACTTCAATATATTGTTTATGAATAGGCTACATTCTGTGAAAAATTATATTTCACACTCTAAAAAATATTGTATGAACGCAACAAAATAAAATGGCCGACGCTCCACTCAGGGCTCGTAGTTCTGACTGGGCTCGACTCTCCCCCGCACGTTTGAGACATGCTGCCGAGCAGAGTATGAGCGGAGCTGGGTGATTCTTACTGGAGCAAGAAGCGGACTTTTTAAAAGTCGGAGTGTTGTGGTTTTCACTCGCTCCAGCACCGCTCCATCAGGAGTACAAAAATGGCAGCCGAGACGGTGCTCATACAGGCAAAACTGGAGGATCTAGAATCGCGCTCCCACAGGCATAATATTCGCATAATGGGAATTAAAGAGAAGACGGAAAACGGGAAGCCTTCCGAGTTCGTCAATTCATTGATTCCAGAGCTACTTGGGCAAGAGAACTTTGAGAAACCAATACAAGTTGACATGGCTCATAGAAGCGCTAGATCAGCCTCCGGCAACAGGCCGCGAGCGATCATTGCTAGATTACACCACCTCCAAGTGAAAGAGCTCATGCTGCGCTTAGTGAGGCTGAATTTTAATGTAGGTTTTGGAGGTTTAGCAGTGATGATTTATTTGGACTTGACATCGGCAAAGGTGAAGAAGAGGCAGAGCTTTAATGATGTGAGGAATAAATGTAAGGAAAGAAGCATAAGATGTGGCCTCAAATTCCCGGCAAAACTCATCGTTACGGTAGGAGAGGAAACTAAAACCTTTGAAGAGCCTTCCGATGCGGAAAAGTTTCTGATGGCCACAATTCCAAATTGGAAACCTGCAAAAGGAGATCACAGTGGAACTAGTCATGCGTCTGTATAAAAGGCGATCGGCTCTGTAGAGACTTTGCACAGTGAGAGACCTTATGGTTAATAGTATGGACTAGATTATTCAAGACTATAAGTATCATTAAAGTGGACAGTGTATTTGAATTTCAGCAGAGGAGTGTGGGTGGCTAATACATACAGTCGCCGGTAAGGTTTATTTGTGGTTTGGTGAGTAGGGGGGAGAGGCGCTATGTTTCTTAGTTGCCTCCCTGGAAGCTTTGGGTGGGGGGGAAGGCTTGTGTGGGTATTCCGTGGGTTGTGTTTAAGTTCACAAGTTCAAAGAAGGTCCAAATGTTCTTGTTTTGCTTATGGTGCGGTTTATACATATATAAATGTAACTACATAAATGTCAACTGATACTTACGGTAATGATCACAGTGATAGACTGAGCAATATTAGGCTCATTGGTTGGAACGTTAGGGGAATGAATAGCCCTGTAAAGCATGGAAAGGTTCTTCTTCATCTCAAAGCCTTGAAAACCGATATAGGTTTTATTCAAGAAACACATTTAAAGAAGGGTAGCGAGAATAGATTAAAGTCTAACTGGGTTGCACAAGTGTATCAGTCCACTTTTTCTGCCAAAGCCAGAGGTGTGGCTATCTTGATTCATAAGAATATACCATTCGTCCATCACAAGACTATCTCTGACACAAACGGTATTATTATATTATTACGATATATTATTGTGTTGGGCTCCATACATTCAAAGCTAATTACTTTAGTTAATTTATATGCACCAAATTTTGATGATCCTCTCTTCTTCCCGAAAGTATTTAAACTAATCCCCAATATCTCTGAATCGAATGTAATTATTGGAGGAGACTTTAATTGTGTGCTGGACAATGTGCTCGATAGACAACCAAGTCAGGTTGCCAGCACTGTTTCTAAATCTAATACAGCGTTAAGACAGTATATGCAATCCCTAAACATTGTCGATATATGGAGGATTCTTAATCCTTCAGGTAGAGATTTTTCGTTCTACTCTCACGTGCACAAGTCATACTCACGCATTGATTTTTTTCTGCTGGATTCAAATCTGGTGCCGAATGTATGCAAGTCACAATATCATAATATTATTATATCAGATCATGCCCCCCAGTCAGTTGATTTTAGATTGGATAATTTAAGAAGAGAATTTAGGTGGAAGTTAAATAATACACTTTTAAAGGATGAAGAATTTAATAAAGACCTGGAAAAAAAGATTGTGGAATTTATAGAAATTAATGATAACGGTGACTTGCATGATTCAAATTTATGGGAGACACTGAAAGCTGTAGTCAGAGGGGAAATAATAGCATTTGAGACTGCTCAAAGAAAGAAAGTTAGGATAAGAATGACTAAATTAGAAAATACTCTTACTAAATTAGAAAGTTTACACAAAAATTGCCCAAATACTAAATTATTGAAAGAAATTATTGCATTGAAATATGAATACAATTCCTTATTATCTGGCAGTGTACTAAAATTGTTATGTAAAGTTAAACAAAGATGCTACGAATTAGGAGATAAGCCCCAAAATCTTCTAGCACAGCAACTTAGACAAAATCAAACGTCTAGAGCCATATATCAAATTAAGAGCAAAGAGGGGAAAACAATAACTAATCCAAATGAAATAAATCAAAATTTTGCAACGTTTTATGCTGAGGTCTATACCTCCAGAGACAAGTCTGACCAGGAAAATATTGATAGTTTTTTGGAAGGAATACATTTGCCAAAATTAAGTGATGAAGCTTTAAAGACATTAGATGCAGATATAAGTATTGAAGAGGTGGAAAATGCAATTAAAGAATTTACCAACAACAAGGCCCCCCACCCTGATGGATTCAGCATAGAATTTTACAAAAGATTCAGCAAGGTTATTCTGCCATTGTTGGTACGCATGTTTAGACATTCACAGGAAGTTGGCCGTTTCCCTGCATCTATGTATGATGCCCATATTGCTCTTATACCTAAACCAGATCGAGACCGACTACAAGTGTCATCATACAGACCGATTTCTTTACTACCTACTGAAACAAAAATAATTGGGAAAATCCTTGCAAATAGATTGAAGAAGCACATTTGCGATATTATACATCCAGATCAGACAGGCTTTATGCCAGATAGACATATGTTTTTTTAATTTGCGTCGCCTATGTAATGTTTTATATTCAAACCATAAAGAAGAAGCTGCAGTTATTTCACTGGATGCACAAAGGGCATTCGACCAAGTGGAATGGAGATATATGATGTCGGCCCTAAACAAATTTGGTTTTGGCCATGTTTTTAGAGATTGGATAAAAACAATATATTGCTGTCCAAAAGCCTCAGTAGTGACTAATCATAATATCTCGGCTGCTTTTTCAATCTATAGAGGGACGAGACAAGGATGCCCACTGTCCCCATTTCTCTTTTCAGTTGTGATAGAGCCACTGGCTGCATGCATTCGGCAACAGGCAGATATCCAACCTATTACGTTAGGTGGCCTCCCACAACATATTTCACTTTACGGAGACGATATACTGTTGTTTATAAAGAATCCCTGTAAGTCTGTTCCGCATCTCCTCACTTCAATTAAAAGATTCGGGAATATATCAGGTTTTAATGTTAATTGGGAAAAAAGTGAAATGATGACTATAACGCCCAGAGCCTGTAAACAGTATGTAAGATCCACCCCATTCAAGATAGCAGAAAACTCATTTACTTATCTAGGTGTCATAATAACTAAAAATCCAAGAGATTTACTTAGAGTCAATTGGCAAAAGAGAATCAGCCAATTAAAAAATAATATAGATTTCTTTAAAAATTTGGAAACAAATTAGAATATATATTAAAGCCCCTAAGGTATATCTGGATAGCCCTATATGCAAGAATCACTCCTTCATTCCCGCTCTTAATGATACTGTGTTTTTACTCTGGAAACAGAAGGGAATATGCTGCATTGGCTCACTTTATATGAATGAGCAATTTAAAGAGCTCCAATCAAAGTATGAGCTACCAAATTCTCACTTTTTTAGATATCTGCAAATTAGAGACTATGTCAGAAAGTATTTCCCAGACTTTAAACAATTTAAGGTATCACTTTATAATAACGTTCAGTTGTAAGTCATTAATAAGTGGTTAGTTAATGATGAAGTGACATGCTAACATTTTATATATGTTTTGTAAATGCCGTTACAAGTCATTTACAAGTGATTAGTAAATAATGAACTAATCATTTATGAAACATGACTATGTGTTCATAAATGATTAATAAGTGATATGTAAATTATTTATTAATGTTTTGTAGATTCAGTTATAAGTAATTTACGAGTAATAAGATAATGATTAACTAATCGTTTACAAAAAATGACTATACGTATCAATGTTCAATAAATTGTTACTTTTTTGAATGTTTTGTAGATTCAGTTATAAATTATTTACAAGTGATTAGATAATGATATACTAATAATTTACAAAACATGACTATACGTTTTATAACTGATTATTAAGTTATAAGCCCGCAACAATTTACAAATCTGTCATGTTATCTTTAAAAAAAATAGCGTATTATAAACAGGATCAAACAGATCCTTAGTAAATGGTTATGAAGTTACTAGTTAAATATATTATTAATCACTGAAATGTCAATGTACCATTATCTCAATAAACAATTGTTAATCATGAAAACAATGATGATCAAAACATTAGTAAACGATAAGTATATAATATTTTGATGCATCGTTAAGGTTGTAAGTTGGTTGGTTAAAACCCACGAAAATGCAATTATGCTAAAGCTATTTTTTTTTTTTTTTAAGAATAATAAATTTATAGTTGTCAAATGAATAAACATTTTAAAATGACTTAAAGTCAGGGGATTGCAATGCGTTAAGTCCTTTCACTCATCAGTGCAGACTTGTGTTCTGTGTGGGATCTAGTGATGTGAACTGGTTTTACCTTCCACTGAAGCTCACATCAGGTGAACAGTGGTTATAGACTCCATGTGTTTCAGAGAAGACAGCAGTCTTCTCTGAACGCATGAATAAATCATTTACAACCCTTTCTGCATCCCCTAATCTAAAGTTTAAACTATTCAACACTTGTCAATGTATTACATATCATTTGTAGACCTTTCTTACCTGTTACACATTATTTGTATATGTACACAAGTCATTTATAACACTTTCTGCATCCCCTAATCTAAAGTGTAAACTATTCATCACTTCTAAATGTGTTACATATCATTTGTAGACCTTTCTTACCTGTTACAAATTATTTGTATATGTATACAAGTCATTTATAACACTTTCTGCATCCCCTAATCTAAAGTGTAAACTGTCCATCACTTGTAAATGTGTTACATATCATTTGCAGATCTTTATAAATTATGTACAAACTGCAGTTTTGTACTGTAAACTGTAAATTTACCATGTATTTGCCATATGCAAAGGTTGTGGTATGTCTTTTAGTTACAGGATATACAAATCTATACAAATCCCTTATATGATATTTAAATTATAAATATTTTTTATGCAAATATATTTTACTATTATATAGATATATTTGAGCCCCTAACACATCCCTTAAACACGACGTTTTAGCCACTTCCCAAAAATAAAAAAGCAATATAGATATATTGACAGTGACTATTATCTTAGTTAATATACTATTGTATAAAAAAGATCATTTTAAGCTCCCTACTCCACTCTATAATCTTAAACATAACCATTTTGACAATATACAAAGTGTAACAGGCAGATAAATGTACGTTAGTCACAATAATTTATTTAAAACATTACAAAAAGCAGTATAAAGAACAGATAAAACGACGCGTGTGCTACATTACCAGTGTTCTGACAGCAAAACAATTTTGTGTGAGTTACAGAGTGAAATTAAAGTGTTTAATCGCTGCAAACATTCTCCTGATCTGCATTTCCATCCTTCAAAGCGTCGCGCCGCATCTCACTCAACACAATTTGGCATGTCGCAAACAATCTATGGTGGTCACAAATCACCAAGTGACAGCCAATAAGGAGCGAGGTTTGACGTCAATGCCGCAAACCAGTGTCGTTGTGTAGAAGCGCCAATTTTGAAAGTTTTAACGGATGAGACGGCAGCTATGTACTGTTATTAATGTATAATGATTATATTACGGAAAACAAATCCTTTTTCTCACACGGTGGTATCGTACGACTTCTGAAGACGTGGAATAAAATGCACAAAATAATGGACTACGTTTATGGTGCGTTTTCATGTTATGGTGAGCAGCTGTCCCAAGGGAAACAAAATTAAAAATAAACAATTAAGTGCTGATTAAATGGTGACAGAGTGTTCATTTATTTATTTTTAAAAAATTAAGTTCAAGCATGGGTAAAGTGATGGAATGAGATGGATCATGTAACAGGAAGATCTGCAAGCGATATGTAACACATTTAGAAGTGATGAATAGTTTACACTTTAGATTAGGGGATGCAAGAAAGTGTTATAAATGACTTGTGTACATATACAAATAATGTGTAACAGGTAAGAAAGGTCTACAAATGATATGTAACACATTTACAAGTGATGAATAGTTTACACTTTAGATTAGGGGATGCAGAAAGCTTTGTAAATTATTTATTCATGCGTTTACACATCATCTATAACATGTGTTGAAGCACTTTGTAGTGTGTACTAAGTACTGACTGGTGAGGGTATAGACAGCTGTTCTTCTCTGACACACATGGAGTCTTTAAATCTGTGCACCTGATGTGAGCTTCAGTGGAAGGTAAAAGCGGTTGAGAGGGTCACTTCATCACTAGATCCACACAGAACACAAGTCTGTGCACAAGCCACTGGAATCATCTGACTAAGGCATTTATAAATGTTTATCAACTTCAAAACAAATGAATTACTCCTCTTAAAAATAGTGCTTTTGAACACGGACCAGCTAACAAATTTGCCAATAAATCATATACTGATCATTTACTAATGGTTTATTCATCATTTGTTCATGATTACACAATTTGTTTATTGAGAAATTATACAAAAACAATTTTGACATAAATACTTCAATGATTTATAAGTGATAAATAATGTATCAGCTAATAACTTATAAACCATCTACTAATGATCAAGTTTGATTTATTTCATGATTTGAACTTTTTTTAAGATAACTTACAACACATTTGTAAATTTGTTAGTATACCACTCATTAATCATTTATGAACATATAGTCATGTTTTGTAAAAATGATTAGTTTATCATTAACCAATAACTTATAAGTCACTTATAACTGAATTAATAAAACATTACTAAAATGTTAACTTATTACTTATTAATCATTTATGAATGTATAGTCATGTTTTGTAAATGATTAGCTCATCATTAACTAATAATTTATAAATGACTTATAACAGAACGTTATTATAAAGTGTTACCCTATAATATATTAACTGATCTGCTGGATAGCGACACAACTACAATTAGGAAAGCGTGGGAGGAGGATTTAGGTTACGCCATTAGGATGCAAAATGGGAGGAATGCATACAAACATCCATGATTGTTCGATTAATACTAGACACAACCTAATCCAATTCAAATCTTTACATAGAGTATACATGTGTAAAACTAAATTGCATAAGATTTTCCCTGAAGTATCACCGGTATGTAATAAATGCAAGGTTGCAGAAGGTACACTTCTACATTCACTATGGACATGCTGCAACCTTCACAAGTACTGGACTGATATTTTCGACCTACTTTCAAAAGTGTATGAAAAAGAGATCCGATGATTGCCATTTTTGGGTTGATTTCAGTACCTTCTTTCAGTAAATTTGAAAAACAGGGTATTTCTTTATTTATGGTTCTTGCAAAAAGGCTGATTCTTCAAAGGTGGAAACTGGATATTGTTCCAACATTTGATGTGCTGCAAAGTGAGCTAGTGAACATTATTTATATTGAGAAGTTACGCTTTATCAATAACGACAAGCTAGAAATATTTAGGAAAATATGGAAGCCTGTATTAGATTACTTTGGAATGTGATAAATATATACTGGGTCTTATACTTAATTACATAATTGTAACTCTTAATTTATTCATCGGATGTTACCACTGTGATCTGTCTGGAACTCCTGTAATCTATGTATCAGGAATACTTATCTGTAACAGTTGCTTCATTTTTATGTATTTGGTATACCGTGCTAATGTTTCCATTTTGGACCTCTGTTCAGTTAAAACAAAATAAAATAAAAAAACTGAGAAAAAAAATTTTTATTTTTATTTATTTTATTTATAATTATAATGTTTCTCTTTTGGACATTTTGGTTGTAAAATTATTGCACTTTTTTAAATCATCTTGTTTCAGTTATAAATTTGACTGGTAAATGATAAATAATTATATTAAAACTTGTTTTGATATTGAAAATTGATTTTAAGTAGGGAGGCAAAAAAAATTGATTTAAATCATAAATTTGATTTTTGTGTGAAAAAAATCGGGGATTTTTTTAGGCCATCGTCCAGCGCTAATGCAACAGTTTTTTTGTTTTTTTTTGTTAAGGCAACTTCCTCTGTAATTAAGTTATAATAACTAATAAACTTTATTGCGCTGTACCGTAGTCAACATTTGAAGTGGATCAAACCTTTCTTTAAAGTTGTTTTAAAACCGATATGTCCTAAAAACCTGTTCTGCAAGTTTGATACCCTCATAGACACTGTCCATATGAAAGACCAAGAGATTCACACCTTTATCTCGACCCCCACAAGCTATACAGAACTACCCCCCAGCCCCCTCCAGCTGAACTGAATTCGGTCTGTTTTTGGCTGTGAGGAACGGTGTGTTGTCATGTTACTGGGTTGAAACATGCCTGCACTCACATCAGCCCTACTCTTTTTATTCATTATTTTCCCGCAGCCCATATTATTATTATCACTAGACCAAAATAATAACAAATTCTCAATTGATAATTAATCATTATTTTTGAGAAAATCGTAGGCATTTGTGAATGTAGACGTTTGAGGCAGGCTTTAAGACCAAGCGGAATCCTCTGCCAGCTGCTCCCGCTTCACAGCGAGCGCGAGCGCGAGCTCTAACTGACCCAGCCTCATCGTCCGCGGTTTGATTTTATAAAATCAGTTTGAGCGAATACAACTCATTGATCATGAGCCCAACATTTAGCAAGGCAGGAAAACAGTCATTCTACCTGAAGGAAGATGTATTTCATTGAGCTAATGCTGTTAAATAGAGAGTAAAAAAAAAATAAATACAAATAAACACTGTAGGCTATTCTTAAACTTGGAGCTCATTATATAGAAGTACAAATCCAAACACCAGTAGCAACCTACACTCTCTAAGTGTTCTTTCATTGAAAAGTATGCATTTTATTTATTCACAGGCTATATGGTTGAAAATGGTTGAAAAAAAATTGTTTAAAACATGTTTCGTAGACCTTCAGTTGTCATGCTTTAAAATCCAATGGAAAGACATAGGCCTATATTATTATACATTACAAATATTTGGATCGTCCCTTATTTTCTTAAAGAGTAAATACTTTTTTTCTTCAAGAATAAACTTATAAATAAAGAATAAAAGAAAGAACCTCTATTAGCCCTTATTTTCCATTTCTGAAGTTAATTTGCAATTCTAATGATGATGTGACTCCCCTGACAGTGGCACGTTCCTCAAAAAAAAAAAAAGTAAAAATAAAATGAAACCTTGTTAGAGCTATGCGAGCGATTAATAGATTTAAAAAAGAAAAAAAGTGTGTGCTTGGTTTCCGAAATGGAAAACGAATACAGCTCGTAAAAAATTATATGATGAAAAAGTCATGATAACATATTATTAATTCATAGAAATAATTTAAGCAATTAAAACCTTTTTTCTTTTAAATACCATATTCAACTTGACTTTCATTATTATTAAACTGACTTTAAAATCTCAAGGAGTTTATAAGTTGAAACGGTAAAATGTCACAGTGCATGTTAAATAATCTAAATGAACTTGTATCTTGTATAGTATCCGAAGACCTTGATTGCATGTTAGCATAAAACTAACAATAAATTTTTAATTTTTTTTTAATGAACAATTCCTGTATAAAATGTGACAGCAACCTTTATATCAAACATTTTGAAATCGTCCAAAGCTGAGCATCGCGGGAGGCAGCTTGAGCGCGCAGAGTGAATTTTCGGATGCAATGGAAAAATAAAGCAGGATAAAATTATAGCTACACGAAACTTGTAAATAGTTAACAACATAGCCTAGATTAGGCCCATACTCTGTTCCTAAGTATATAATGTAAATTTGTTAACCCACAATAACACATTTTAAACGATTAATCGCCTATTTTCATTTGCTGCATTTTTTTAACACGCTAAAAAATAAATTAAATTTGTGAGAGCTGCATTTTATTA
Organism: Cyprinus carpio; assembly: GCF_018340385.1. Classification (NCBI taxonomy): domain Eukaryota; kingdom Metazoa; phylum Chordata; class Actinopteri; order Cypriniformes; family Cyprinidae; genus Cyprinus; species Cyprinus carpio. The sequence continues at coordinate 1,673,517 of NC_056611.1, forward strand.
CATTCAGAAATAATAACGGCAGTCCTAATAATGCTATAGGCTAATGTACCAACAGGATAATTTTAGTTCCCTTCACTTTACAACAAATCCTTTACATTCAACAAATTTATCAGAACAGAACAAGAATTACAAATATATAATTCTAATGGATAAATATAATTGCAGTATATAATAATATAGGCTTATAAACAAAACAAAAATAATAATTAAAAATAATTAAAGCGATACATAAGGTAAGGTTGGGCTTAATCTCTCTCATTCGGGACAAATCCAACCATTTGAAGCTAAACTCTTATTCATAAGGTAAAATAGGCTTTGGATTTCACATGTGTTTCAGTATCGACGAAAAAAAAAACAACTATCATAATGAGCAAAAATATGCCAAAGTGAACCGCTGCCCGCGCCGCATGGCTCGGTGAACGACTGCTGTTTCCAATGAATATGTGCGCGTGATGCACCAGCGCGATCAAAGTCACAATTCACAATTATTGGTCACACAGTAAAGGCATAATTCAAAAATGCAAAGTGTTAGCAGTTTGAAAAATCAAGAATAATAACGGAGTTAATAAGAATTATTTGTAAATGCTGGGACCGTTCTCATTTCGCTCTGCAAATGGGAACTTGAGGTTTTTTTTTTTATTTTTTAACCGAGTGAACCGAAATGAAAACATTTAGCTTTTAATCTGTATATATATATATATATATATATATATATATGTATGAACCGAAATGAATATATATATATATATGCATGCCTATATATGTTATGACTGTTTAATAACAATAGCATGCATAAGAGCCTTTGTGTAAAGGTCTTTCTTTAAATTTTTAATGAGTAGAATGTAGCCTAAGACTATCCAAATTTATAATGGCATTTAAGGATGTTATAATGTATATTATAATGTTATTGTTGTTTTACGTCTTCCTTTCATTTTACAATTACATTCAGTTGCAAACCGTCCCTTTGCGCCACCTGGCGGTAGTTTCGCGAATGATTTTAACACGTGACTGACTTGCAGTTAACGCGGCGGTAGTACCCATTTTGGTTGTCAACCTACTGTACCTTGAACCTTGTTTTTACTCTTTTTCTGGGGACAAAATACGGTCATTACACTGTTTCGTCTATGTTTATAAACTTTTTCTTGAAATGCATTGTGTATGTAAAACCTTAATAAAAACTTCCCTTATACCATTTTCATGTTTTCACAATTTTAAATTTAAAGCACATAGTTTTTTTGAGTTTTTTTATGGTGGCAAAAAACAAAAAAACTTTTTAGATCTGGTATAATGTGTACAAAGTGTTTTCAGTTTTTAGGCTAAACCTAGCTGTGGGCACGATTCGCTTGCATAAGTGTTTGTGTATTTTATGTCATTATTATAAGAACGGATTGGAGCACTATATTAATGTTTTATGTAAAGGTGCTTTGTCAATTGTAGTGCTGGCTAACTGGCTCAAGGACTCCTCTCTGTGCCAATCACAACAGACTTGGCCAGCTGACCAATCAGAGCAGAGTATGCTTATGGAAGGGAGGGGTTTGCTCCAAACTTGCTTGGAACGAATAGTTTCGAAATCAATGGCAAATGACTCTAATATTAAATGTATGTTTTGAGAAAATTACAATGTTTTCTGACCTTAGATGCATTTAAACCTGTTTTCGGGGAATTCCAACACAATATTAGGAAACTTTAAAATACCATATGACCTGCTCTTTAAATATTAGAAATATATATTTCCATATGTGTGTGTGTGTGTATATACTGCATGAATATATGTTCAATATATTTTTTTACAGATGCAATTCCTTATCTTATCACATGTACATCTATACACTATAAAGGGTATTACTGAATATAAAATGACATATATTGTGATATATTAGTAAATATATTGTCACATATTTTCAATTTATGAAAAGTGTCAATTCCCTATGTATTATTCAATGTATTGTAATATATTTACACAATATATTATTCTGTATAATTTCTAATATACCATTATGTCGTTTAATATGTTGATCATTTATATATTAGGAAAACACACATTCATAACCTATGGATAATTTAGTGCCCTCAAGTATTTTAGTGTCTCGGATGTTTTTTGACTGAAGATGAAATAGCACACATGGGGGAAATAATAATAGATCTGCCAGGATCAGAGGCGTCATGCCCATAGAAAGTGAGGGGCCACGTGCCCCCTTAGATTTCTGAGCCAAATGGATTTTGAATGCAAGAAGACAAAAAATAGCCAAATAATATTTTTTTATATATTTGATACAATCACGCCGGTATGATTAGATCATTCAGTGCAGCACAACATCAGCTGCTAAATTCAAATCTGCGCTCGCTGGCTGGCGCTGAGCCAGAGACAGACGCGTTTGTACAGCGCTACATTATAACCAATCACATACGATTCTGTTGAGCTTATAAATGCAATGGCCAATCATAGACGTTAAGATGAGTCATCGCTGAAACACGGTATTTTGTTCACTTGCTCGTTGGCAACAAACTGCAGATCTGCGTACAAATGTAAGATATTAATTTCACAATGTAAACAGCTTCAGTGATTAGAATGGGAGTTTTTGTGTGAGTACCTGAACTCTGGCTAGACTGAATGAAAATGTTATTTGATAATGTCAATTTTCTTTAGCCTACTCTCTGTAAAATGAAAGTGTTATAATTAGTAACTCACAATATTGTAAAATTCATATTAAATGCAAAGTCAGTTGTATTAAAAATATTTTATGGCATGACACCCATATCTGGTACTTAAGTAAAAAGTAGGGGTTTTACGTGTAGTTAATAGCTTACACTATTAGTCTACTTTGCCCAGCACCATTTATTGATCAAATAACAATCTATAAAGGCGCAAAACACATTTACTTAGGCTACACATATTTGAGAATCGAGACATTTCCTAATATAGTTAAGTTTGGAATGATTTCAAATGAAAAGGAAAAAATAAATAAAACAAAAGCCTATATCAGCTGTACAGTGCTATCCCCCCACCCCACGTACCCCCTCAAAAATCATGAGTGCATGACACTGCTGGCCAGGACTCAAGTTGGGGATCTTGTTTGGGTACCCAACAGTGCTACCTACTGAGCCGCTGTGCCACTCTAAACCTCAGTCATTAACTAACCCAAAGAAAAAAAAAAGCCTATGTTTTTTCCGGAAGATACTGAGGAGAGCGCTCGCTGGAGACCGCTGTGCCCTGAAGCACCATTGCAGAACGATCCCCCGGGGGCACTGAGGAGAGACAAACACCATATACTGGGGTGCACCCCGCTCTTTCCCAGTAGGGCCGCCCCGAAGGCCCTGAGCCTCACATGTCAGGGCCTTTTGGCCGAGGACTTGCTTTGAAGCACAACACTCAAGTTGGGCATTGACTGTGAAGCCCTCGAACCAGAGCGCCGCTGACCTCGGTCCCATAGCGGGGGAGCACAAGCAGTGACTCTCTGCTTTTGCTGTTCACGGTATGAGGTGGAGGGGGTACGTGGCGAGGGCTGCTCCCGCCCAGCAGCTCCAGGAGCTAGAGAGCGGCAAGGGAGGAACCGCTGGAATGCCACCACCTGTTTATGGGCCTCCTGGTACCTGTTGACGACGGAATTGACAGCATTTCTTCAGAATTCACAGGTGTTCTCTTTGTTGACACGGAGAGATGAATCAGTGGTCCTCCTACGTTCTGCAATACCGTGAGTTTTTATTTCTTCGCCCTCATCTAACTCCTTAAGCAGGTCGGCTTGGTACGCCTGTAACACCGCCATGGTGTGCAGACATGCACCAGTCTGTCCTGCTGCCGTATAGCCCTTGCCCACCAGGCTAGATGTTGCACGTAACAGCCTGGAGGGCAATGCCAGAGTCTTTAAGGACGATGTCACGCCGGAGGACAGATAGCTTGCAAGCGTCTGTTCCACCCAGGGCATCGACTTATAACCGTGATCGCTAATGCCCACCACGTTTGCATAATGAGATGAAGCAGGGGGTAAACAAACATGATGAATATGGTCTCGCCAACGATTTCAAAACCTCAGTGTGGAGATTTAGAAAAAGGTAGACTCCGGCGTGGAAGTGGCAGCTTGCTCCGCAGAAAGCGCTCGTCTAGCTTGCTTTTCTGCGGTTCAGATTGTTTCTCAGCTGGCCAATCGATGTTCAGCTAAGCTACGGCATGAGTAACCACCGGCATGAGATTCCTGAGAGCGTGAATCAGATCTGATGGGTGAGGAAGGAGATAGGGGTTCACCCGTCTCCATTTCATCTGCAAAAACCAATTGTGAAACCCACGAACACAGAAAAAGAGAGCCTTCCGGGAGCGAAGCGAGCACAATGGCATTTGCTCAGAATACGGGCAATCAGCCTCCTCGAGAGCCGATGCCGCATGCTTCACCCCCAAGCAAACAACGCACAGACTGTGTGTATCCCCACTCGTAATGTAGCCAGGGCAGGGAGGAACACACAGCCTGAACGCTGCTCACTTTCGCCCTTATCTTTATATTTAGTTTTCTCTGTGGCCTTGGACACTGTGCTTATGACTTTGTAACTGGACAGACAACATCAAATAAGACTCACAACAGAGATTTTGACTGACACAACACAGAGCGCTTTGCTGAATGACAAAAGCTAATGCTGGTTACACCTCACGTGCTTTTATAGCTTCCTGGTCGCTACGTCACCCATCTATGACGTCTCGCCCTTCCATTGGACTGATTACACATCTGATTCAGAGCGTGGTAACGCTGGGGGCGTTCCCTTAGTGTCTTCGGACACAGCTCGTGTTCCTGAAGGGGAACTAGGTTGCTGTTGGAAGAGGTGTTAGTGAGGCCAGCAGGGGGTGCTCACCCTATGGTCTGTGTGGGTCCTAACGCCCCAATATAGACTGATGGGTGACGGGGACACTATACTGTAAGAAAGCACCACCCTTAGGATGAGATGTTTAACCGAGGTCCTGACTCTCTGTGGTCATTAAAAATCCCATGGCAATTCTCGTAAAGATTAGGGGTGTAACAGCGGTGTCCTGGCCAAATTCCGTCCACTGGCCCTTGTCATCATGGGCTCCTAATTATCCCCATCCATTTAACTGGCTCTATGACTCTCTCTCTCCTGTCCACCTGTAGCTGGTGTGCGGTGAGTGCATTGTGCCATTGTCCTGTGGCTGCTGTCACATCATCCAGGTGGATGCTGCACATTGGTGGTGATTGAAGAGACCCCCCCCCCCCCAACGTGATTGTAAAAGTGCTTTGAGTGTACAGCAATACACAATAAAGCACTATAAAAATGCATCATTCATTCAAAACATTCTGTACCATCATTGCCACATATGGCTTTGCTGATAGAATTTGCTGACAGAAGGCCAGCAGTGCCAGCTTAAAAGCGTCTGATATGTGGGTGATAACAAGCCAAATTTGTTCACACTTACAGTATTTATCATCATTTATCAAGATTCCTGTTCCCTCCGCTGATTTAGGGTTTTGGCAAGAGAGAGAAATATGGTGTGCTAACACAAATTTTTGCCTACGCTGAAAGGTTGTCAAACCCTGAAACCCTGAACAGACTACCAGACTGTCTGGTGAATCTAACCAAATAGGTATTACAGGAATGTGGATGATCAGTTCAGTGAGCACCATAAGTTGCACCATATCTTTTTAGAGTATGCAGTGTGAAATTCAGCTTACTGGCACTGAGGTAGCACTGAAGATGTCCCTGGATGTGGCAATGGTTGAGTCAGACCAGTAAGTTTGTCCATACAACTGGGCCTACTGTAAATATATCAAAACTTAATTTTTGATTAGTAATATGCATTGCTAAGAACTTCATTTGGACAATTTTAAAGGCAATTTTCTCAATATTTTTATTTTTTTTTGCACCCTAAGATTCCAGATTTTTTAAATAGTTCTCAGCCAAATATTAACCTCGGCCAAATATTGTCCTGTCCTATCCTAAAACAACATATATCAATGGAAAACCTATTTATTCAGCTTTCAGATGTTTTTTAAATCTAATTTTTGAAAAATTGACCCTTATGACCGGTTTTGTGGTCCATGGTCACTAATAAACTGGCAAGCAGTAGATCAGTAATATGATATCTATAAAAGCAGGTAAATTTTTTACATTGTGCTGCCATAATTATAACTAAAACATGAATAATCATTGTGAAAAGGAACTACTTACTTAGCATATGTCTTAATTTAACAACGAGACACAACATCAAGGAAATACTGACCACAACGAGAATGTCCACATAATTTCAAGCACAAATCATTTAACAACATAACCATAATATTAGGAGGTGTGCATACACCACACACTGCTAAATTAAACCCAGATCAATATCACCACCTGCTGGCGAAGGCTGTGTTAAGACATGATCTCTGCCATCTAAAAGACAAATACAACTGAGAAAAAATAGTGCAACCTTGTCTGCAAATCTACCCAAGAGTACCATATCCCCCAGATACTTTAAATATTATGTTGAAACTTAATTTCCAATAAAATGTCTTTCCAATAGTTCACAGACCCCATTAGTTGTGTTTGCCCACCACAATGCCCATTTTCAACCAACACAAGTTTTTGTTACAGTCTTTTCAGGCTTAAAAGTATGCATTTTGTAAGTGTGTAAAAAATATGTATTTTGTAGCAAATTGTTTACAACAATAGCTTGCAGTATAATCAGTAAAGTTTTGAGTTACAAGAGTTTTGCCCACTGAGTCACACAACCCATTTTAGGGATTCTAGGAGTCTGTGCTGTTTATGCAAATCAAGCACAGAAGAGGGGTCTCCAGAGACAAGTTTTATACTATAAAAAACAGCATGTACTGGCGACTCTTAGTTCTTCTAAACCACAGCACATGTAGAGCTTATTCTCTGCACATCTGCACATTATTTGAAGATGAAGTGATAGTAATTTGAGATCATATCACAGAAGGTATTTCTGATAATGCAATCACATGTATATTGTTTAACTGACTGAATAATTCATGCAGTACTTTATATTCACATGATGTATTATTTAAAACATTGTGGTTATCTAAAGCTGATAACCATCAAAACTGTTTATTTGTAAGATACATAAAGATCACATTAACTTTATCTGTTCTCATCCTCAGGTCAGTGAATCCATTCTTTGCTTAATGGAAAATGGAAAATGGAACATATTTTTACTTGATGTTGTTTGAAAATATTGGGTACATAAGATATGCCTTCTTTGGTTTGGGAATTATTTTATATTGTGCTATTGTATTCTTTAATGCCCTTATTATTCTTGCAATTTTTCTGGAAAGGACATTGCACCAGCCCATGTACATTCTGATTTCATGTTTATCCGTCAACTCTGTGTTTGGAACAGCTGCTTTTTTCCCAAGGTTACTGACAGACTTGCTGTCTGATTCACACTCAGTCTCCCGTGAAGCATGTATCTTACAGGCTTTTGTCATTTATTCATATGCAACAAATGAAAACACAATCTTAATGTTAATGGCATTTGACCGGTATATAGCAATCAGTAAACCATTACAATACAACAACATAATGACCCCCAGGATTTTATCTGTTTTAATATCTATAAGCTGGATTTATCCAATGCTTTGTGTTGGTATTGCTGCTATATTAAATGCCAGACTCACGGTGTGTGGTAACAAACTGTGGAAGGTGTACTGTCACAACTGGGAAATTGTCAAGCTTTCTTGTTCAAATACTATTGTTATTAATGTTTTTGGCTTTTTCATAGCGACCACAACTGTTATCATGCCTTTAAGTTTTATATTATACTCTTATGTTAAAATTCTTATAATTTGTAGAAAAAGCTCACTAGATTTCAGGAGAAAAGCATATCAAACTTGTATTCCACACATAGTGATCCTCTTAAATTTCTCAGTAGCACTTTTTTGCGAGGTCACTTTGAGTCGGGTTGAAACTTTGGAACTCCCTATAGGGCTGTCAATCATTCTTTCATTAGAGTTTCTCATTGTACCACCCATCCTGAACCCTCTTGTTTATGGTTTCAAATTTCCTGAAATTCGCAAAAAAATTATATGGATTATAAAAGCCTGCAAATAGCTCTAATAGATGCTGCACAGAATGTTAACAAAGTTCAATGATTGTATGATTGTACTGTATAAATTATGTTATCATGATATACATTACATTTTATGAACCTGTGAATTTGAGACTGCGTTTTCATATAAATCTTTGCCACAATTATATATTTACTATACATTTTATTTCAAATTTAGCCTCTTAACTGGATTCATGACATGGTTCAGACCCTCAATTAATTAATAATTACGGACACCTGATTCTACTTACTATACCCCTTATCTAGCTGCTCACCTCACTCCCTCATCGGTTGGTCTCAAGGTTGCATGCCTTCTCTGCTCTCGCAATGCACCTGCTTGTATCCCCTAAGCGCCGTGTCTTGTTCTGTCCTGGAGGAATTTCTGGAAGGAATTGAGATAAGGACTGTGATTTCGCAGTTGATGAGCTTCTTTGACTGTTTTGAGTTTGCACTTACTGTTTTGATTCAATCCTCTGCCTTCGATAATAAAGAAGCTTTTAAATTATCTTCCACTGTGTGCCTATCTATCTAGTTGTGACAATACATATATAATTGTATATACATGTAAATATTTTCAGAATGTATACTGTGTATTTATATATACATAATAAACAAACATATTATGTAAATAAAAACTTATTTCTGATCCGATTAATATATGCATATAAAATAAATGCACAAAATTTAAAAGACATCGGAAGAAATTTTTCGGATGTTAATTTTTTTTTTTACTTTGTTTTTCTCTTTTTTTTTTTGCGTGTTTGCCAGCTCCGAAATGCTGAAAAGAAAACACACACACAGCCCTAAGAAAAACTGAGAAAGAAAGTCTATTTCATTGTTTCCCAAATTATTATTATTATTTTCTAATTCTTTTTTTAGACTATTTTAATTGTTAAAGTATATTAATCAAAATAACATGTCTAATTAATTGAAGTCATGGAACTTAAACAATTTAACCTCAATTTATGAGAAGTTTTAGTTTGGTTTTATTTTTACCAAATGCTGTGTTTAACTTTCTGAATTCCATTTAATGTCTCATTAAATATTAATAATAAAAAGCATCTCTAATTATTTGATGTTTTATATATATATATATATATATATATATATATATATATATATATATATATATATTTCATAAATGTGTTGTGTATTTACATTTTTTTTTTTTTTTTTTTTCCGCTAAATAAATTCTGGTAAATATTCCTTTACCCTGTGGCCCTCTTCGTTTAGGAGACAGAAGCCTTTAAATTTAACTCTTTTTTTATTTTTCAAGAAAGTCAATATAATATATTTTTGTTCGATAATATTTTTTGATTATTTATGATTTTGAGGGAATTTTATGATACTATGCAATATTTATACAATTTTAATGAACTTTTTTCTCCATTAGAATAATATATATATATATATATATATATATATATATATATATATATATATATATATATATATATATATATATTATATATATACACACACACACAATTTTTTTTTTTTTTTTTATTGAGAATTGGGCCAACTGGAGACATAAAAAAAAAAAATGTGTGTAATGTTGCGCAACCTCTTGTATTAGCACCCTATATAGATATATACAGAGGCTTTTGGGTTCCCGTTGTTTTTTAGACAATTTCTTCTTTTTTTTTTTTTTTTTTATGATTTTTTGAATTTAGGTATGCATCTAGACATTATAAAAGAATATATAGTGAATAGGTTGAATAGTCAACTTTTTGTCAAGGTCTAGATATTTTTGGTTAGATAAGTATCAGGTTTTACATTATGATTACAGTCAAACATAAAAATGTTGTTAGAAAGGGAACACATAGAAAGCATTTTTGTTACTCAGTATCTGATAATAAAAAAATCTAACAAAATAAGGAATGGATAGTGTTAATTCAAAACACTTTATACAAACATTTTGTAATTAATTGATATTTTATTAAATGTAATTCAATAAATGTTTTTTATGGCTTGTGCTCCAGTGGCGTCTGCCATTGCTAAGCAACCATGACCTGCTCTCCATGAAGACACAGAAGTTTCAGCAAAGGATAAATGGATTTCCAGAACTAAAAAACCTTTGCAGTAGCTCTGCTAATGAATTCATTTAAAAAATGTCTATCCTTGTACAGCTATGATCAGCTGTTTCTCCATCTTGGCTTAGTTTTAAATTTTGTTACGGGAAAGGATGAAGCCGATTCGTTGATACTTGTCGCATAACCAGCAGTGCACTTGCTGCATTCTGAAAAGTTTAGATGATTCTAATTTAATTTTCTACATGTTAGATTGTGTTTTATTAACGTCTACACCTACATAGCCTTAAACTTACCCTTTACAGTAATGAAATACTAATTAATGTTGTACAGTGTGAGTATTTATGTGCGCATGCCCAGTAGCGCCAAACGTATCCCTTCTAGCTTTAACCACGCACATGTGTCATATCCCGAGCTTTGCATGTGTGCGCTGCGCCAAGCCATCAGTCATTTTAATTTTTGACCACAGACATGATGTCAGCAAACAGCAGCATTATAAAGTAAATTAAATGTAAAGTACATAAAAAATAATTTTATCCTACAGCTCCAGACTCGGTCCTAGAGGGCCAGTGTCCTACAGAGTTTAGCTCCAACCCTAATTAAACACACTTGAACCAGCTAATCAAGCTCTTACTAGACACACTAGAAACTTCCAGATAGGTGTTTAAAGGCCAGTTGGAGCTAAACTATGCAGGGCATTGGCCCTCCAGGATCTAGTTTGGAGACCCCTGTCCTACAGAGTTGTTCCTTTGCACATGCTTTTTGATCATTACAAATAATAATGTACAATTATTTTCTTAGAATAGGAGATATGCTGTCTCTCGCCTCACATACATTCTCAATAGCCAAGTATGTGGTCTTGAAGAGGATCCTTTTTTTCTCTCATTTGGACTCGGTCTTGACTTGAACTTGAACCTCTTTGGACTCGGTCTCGACTAGTCCTGGTCTTGTCTTGGACTCGACAGAGCTGGCCTTGACTACAGCTCTAACAATCAGTATCAAACAGTAGATGTAAAAAAAGAGGAATGAAAATGTAATAAATATAAACAGTTTTGACATACATACTAATATACACACACACACACACACACACACACACACACGCGTCTTACAAATGAGGATGATAGAAGCAATCAAATCCAACAAAAGATGTTAATAGATATTAATAGATTAGAAATAGATATTTATTATAATATATACACAACATATGTATTAATGACAACAATGAAATGCAGTGGAAAGGTTTTTTTGGGATTAAGTTAATTTTCATGGCAAAGAAGGATTATGCAATTCATCTGATCACTCTTCAAAACATTCTGGAGTAAATGCAAATTGCTATTATAAAAACTTAAGCAGCAACTTTTCCAATTTCCAATATTTATGTAATTCTCAAAACTTTTGGCCACGACTGTACATATCCCTATTTATAACATTTACGGTATTAACGTTCTTTGTCATTTCGCCACAGTTATAGCTAGCTGTAAACAATCTTACAACTACTGAACTAGTTACCGGATGTGCCGTATCAGTTTAACGGAAGTCGGATGACAAAATGCGGAAAAGCGGAGTATTAAAAGTGGGCGGGGCGGGATAAGGTGAATAAGGCAGGCAATTACCTGGGGCCCCACATGTTGAGGGGGCCCCCGACAGCTGACAATTTGATCTATCGGAAATCTCATTATTAATATAACATGGAGCAATATATCTGCACCTACACCCCCACCCCCCCAGGGGGCCCCTTCTCGCAGGATGTGCTTACTTTTCCTTCGTGATGCGTCAGCTGGCGTTTTCAAACTGGCACAGCGCTTACTCATGCATTTGCCAATTTAAACATGAAGAGGACTTATCCATCTGGCAGACAGAAGTGGAAAAAAAGACAAATGTGTCTTACAAATGTTTTCATTGTTAATTCCAGCTTATTTTCATTCAGTTATTTGCAAGAGGAATTACTGGTAATACTCCAATTACTAATAGGGTTACTGGGAAACAGGTTAGCTAGGGTTGCACTTAGCGTGAGCTTATGGTAGTGTTTAGCAGGTATTAATATAGGCTGCAATAGAATCGGTGGAACAGGGAAAGATGCGCACATCACCTGTTTCCAGGATGTCCGTGGGTCCTTAAAAAATCTTAAATAACAAGGCCTTAAAAAGTCTTAAAATGTTTTATAAATATTTTTGGTCACATTACCGCTAAAATATCTTAAGTTTGACAGACATAATGACTGTTTACAATCATTGGACAGACCAAAGATATTTTTTTCTCCTCCGCAGTAGTTACTGCATCATCAGAGATTATCACAGTAGCAGAATACAGGTCAAACTACCTTCTTAATGTTCTCATTTTCAATAATAATAATAATAATAATATTTATCAAGCTACAGCTGATCAGCCTTCTTGTTAGTTTTAAATGTTTTTGTTTGTACTTACCCGACCGGACAAATAACCTGATTAGTGAAGTGACATAATGATGAGCATAACAGCACACATAAAGAAACTCGGCTTAAAAGCAAATGAGCGTAACGACTTAAAAGCAAATGAGCGTAACAAGAAGAAATAATTTTGTGGTAAAAATTGAAAATTTTTATTTTTTTCTGAATATTCTCAAGATGCAAAAAAAAAAAAAAAAAAAACCTACAGAGTGTGCACATTACGTGAAGTCTAGTGCGCATGTGCATTTACATTGCGCTCTTTGCATAATTTAGTCTTTTGGAATGCTCTTAGGGCCGGCACAAATTCAAGACATGGGGGCAGAAAATGTATATATTTATAACACTTCTTATAGTTTATCACTTTCACATGCAGATGCGTATTTTTTTTCCTCCAAAAATGACCATGATTATAAATGTAGATTTTTTTTTTTTTTTTTTTACAACTGTTCAATAAACTAGAACTTGATTAAGAGACCCATATTGCCTGTTTTGGCACTATTTCAACAACATAAATAATTCCAAACAAAGCCACAGCCACTGATCTATAATAGAGATCAATGGCCACTGGGCTATTTTGCATCTCTGAGCAACATGAAGGTGTTTACATTTAGTCATTTAGCAGACGCTTTTATCCAAAGCGACTCACAAATGAGGACAATAGAAGCAATCAAAAACAGCAAAAGAGCAATGATATATAAGTGCTATAACAAGTCTCAGTTAGCCTAAATGCAGTATACGTTGCAAGGGCTTTTAAATAATATAATAAATAAAAAGAAAACAGATAGAATAGAAAAAGAATAGAGCAAGCTAGTGTTAGAGGTCTTTTTTTATAATTGTATAATAAATGAAAAGATAAAAAAGATAGAATACAAAAAGATTAGAAAGGTAGTTAGAATTATTATTATTTTTTTAATAGTATTAGAAAAGTGAGTGCAAAAGTTAGAGGGTCAAATAAAGATGGAAGAGATGTGTTTTAAGCCGATTCTTGAAGATGGCTAAATGACTCAGCTGCTCGGATTGAGTTGGGCAGGTCATTCCACCAGGAAGGAACATTTAATTTAAAAGTCCGTAAAAGTGACTTTGTGCTTCTTTGGGATGGCACCATCAAGCGACGTTCACTTGCAGAACACAAGCTTCTAGAGGGCACATAAGTCTGAAGTAATGAATTTAGGTAAAGGGGTGCAGAGCCAGTGGTGGTTTTGTATGCAAACATCAATGCCTTGAATTTTATGTGAGCAGCTATTGGTAGCCAGTGCAAATTGCTAAACAGAGGTGTGACGTGTATTCTTTTCGGCTCATTAAAAATTAAATTAAATATTAAATTGTTTAGTTCCTAAATGAATCAAACGTTCAAATGATTTAGTTCAATTGCAATGACTTACTTATTAACAGTGACTTGCTACACATTTAAAGTACCTTTTTATTATTTAAATAATTTCAAATACGGATTCAATTCAAAAACAAAACTCCTAACTTTATACTATTCATATTAAAAATAATTTTTTTAACAGTATCATGAAATAGAAAGCGACAATGTAGTATTAAATTTTTTTGGTGTCATTTTATATCATTAAAATGAAATAGAAAGCCACACAGGTTAGCAACTATGGTTTTGGGAAACGCACCCCAGGTCAAGAAGCTGTCAATCGAAAACTCAGTAGCCAATGAGAACACACCACTGCTAGCCCCACCCCCATGAGAGATTGTGCTAGAATGGCAAACGAAAACTTCAGAAGCATAAATGGAAACTTCAGAAGCGTAAACAAAAACGAAAACTTCAGAAGTGTAAATGAAAACTCTGAAAGCACATTAGTAACTAAAGATCAGTGATTGGAAGAGTAGAAAACAGTTGCAAAACATGCAGTGTATTATAAACGAAGTCAACGATTTTGCCTGCAATTTACTTATACTTTTATTTCAAAGACATTTTATTCAGTTTCAATTTATATTTTCATAAGTTTCTTGAAAAACTACATTAATTTTAATTGGCACAAAGGTAGTTCCATAACTTACTAGCCAGTGCACTAAAGCAAATCGTGACTAGCCTCTCACTTTGATTTTCTTTCACTCACCTAAATTATGGACACAAAACATAACTTTACGTTGGTTTAACTGAAAAATGTTCTGATATCGCCATATGTTTGCAGGACCTCACACATGCAGTCTGCCCCTTCCTCTGTGTTCACATTCCAGCTTCTGTTCTTCTTTGACATGTCAAAACTCAAATTAGTTTAAAATAAGAATTTAAACTCTCTAACCACTAGGCCATGACTTTCCCACAAAATATCTCAAGCTTTATGCTTTATTTATTTGTAAAACATTAACCTCAAAACCTTTTCAGCTTTCTCTTTCTGCAAATTGTACGGTGTAGCAATATGACAGCACCCAAAATACTATCAAACACTACAAAGAATGTTTAATGTTTAGTATTTTAATATGTTTAAATGAGTAGGGAACGAGACACTGCGTCCTCTAGGGGTCGCTATGGGGAACACCTCGTCGTGACCCGTGTCTGAAGCATACAATGAAAAAACACCAACGAGTTGGCCGGCGACAGCCTCTGACGTCACTACCGGTGCGACTATAAAACAGGCACCGGGGGAAAACACGTCATTCCACTTCTTCGTCTGAAGCTTGCGTCCGAAGCATGGCAGGGAGCTAGAGGACGCAGTGTCTCGTTCCCTACTCAGGGAACCATGGTTACATTCGTAACCTGAGACGTTCCCTTTCAAGGGAACTTCGAACTGCGTCCTCTAGGGGTCGCTATGGGGAACAGTATACCCACGCCGCCATGCTGAGGGGAGTGCAGGCCAGAATCATGGCGAACACCAAGTACCAACTCTACCATTTCATTGGAGTTGCCCCCGGGACATTTAGACGGCTGTCTGTGACAATACCCCTTACGGCCAAAGGCCTAAGCTACATACCCAACTTAATTGTTAGGGCCTCGGCCCGGTGGTAGAGCTAGAGGCTTGGAATCAGGAAAGATTCCTTTTAAGGGATACAGCTAGGAACCTAGCATTTTATACTAAGTCTAGCCTGTCACAAAGGGGCTACAGCTTGCTTCCGCAAAAGCTTGCTGAAGGAGCTGTCTCAACAGATCTCCAGTAGCAACACCCTGTTTAGATAGGTATCCGAGGATACATGGGTGGAGTGGCGCCCAAGATGAACGGGGCTTTTACCAGCTCAAGAAAGGCCACGAAGCAACCACGCGAAGCCCTCACCATATAGGATTTTATAAAGAACGCAGAGTACTAGCGTGCGATCTTACCACAGTGTGGATTTCAGAAAGTGTGCAAAGAGTTCACGTGCACACTTACCATATCATGGATTTTCAAATACTGTTCTAAGGAAGGGCTCTCGTGGCACTCTGATAGAGCAGCTCATAGATGGAATGGTGCATCTCAAAAAAGTATGTTTGAGAGTCATCAACTCGATCTGTGGAAATAATGCTGGAGCGCTCTGGGAAAAACAGTGAACTCAGTCTCATATGAGAGGAGAACTACTGAATCCAGAGTAGCACGCTCATAGGTGACCCTTCTTGGAAAAGGGGAGCGCTGCTAAACTACCACGAGAATCGCCCGAATAGCCCCTCATGTTGAGGGAAGCGATGCTTGAAGTGTATAAACAAATACACACTGGCTGAATGGAGCCCAAGGAACCAAGGTCTAATCATCTCAAGAAAGGGAACGAGGCGGAGCGCGTAACCCTTACCATATAGGATTTCAGAAAGTGCGCAGAGTCTTGCGTGCACACTTACCAATACGTGGATTTTTAGAAAGTGCGCAAAGTGTTCACGTGCACACTGACCACCATGTGGTTTCAGAAAGTACACAGAACTTAGCGTGTGTACCTAAAGGTTCCTAAGCATCGCAGAGGCGCTGAACCGCACGGGAGAGGCAAGCTCGAATTTTATAAACCTCTAGCGAGGGGAGCATCACCTGAGGCAGCATATACAAGAAGACTTCTGTAACTGCCACCTTTACTTCCCGCTGGATGCGACAGCACCTAAGCGGCTAGGAGACCCCTCAGGGTGACCTGGCCGGACATCCATGAAATTCCCTGCAGTGCTGTGCCAGGCCTGATGATCAAGGAGGCTCCCGCAGAAACCTGTGATCTCAGCCGCCTAATACCGGAACATGAAGCCGGATGGCTGGTGCTGACGAGTGTTTAGTAAACACTGTAGCTGAGCACTGCAAAGGAAACTCACAGAGTTTATTAGTAGACACATAACCACCAGCAATTTACACATAAGTATATACAGAAAGGGTTATTTTTATACTCCCACCCTCCTGCGCTGGAGCCCCACTCAAGGGGCGCCTCCTTTTAGTCCGGACCATCAGTAAGGTGGTTGCTGTGAACATAGAACCAGCCAAAAACATCATAGGTCCAGCATAGGAGACTGTTATGCGTTAGAGGTTTCCACCTAACCTCGATCAGGTGGAGAGCTGGTGGTTACAGGGCAATTAGGAAGGGGAGGATAAAAGCAGAAGTTAAAAATCCCTAAAGGGAACGAGTAGATACCTCAGTATCACTCTGACTCAGACGAGAACGCTGCCTCGTCTGGATCACATCCCTTAGGTTCTGCTTACCCCCTTGTGACCCACAAGTCCTCTTAACCCTGCCCGCAGGTGGGGGAGGAGCGTGAGTCGCGACACTAGCCTTCTGTGCCCGTCTTTGATCCTCAGATCGAGACAGGCCAGGACCCCTATGTTGTTTGGGCTCAGACCTGGACCTTCGTGGAACGAAGGATCTGAAAGCAGCGGAGTGCGCCTTCGTCTCCCCGAACTTCTCGATCACCGTCTCAACGGAAATACCGAAAAGTTCAGAAGGCGAAACCTGAGCATCGAGAAGAAAGCCTTTTCTTTCTTCCCGATGTCTGCCAGGTTCATCCACAGATGTCTCTCCACCACCACCATGGCAGCCATAGTCCTGCGCTTGGCAGAGGTGGCCTGCTTGGTAGCCTGGAGAGAGGCCTGTGGTGCGGCGCAGCTCGGCTACCTGATCAGGAAAAAGGCCTTTGCCTCTATCCAGGTCTCTTAGCAGATCAGTCTGATATGCTTGAAGCATTTATTTTGTAATAAAGCCACAGCCTGACCTGCTGCTGCGTATGCCTTGCCATTTAAGCAAGATGCATTGCTTGAAGGGGCTTAGATGGCAAGGAGGGAGATTAAGAGAGGATGTCTCCCCCGCAGAATGAAAGCTCTTTCTGCAGGGGGCATCCTCTCATAGCCGTTTTTCCGCGCATCGCCTCGATGTCGGCAAAACTCTTATGCTGAAACCGATGGATGCGAGAAGAAAACAGCCTCTTTCATTTCCTTTCGATCTCTGTATGGAGATCAGGCAGAAATGGAAGGCTCACCTGAGCTGGAGGGCTATGGTCGGAAAGATAATGCTCATCGAGGCGCGATCCATAAACTCCAAAAGCTCTACATACGCAGGGCAGGAGAATTGAGAAGGCTCAGCCTCAGCTTCTTCACCATCCTCAAATATCTCCTGCTTTTCCTGGGTAAAAACCCAGCAGCACTAACCTCAGTATCAGAAAGTGTTAAAGATATAACATCATCCTCCCGAGGCTCTCTCTCGTCCGCTGCCATTTTGAGTGCGAAAGGGAAAGTCCCTCTTTAAACCATTCAGACAGATCCAGCTGAAATTCTCATGAGCTCATTCTCCTCCGTGCCTCAGCAGCGGCGGGTCCTGAACCGCGGGAAGCAGATGGCTGCCTTTTTTTTCGGAAAGAGAGACGAACGAGAGCGGAGCTTTTTCCTTGAAAAAATGCTCGCAATGCACGCAGATTGCCTCCTCAAAGACATCGCGTGCGTGCTCTTTACCCAAACAAATCACTTAAAGATCGTGTGTGTCATCGGGGTGTCAAATAACGCCGACACGGATGCATACATTGTCTAAACGCTTGCTAGTAGTCGCCATGATAGACAGAGAAAGAGCACTCTTACCGGTTCTTTCAGATGCACGCTTCAAACAAAACAGTCAGTGAAGACGAAGAAGAGAATGACGTGTTTTCCCGGTGCCTGTTTTATAGTCGCACCGGTAGTGACGTCAGAGGCTGTCGCCGGCCAACTCGTTGGTGTTTTTTCATTTGTATGCTTCAGACACAGGTCACGACGAGGTGTTCCCCATAGCGACCCCTAGAGGACGCAGTTCGAAGTTCCCTTGAAAGGGAAGCTCCATTCTTCACAAAAGTTGGATAAAAAGGTGCACAGGAAACAAAAACCTAAAATAAAATTGATAAACATGATCTGCCAAATGCTGGCCAAATCACAGAGATGTTGATTCACACGGGATTAATATTATCACTGGACCTCAGGGTTTGGACGAAATATGGTAGGTCATTTGCGGGGGAATTTTTACTTTACAGATTACAGACATGGCTGATTCACATGGGATTAAGATCACAGACAACCTCCAAAATTATTACAAATGACTGGAGGTCACCAGGTAATACTAATCCCATGCGAATAGGCCTTAATAGTGTAATCTATTAACTACAAGTAAAACCCCAACTTTTTTACTTGTACCAGATATGGGTGTACATACAACTGACTTTGCATTTAATGTGAATTTAATAACAAAATTGTTAGATACTAATTATTACACTTTAATTTTACAGAGAGTAGGCTAAAGAAAATATACATTATCAAATAACATTTTCATTCAGTCTAGCCAGAGTTCAGGCCCTCTCAAAAACTCCCATTATATTTACTAAAACTGTTTACTCTGTGGAATGAATATCTTGCATTTGTACGCACATCTGCACTTTGTTGTCAGCGAGCAAGTGAACAAAACACAGCATTTCAGCGATGACTCATCTGAACATCTCTGATTGGCCATTGCATTCATAAGCTCAACAGAACCATGTTTGACTGGTTATAATACAGCGCTGTACAAACATGTCTGTCTCTGGCTCAGCACCAGCCAGCGAGCACAGATTTGAATTTAGCAGCTGATGCTGTGCCGCACTGAATGATCTAACCATACCGGTGTGATTGCATCAAATATATAAAAATATTATTTGGCTATATTTTTTTTTTGTCTTCTGGAAGCTGCATTCAAAATCCACTTGGCTCAGAAATCTGAAAATCTGAAATCTGAATCTGAAATCACTTTCAATGGGCATGATGCCTCTCGTCCTGGCTAATCTATTATTATTTCCCCATGTGTGCTATTTCATCTACAGTCAAAAAACATCTTAGACACTAAAATACTTGAAGTCATTAAATTATGCATATCCCAACAAACATGTATATGTGGGCCCCACATGGTTTATGCTGGGTCTACATGGGTACCAAGTGGCCATGGTGCCAAAATGGGCATCTTATCTTAGCTTAGTAGGTCCCAAATGGGCAAAAACAGATGGGTTCCCTATGTGGGTCCTAGTTGGGTCACAAATGGGAAATGCATGCATGGGCTCTAAATGGGCAACACAAATGGGGCCCGTATGGGTTTAACAAATGGGTTAGACATGGGCAAATACAAATAATCCCATATAGGCTGCCTACACTGCCCCAAGGTAGTACCCACATAGGCAACCTCTATATGGGTTTAGAATGGGGAAACGCAAATGGGGCACTTTTTGCCAAACCATATTGGCTCGACATGGGCAAATACAATCAGTCCCATATAGGCTGCCTACACTGGCCCAAGGTAGTACCCACAAAGGCAACCTCTACATGGGTTCTGAATGGGAAAACACGTATGCAGCCCACTTTGCCAAACCATATGGGTAAAAGATGGGCAAACACAATCAGTCCCATATAGGCTCCCTACATTGGCTCAATGTAGTACCCACATAGGTAATATTTGTATGAGTTCTGAATGGGGAAACACAAATGGGGCCCTCTTGGCCAATATTTGTAAGGGTTCTGAATGGGGAAACACAAATGGGGCCCTCTTGGCCAAACCATATTGGCTCAACATGAGCAAACACAATCAGTCCCATATAGGCTGTCTACATGGGCACAAGGTAGTACCCACAAAGGCAATCTCTATATGGGTTCTGAATTAAGAAATACATATGGGGCCCTCTTTGCCAAACCATATGGGTAAAACATGGGTAAACACAACCAGTCTCATCGAATCTGTCAGATCACAGAAGACAGCAAAAGCAGCACTAAAAAAGGTCTAAAAAAAATGTTGGACTACATAAGGTGAATAGGCCACTGGTTCTCAACTCCAGTCCTGAAGAGCCAGTGTATAGCAGACTTTAATTTCAACACTAATTAAACACACCTGTCTCTTATTCAAAAATAATTGTGAATACTGTGATTAGCTTGTTTGGTGTGTTTGATTAGAGATAAGACTAAACTCAACAGTACATTTAGGACTGTTGAAGAATTCATGAGTCAGGAGTTGAATGAGCTGGTATATACAATACAAGTCAAATTATACCCAGAGTGCCATCAGCAATGGCCTGCAAAGCACATGCTTATCTCCATATAGTTATTTCAACATCTATACAAATGGTTAAAAATATCCAGAAAATGGTCACTGTGCAATATGAAGAACGGGATACAGAAAGCTAATTATCATCAAAATAATGGGATTATAATGGCTTTGAGATGGGTACAAGAACTCAAACCCCTAGAAATAGCTGCCTGATTACACAGAAGTACTCCAGAGTTTAATGGTCAGTTGGTTAGTAACAGATAATGAAATAGCCCAAGTGAAGAAAGATGGAAATTCATGTTTCTGATGGAAAAATACAATGTAAATCCAGAAATCATATTTGCAGCATATGATACAGGAGTTCATAATAAGGTTTCATTAATTTAGCATATTGTGTTTTGTGCAGTTCTCTTTTTGGACCAACAGTACAGACTTTTCTTTTTAGTCTAGTCGGCACATGACTGACCTTCAAAGTTGAAATATGATTGAAATGTCAGTTGCTGTTTTAACGTTGACACAATGTTGATATAAAGTTTAAAGCTAAATCATTGAAAAATGTTTTTAACAAAAACAAATCATTAAAAAAAGACAATTAAAATATCTATGTTGAATCAATGTCATGTCATTAACAACAAATATCTGCCTTTTGAATTTTATGATGATTAATATTTTCTTTATTAGCATTTTATGATATTTTGATCAAAAAACCTCTTCAGAAATCCAAATATATATGTGTACAAATATAATTATTCTCATTAGTAACAATAATTATAATGGATACAGTTTTAATCTTAAAAGAGCAGTGAAATTTTGTGTAGATTTACAATTTTGTGTGTGCCTAAAGTTTGCCATGCATTATTAAATTTTTATTCATACACTGGACTAATCAAATAATACAGCCTAAAAAATAAAACAATACACACATTTCTTAAAAAAAAAAAATATTTATGCCGTGTTCCAGGCAACCCATAACCCGTGTTTTTCCAGCCTTATACCCGTGAAAGTGCCCTGGAACGGTAGTCAAACTCGTTACTTCCCACCCGTGAACTCGTACTAGATCGATGTACTCTCAGTTCCGAGCTCTGACGTCACATAGACCGCGAAACAACAATGGCAGTCCCTACGGATAATATTGCCTACGGATATAGTGTTTATGCAGGTGGTACACGTTGAAAAATAGATTTTAGGACAATATAATGTTGCAATAACATTAATAATCTAGCTACAATTCCTTGCGTTTAGGAAGTTTGGCGTGACTTGCCTGGAACGCTACAAAGTCATGAGTCGTGGTTTGAAGTCGTGATTTACGGGCTCAAAAACCTGCCTGGAATGCAGCATTACTATCGTTACCACTCTGAAACAATTGCAATTGGTTGTTTCTCCTAGTTGCTTTCACCATGATTGGCTAATCTGACTGTCATTCACGAAACTGGCCAATGACAAAAGTGCGCACCTTACTAGTCAGGTTTGAAAATACATCAGTTTGGTGATGTTTACTGATCCACGAGATTACTTGGTCACTCGGTTCCTGATTATGTGCCTGTTAACTCCTAACCCTAAGGTTGTGGGTTCGAGTCTCGGGCCGGCCATACCATGACTGAGGTGCCTTTGAGCAAGGCACCGAACCTCCAACTGCTCCCCGGGCGCCGCATCATAAATGGCTGCCCACTGCTCTAGGTTTGCGTTCATGGTGTGTGTGTGCACTTTGGATGGGTTAAATGCAGAGCACAAATTCTGAGTATGGGTCACCATACTTGGCTGTATGTCACGTCACTTTCATATTTTAACCTGGTGAAATATAAATGACACAGTGCACAAGACTATAGTTTCTTTTTTTTTTTTATCCATCTAACCAGATCATAGAACAGGACTCTCAAAGCCTTGACATCCGGGTATCCGGGAGATAAGTCAGTAAATTTGAGTAAAATCACAGGCGTCGCTTATCCCATGTGAATACACCACATGAAATTCAGGGGGTAAATGTTGGGGGTAATTTCAAAATCACACAAGGTCCCCAGATAATACTAATCCTATGCAAATAGGGCTTAAGTCTACTTTGCCCAGCACCATTTATTGATCAAATAAGAATCTATAAAGGTGCAAAACACATTTACTTAGGCTACATATATTTGAGAATCGAAACATTTCCTAATATAGTTGTTACGGAAGGAGACTCACACAAAGGATTAGAAGATACAAGTGTAGTTTATTTACAGCATATGATGCAGATGATAATGGCAGGTGAGTAATAGTCAATAAAGTAGATTTTTGGAAAGATGAGGAATGTAACCCAGTATCTGATTTTGCAGGAGATCGTGGAAGGGAGACAGGATAGCACACACCGTGGAAGGGAGACAGGACAGCACACACCTTGGATGAGTATGCAGAGTATCCACGGAGATGATAACTGAAACGAAAGATAGCATAGAGAGAGTCCACTTCATAAAAACGAGACCGGACACTGGAGTGAAGTGAGGTGTGTGCTTTTGTATGGGTGATGATGAGATTGCCATTAACCAACAGGTGCGTGCAATCAATATTCAGGTGATGGTGTTTGGCGTGATTGGGTGGTGGCTGAGCCTGGTCGGTCTGTGACAGTACCCCCTCCTCCACAGCCCCCTGCTGAGGGCCGAAAACCCTGATGTCATGGTGGCCTACCTCTTCCTCGGAGCCCAGCGCAATCTGGATGAGTGAAGTGAAAGGCTTCCAGCAGTGTAGGATGTCAACTCTGGGAACCCATGAACATTCCTCTGGCCCATAAACTTCCCTGTCCACAAGATATTCTAAGAGACCACCACGGTGCCTGGAGTCCAAGATCTCTTTGACCTTGTAGATGGTACCGTCCTCCTGGATTAATGGAAGAGGTGGTTCTTCTGTTGGGCCACGAAACAGGGTTTAGAAACAGGAGGATGTTAAGGTTTAAGCAGGGACACATGGAAAGAAGAGTGAATTTTATATTGTGAGGGAAGCTGAAGTGGGTATGTTACTGGATTTATATGTTTGATTATGGTGGAGGGGCTGACATCTGGGACTGAACTTCTTGCAGGGCAGGCACATTCTGATGTCCCGTGTTGACAGCCATACCTTCTGACCAGGTTGGTACGATAATGGAGGTTCAGCCCTTTGTCTTGCTTCTGCACGCTGAAGCTGATGGTGAGCTGCGTCCCAGACAGTTTTGCTCTCTCGGAACCAGTAATCAATAGAAGGGACATCCGACGGTTCCCCGGACCAGGGGAATGGGAAAGGCTGGTACCCGAGTACACACTGGAAGGGAGTGAGTCCAGTGGATGGCTGGCGAAGAGAGTTCTGTGTGTATTTGGCCCAGCCTAGGAACTGGTTCCAAGAGTTCTAGTGGCCATGGCAGAAAGGAAACGTCCTATTTCCTGCATGTTCCTCTCTGTCTGCCTATAAGACTGGGGATGGTATCCTGACAAGAGGCTTATGGCCCCACCTAAAATTGGCACTTTGTAGAAACGAGACCAGACACTGGAGTGAAGTGAGGTGTGTGCTTTTGTATGGGTCATGATGAGATTGACAATTACCAACAGGTGCATGTGATCAATATTTAGGTGATGGTGTTCGTTGTGATTAGATGGTGGCTGAGCCTGGCTGATCTGTGACAATAGTTAACACATTTGGAAATATTTTGAATAAAAAGGAAAAAATAAATAAAACATAAGCCTATATCAGTTATACAGTTCTATCCCCCCACCCCTAACAGCAAGCAGTTTCGGCCCAGATCCGGCCCACATCTGGCCCGCATGGATTTCACATGGTAATATATTTAAAAATTTGTGATAACATTGGTTTCATTTCATAAAGGCTGTAGTACTGTGGGAAATGTATATTAAATAGAAATGTACATTTTCGCTGCTCTAGTTGTTTCCCCACCCGAGCGGCAGTTTCACGTTTAGCTTGCCCACCGTCCATTTTCAAGCGCAGTGGGCGCACCTAGCAAACTTACTCAAATCTTACTGAAACAAACAGCGGATGGATCTCTGTTTAGATCGGAGGTGAGAGAGGGAGACATAAGGATGACACAGATATATAGTTTATGTACGACCTGGAATTATTTATTCTGCAATTGGCGCTAAAACGTCAACTGTACGGAACATCGTTGTGTACGGAACATGGTTAGTCTACATTAACTGTTAGTCTATGCTACTGTCTAAATTACGTTTCAAATTGCCATAATGGGCGTGCTAATGTTGTTTTCCTCAGCGTCTCAGCATAATGACAGAGAAACGGGCCCCTGTAATGCATTGCTAATGTTAGCATACGTCCATGTGAGCTAACGTTACTTTGCACAAACATGCATAACTTTGTTCGACTGTCATGAATATATGAAATGTCCATTGACATCAAGTACAATTTAGCCAAGCATAGATGAATCTTACCTGTCCAGGAGAAAATTAGCAACGTTGGCGTCTGTGTTCAAATTCTTCTCCGTTTTCAGCCATCTCCATCTTTCAAAAGCATCTCCAATACAAATTCTGGTTTTATTTCGGACTTTGTCACGATGAAATTCTGAATTATAACGAGGTCTTTGTGATTTAGTAACATTAGACATTTTTACCCGACTGGAGTTAGGGTAGGTTACAGCAAAGCTGGCAACACGGATCCCGAAACACTACTGACTTCGTGATTGGTAGATAGGTGGAGGGAGGCGAGTCAGGCCAAAACACAAAATGACAACATCAACATCAGTTGAGGGCTGCAAGTCCACTTTTTAAATGACAATATCCTGGCCGGACTACTGTTGTCAGTGATATAAGTATTTGAAATGAACATGATTTCTTAATGTCTAGTGACACATCAGGGCCATTTTATGATTAATTGAAATAGATTTCTTACATACAGCTCCTTTAAATTGTTGTAATTTATAAACACTTTATAAAGTGTTTAGATCTAACCCAGATAGCAAAATACACTCGGGCCAGTTCCAGTTAGATTCTCACCTGCCGGAGACTTACCACTTGGCCCGACACCATCTGCCGAACTGGGGCCGGATGCCTGTGGACTCACTGCCCGGAATTGGCCCAACACTGAAGTGCACAGCGCCGGACATGGCCCGGATTCATTTTTAATATCTACTTTACTGTTCACTTATCTTTCATTTAAAATTGATACGCAGCCAAAATGTTTACTTTCATTGTAATTATAAATATATAAAAATCTCATTATGATGAGTGCATTTTAAAAGTAAAGAACTCACTTATGGTGACATAAGAAAAAATTATTTACACATTACAAAACTATGCAATTACAGCAAAAAACAAAAGTTATACAGAAAGTATATATATATATATATATATATATATATATATATATATATATATATATATATATATCTCACATAACGTTTAGCGAAATTACCCTTCCATTTATTTATACTTTAAATAAATGATACTTAAATTTAACACGTATAAACAATAAACACTCAGGTGACACTTTACAATTTACAATTTTTAGTGCTCCTGTAGCTCAAAAGGAACATTGTTAATGTTAATTTCAACATTTACTAACGTTTACTAACAATACTTATTGTAAAGAGACACCAAAACTTAGTGTTTTGAACAACACATTAGTAAAAATTATAAAAATTAATCACATTTTGTACTTTAATTTATTTATCTAATCATTAACAACTATTACCATGGCTCATTTTTAAGTGAAACAATGAGTACTTTTTCTTGGTTGTTGCCCATTTTCAAATCGCTCAGGATTTATGGTTGCGGTGGTGTAACATGTCTTTGCACTTCTTAATCTGGTGACATCTTATTTTGGGAACTTTAATTTCTGCACCTGTAAAGAGCAAATAATATACAAGTATCTATTAGTAAAGGTCTAACGTAATGCATCAATGTGAACTACATTAAAGTTAGGTTGTAGCAATGTACCTGTTTATTTGACAGACTATTTACAGCACTAACTGCAATGACAGCACAATAAGTGGCTGTGCTCAGCACGATTAATATTTAATGTGTAGCATGCCAATTAAAGAGAGTTCACCCAAAAAATTTAAATCATTTAGTCCCCTTCATACTGTCCATACCTGAAAAACTTCTTGGGTTTGATTACCAGCATTCTTCAAAGTACCTTCTTTTGAGTTCTGCAGAAAAACAAAAGTCAGAGGTTTGGTAAAATGTAAATGACAGAATTCTGGTTAAATATACATTGAAGTAAATTAATAAACACTTTTCACCAGTCATCGCTATCCAGAAAAATAACAGTGAACCCTGCATTAAACTTGAAAAATACACATTCAGTCTCTTCAGTTAATATTCCCTGCAGTTACTGCAGAAAATAACATAGTGAAATGGTCAATGTAGATATTTTACTTGGACTTACTTTCTCATTGGCTTTAATGCTCGCTGCTAGTCCAGTCAGAAGTATAACAAAGATGATGTCCACTGTCTTGGACTCCAACCATTGCTCAGTGTTCACAAGTGTCTGAGTAACGTCTGCCATTCCTTCAGCGATGACACTTCCCTTGGTTACTACAAAATATTAAAATATTTAAAGAAATTTGTTACATGTTAAGAGAAAAAATGTGTTACTCCTCTGTGTCTCTACATCCAGAGTGAAGAAGCAATTAAAGTAGCAACAAAACTAATGAACTGTGATGCTGTTTGTGTTGTAGTCACATGCGTTTTGTCTGAGGTGAGCATCTCTACAAGTATAGTCTGCTTACATTTAGCAGCTGTAAAAGCAGAACAGAGATATTGCAGATGATCTCACACATACTGATGCATATATGACTGCAGTAATTCTCATCATAAAAATAACTGAAATTAGATTATTAGCTTATGTATTTAGTTGAGGTTATTGGACCTTATACACACTTTATCAAATCTTTACTCATACATACTTTAAGAAATATGGGGAAAAAAAGCAACGTTTGCTTATTGCAACTGCATTTACAAAAATATAGAAATGTGGAAGCTAAAAATACAAACAAACCTTTCTCTTTGTATATGCTGGACCGCCAACATTCTCCTCTTCCTCATGTGTTTGTCGGCAGACTGTAGCATTGCTCGTCAGTTTTCTGCAGCGTAAACACTCAAGACCCACAAAACACTTCGATCAAAAATGAAAAATATATTGTTAATTTATTTTTAACTTAAGTTTCCCACAACGCCACGACCGCTGCAGTCTCACTCGTGAGGTGAACTTTTGCGAGTTCCTTTATGACCTTATGAGTGCATGGGCTAATAAAATACTAAAAATAGATGCTCAACGATGCTTACCAGAAGTGTTTTATTGAAATGATTCCATACATCCATATCTCCTGGTAAATAATCCATTGATTTGTTTGCATCCAAACTGCACAGACATGGCGCAGAGGACTCACGAGCACAGGTACGAGACTCCACCCACCCTGCGCGAGTGAAGGTGAATGAATCACCTAAGAGAGCAATGAAGCGCGTTCAAAATACATACTAGCAAGCTATATAAGAATGACCTGCTGTTACATAAATATAGATTTGCTATTGTTATCAATATTAGAGAATGTTCTGTCCTATAAAGCACTTTTTTCTTTTTTTCTTTTTTTACATTTTATCACAAATAATTTGTTTTTGACAAATTCACGACATTAAACGTGTTGTTAACATTATTATATACTGTAAAGGTCTTAAGTCAAGTTTAAAACAGTTTTATGATAATTATTGCTATATTAATGTTACCATCTATGACTGAACCGAGCCAAATCATTGTCAGAAGTGGCCCGGACTCTACAGCCAGACTCAGGCTGGTTATGGTGAACAGGAATCGGCCCAGTGCTTTACAGCCGCATCACAAACACATGTGCAAGAGCGAGCTGCAGGCCACAATCGGCCCGGATAACACTCACCATTGCCATGTCTGAGCCGAGGGCGCCGCAGGGCAGCCGAGCTTGGGCCGATTACTACATGCTATCTGGTAATGTTGGTCTCTTTTTAAAGAAGAAAATCAGCAGATTTTTGCAAAAGTTATGATTATTATTATTTATTTATTTATTTTTTAAATTTAAGTATCAAAAAGTTATAGAAGTTTAAATGTACTGTAAATAAAATGTGCTGTATTATATTTTATTTATTATAAATATTTTACGTAACAGGTTTTACTCTAAAATTGGTATAAAATTAAAGCCTTATGTCTAAATAATGTCACGACACGCACACAAACGGGTAGATCCAATTGCAGTATGTTTTATTAGGATAATCCAAGTCTCATTATCAGCCAGGCAAAGGTCACAATCCAGGTAAGCAGTCCAGAAACAAGAAACATAAACAACATCCAAGAACCACGACAAACCAGGGTGACATTCCACAAGGACTCCGTAACAATGATAGAAACAACCAGGGTATTTAAAGACAGGTGCAAACAAGGTAAGTGGTGACAGCTGAACACAATGAACAGTGATGAACAGATAAGGCTAGTGGGAAATGTAGTTCTGACGAAGGTGACAATAAGGGGAAGTGAGACCTCTAGTGGCCACCCAGGGAGACACAGAACAGACACCGTGACAAATAAGTGATGTTCCAAATTTGAAGTTGATATAAAAAAAATGAGGTTCCTGTAAGTTTATTTAGGGCGTCATACCACAAACAGCCACCGGGTGCCATCCAAACTATATTGAGTTTTTTGTATGCATTTTTTTTTTTGTCACAAATGTCTAGATTTTTCTGTCGATATTACTTCTGTCTCAAAAAGACCAGAGACACAGACCTTTCCAATGGTATGATTTTGCCAGGATTATGAAAAGTTTTTATTCTAAAAGACCGTAATGCATTTTGTAATATGACACTTGACTTCCACAACTAAGGTGGAAGAGACCGCCAAAAGATTTTAAAGTACCATTTTCATGGTAACACAATGTCCGATAAAAAGGTTTTCACAGGATAAGTTTTCAAATGATATATAATTTATGATGATTACTAAAAGATTTCATAGAGAAAAAGAACCAAAAAAAAAAAGAGCTCCAAGCATCCCACAGGTGGGACGGTGACAGTTAAGGAGTTAATTAATACGTTTGAGTTACAAGAGTTTTGCCCACTGTGCCACGCAATCCGTTTTAAGGATTCTAGGAGTCTGTGCTCTTTATGCAAATCAAGCACAGCAGAGAGATCTCCAGAGACATGTTTTATACTATAAAAAATAGCATGTACTGGTGACTCTTAGTTCTTCTAAACCACAGCTCAAGTAGAGCTAATTCTCTGCACATTCACACATTATTTGAAGAGAAAGTGATAGTAATTTGAGATCATATCACAGAAGGTATTTCTGGTAATGCAATCACATGTATATTGTTTAACTGACTGAATAATTCATACAGTACTTTATATTCACATGATGTATTATTTAAAACATTGTGGTTATCTAAAGCTGATAACCATCAAAACTGTTTATTTGTAAGATACATAAAGATCACATTTACTTTTTCTGTTCTCATCCTCAGGTCAATTAATCCATTCTTTGGTTAATGGAAAATGGAAAATGGAACATATTTTTACTTGATGTTGTTTGGAAATATTGGGTACATAAGATATGCTTTCTTCATTTTGGGATTTATTCTATATTGTGCTATTGTATTCTTTAATGCACTTATTATTCTTGCAATTTTTCTGGAAAGGACATTGCACCAGCCCATGTATATTCTGATTTCATGTTTATCCGTCAACTCTGTGTTTGGAACAGCTGCTTTTTTCCCAAGGTTACTGACAGACTTGCTGTCTGATACACACTCAGTCTCCCGTGCAGCATGTATCTTACAGGCTTTTGTCATTTATTCATATGCATCAAATGAATACACAATATTAATGTTAATGGCATTTGACCGGTATGTAGCAATCAGCAAACCATTACAATACAACAACATAATGACCCCCAGGATTTTATCTGTTTTAATATCTATAAGCTGGATTTATCCAATGCTTTGTATTGGTATTGCTTGTATATTAAATGCCAGACTCACGATGTGTGGTAACAAACTGTGGAAGGTGTACTGTCACAACTGGGAAATTGTCAAGCTTTCTTGTGCAAATACTATTGTTAATAATGTTTTTGGCTTGTTCATATTGACCACAACTCTTATCATGCCTTTAAGTTTTATATTATACTCTTATGTTAAAATTCTTATCATTTGTAGAAAAAGCTCACTAGATTTCAGGAGAAAAGCATATCAAACTTGTATTCCACACATAGTGATCCTCTTAAATTTCTCAGTAGCTATTTTTTGCGAGGTCACTTTGAGTCGGGTTGCAACTTTAGAACTCCCTATAGGGCTGTCAATCATTCTTTCATTAGAGTTTCTCATTGTACCACCCATACTGAATCCTCTTGTATATGGTTTAAAATTTCCTGAAATTCGCAAAAAAATTCTATGGATTATAAAAGCTTGCAAATAGCTGTAACAGATGCTGCACAGATTGTTAACAAAGTTCAATGATTGTATGACTGTATTGTATAAATTATGTAATCATGATGTACATCACATTTTATGAACCTGTGAATTTGACTTTGCGTTTTAATGTAAATCTTTACCACAACTATATATTTACTATACATATTATTTATTATTAATAAATATTATTAATATTATATATATATATATATATATATATATATATATATATATATATATATATATATATATATTAGTGTTGTCAAACAATTAATGGCGATTAATCGCATCCAAAATAACAAATAAAAGTTTTTGTTTACATACTGAATGTGTGTACTGTGTATATTTATGTATATATAAATACAAGCACATGCCTGTATATATCAAAAGTGACGAACGCAGAAGCGCACAGAGATAAAAAAAACAAAACAACTGTCACAAATTAGAAGTACAAAACCAGGATTTGTAAAGAAAAAATGTTGGAGGATTTCGATATAAGCCAAGAGGAGACTGGTTTTCCTTTGCTAAAGTACGGAAACTTTGCTTCCTTTGCTCCTACAAACGTTGGTTTTCACGAGACTTACCAGCGCATGTGCAACACTGTTCTCATACATCATCCTCCTGGAGATGCTTCCTTTTACAACTGATGGCGCAAACTACATTAAAGTGATTATTAAATTTTGAATATGGATTGAATATGGATTATGGAATATGAAAGTCCACTTTTATGACTGGATTCCACTCACTTTTTCAGCACCACAGAAAGCATAGTGCCCTGCACACAGCCAGTTTGTAATGGGCTGTCTGAAAAGTCTATGTAATGGGCTGTCTGAAAACTGTGTTATCCAGCGACAGACATTTCATGAAGACCTTAAAGAATCATACCAACTGGAAAATGGGCATCCGATGTCCCCTTTGAGAAAATAAAAAAATAAAAAATAAATAAAATAATTCCCTAGTTGTTATATAATAAAAAAGGAGTGGATTGAAATTCTACTCCTTAATGATAATAGCAATTACTATTTGAAGTGGTTAAGTTAAGAAAACACTTTTTTTATGTTTTATGTAAGAAATAATTGACAGTGGTCTGCTTGGCATCGTGGCCACATTTGCACCTCGGGGACCTTAAGCAACAGCTGCTAATGAAATAGCAATGGTGTTCTGGTTTTCTAATGCACTGGTTCTCAGTTACAGTCCTGGGGACCCCCTGCTCTGCACATTTTATTGCACATCTGCACATCTCTCCCTTATTTAAAACACCAGATTCAGACCATTAGCTAGTTAGGAGAGATCCATTAACTGAACTGAGTGTGTCAGATAAGAGAGACGTATAAAATGGGCAGAGCAGTTGGTCCCCAGGACTGGAATTGAGAATCACTGTTCAAATATGTAACTTTAACTGCTACTTTGTGATGCTGTTCTAACACCATAGCGAAAGTTTGAGCAAAGCATGCTAACTGTTCTATTGTTGGCTGCACAGAATACTGTTTAGAGTTCCAGCCTCAGAGAAGACAAGACAGCAGTGGATTTATTGATTTATTTATTGTATATTACACTGCTGCCATGCAGATATAATATAAACATGCAATTTGTTCCCAGCTGTTTACCTTCACAGACTGTTTTTCTTTTTTTTTCTTCTTCTTTTTCAGTTTTATGGTGAGTAGCACCAGAGTTAAAGCTGATTTATACTTCTGTGTCAGACATACGCCGTAGCCGAGTTTTTATTTGTCATTCATTTGTCATTGTCTACATCGATGTGCAGTACACATGCAAACCGCTAGTCTGCAGTGTCCATTGGCATGTTGCTTGTGTAACCTGCAGTACCAAGGCAAAAGCCTACGAAGAAACAGCTTGTCGGAGAAGCATCAGCCAATAAAATAAATATCAAATAATAGATAATTTATTTAAAACTACAAAAAGAGATGACAATGGAACAGAAGAAAATGACATTCTTTCAATCTTCACAAGGACTTGTACCATGGCAGAACAACGTCTCGGTTACGTATTGTAACCCTTGTTCCCTGAAGAAGGGAACGGAGATGTCATGTGGATGACCGACGAATTGGGATCCCTACCTAAGGGCCACAGGTACTGCCCCTTCCAGTGACCTATGAAAGCCTCCTGCATCCTTACTTTTTGGCGTATGCCAGGGCTTACCACAAGAAGACCAGCTACTGCTGCTATGGAACTACCCTCTCAATAAGACTGGATAACACTGGGATAACGTACCCGTACCACTTGGGGCAGGAACGTTGCTGAAGCCCCATCCTTACCAAAGGAATTTCGGAAGAAGCTACACATATGAGCAACTGTTTAGGAGCATATGGAAGATTATAGGTGATTGTAACCCTCTTGGAAAATAGCAGGAAGTCTGCCAGGGAAACATGGGTTTTAAGGCCCTCTACCGGTTCTCATGGAGGGCCTGGCACTGGAGTCTGTGCCACGTCTGGCAGCCGAGGGAACAGAGGAGCTCAACAGGGTCTACGTTATGTACTCTCTGGAGCGGTTTTAGCAAGCCGACCTGAAGCCGGGGCCTTTCAGTGCTTCTGCCCGTTTTAGGTGAGAACACAGGAGGATACCGGCTCCACATGAAGGCTATATACAGTCATGGCCAAAAATATCGGCACCCTTGGTAAATATGATCAAAGAAGGCTGTGAAAATTAATCTGCATTGTTAATCCTTTTGATCTTTTATTTTTTTTTTAAAATCACAAAATCCTAACCTTTCATTGGATAATAAAAATTTTAAATGGGGGAAATATTATGAAATTAATCATCCATCACAATGAGAAAAAACAAAGAATATATTTCTGATGTGCTGCAAAAGATAAATGAGCTTTACATATTAGTGAAGTGGCTTTAAGAAAAGAGCTAGAGCAATGAAAATTCCCATTTCCACCATCAGGGCAATAATTAAGAATTTCCAATCAACAGAAAATGTTATAAATCTGTGTGGAAGAGGACGTGTCTCTATATCATCCCAATGCACAGTGAGAAGGAGAGTTTGAGTGGCTAAAGACTCTCCAAGGAGCACAGCTGGAGAACTGTAGAAAAAAGTTGAGTCTCGGGGTCAGAAAACCTTTAAAAAAAATAGTCAAACAGCATCTACATCACTACATGTTGTTTGGGAGGGTTTCAAGAAAAATTCTCCTCGCTCAATTAAAAACAAACTCCAGCATATTCAGTTATCAGCAATGCTGGGAAGGTTACTTTTAAAATGTATTTCACTACAGATTACAAAATACAAGCTTTAAAAAGTAATCAGTAACGTATTTCATTAGATTACTCAGGTTTAGTAACTTAAATTTTAATCTAAATACTTTAGAATACTTTGAAATACTTAAGCTTAGTAACACAAAGGATTATATTAACTTGATGTCTTGTTTTTATGCTTTTTGACATCTACCAGCCATAAGATTTGTGTTTTCTTAGCATTTTATTTTTAAGAACATCAATTTCCCACAGAATTTCTATGAACAACAAAATAATGTTATGCCATTTAAATCTTCCAATCAATAGAAATTCAATTTGAATACAATGAATGAGTTTCCATCCTGTTTCATGCTGCATTCCAAGCTTCAAAACGAATCCAGACATACCAAACACAGAATAAAAGTAGCCAAAACAACTGGCACAGTTGTCCAAGTTATACAATAGATTTGTTTAATGAATGGACCAACCTTTACGTGAAAAAGAGTCGCAAAAGAATCGCTGAGACAAAATTGACAGGGCTCATTTCCCACGGTCACAAGCAATGTCGTTATTAAAGATGCTTTTGGGAAACACACCTCAGGGCTCGCAAAATCTCAAAATCCCTGGTAGCCCTTCAGGCAGGCATTCTTCAGGTTTTGGTAGCCCAAAATTAATTTAACAAGCCCGAAAAAAAAAAAAAAAAAGACATCGGCTGAACTTTACTGTGGACAAATGAGCATGATCAGCAAAAACTAGTAGAATATCTGGATGTAAAATTTAATTTCAATAAACTTATGATGCGATAAAGTTCACAATACAGATTACACCATACAATTTTCTTACAATCCATTTATATATTTATTTATTTTTTACAAAATGAGATTTAAGACAAATTATAAATAAAAATGTGTCCTTTTATTATTAGACAAAAGACAAAATGCTGCATATTTCCTTGTGAAATTGAAATGTTAAATAATAAAACTAACTTGAAATTCACAAACAAATCCTAAATCAAATAAAAAAATCATTCAACTAAAAGAAATATCTAAATTTAAACAAAAAAATTGTCTGTGCTCTATTTTTAATCAGAGGAAACCATTTGAATTAATAATCCAAAAAAAAAAAAAGATGCTAAATACATGTTGTTTGGGTTGTATAATTTAAAAAACTGAAGTAAAAACAGAATGGTCCGATTTTACATTTGTGAATGAGACGCAAACGTCACTCTCTGACAGCAGGTGCCACTGATGGAACACCAGACTCAAAGGCTGCTGCCCCTTTAAGACCGAATGTACAGATCCAATATAATAATGCACAGGAGATTTCTTTCTCCGCTGTATACGTTCACTTAAGACATAACCGACTGTGTTAACGAGAATACTTGCAGAGACAATTATTTTGAGATCATTTTGTGTGTATGTGTTCATTCAGAAGCAAGGATATGCGAAAGAGGAATCAGTTCTGTGTAAGTGCATTGTCTGAAACACTGCTCTCAGCGCGTGCTTTGAATGAGTGCGTACTAGCTCCGAATGTGCGCGAATGGTTTAAAACGCTTGAATCGGCAAGATTTAGAAACAACGCAAATCAAGTTAGGAATTTTACATTACTATTCACGATAGCTGTCGGGCAAGGTGGTGATACATTTTGGAGCCCGACTGAAAAACACAATAGCCCCGGGACGTCCGGCTAGCGATTTTGCGAGCCCTGCACCTCAGATCTATCCAGTTTGTGAACCATTGGTTTCCACACTGGTTTCGTTAAACAAAAGAAATGATTATTTTAAAAGATTGACTCAAAATAATTGTCTGTTCACGAATCAGATCATGAACTTCCATTACCCAGTCAAAGATGATCTATTATTGAACATTTCGAATGAATAAAGAATTCAAGTTCATCTGTAAAGCACATTAAGCTATCGTTTGACTTTATAAACTTTTATTTCATGCATGATTCGTATGGATCTGTTAACTGAATGCAAAGTGTGAATTCTAGGAGATTTTTTGTTTCGTGATGATGAGCATGTATCGCTCACTAGGAGTTGCTAAATGAACAGGCTGCTGCACGCAGTTTTTTTCTGTTTCAACGGAGAATCAGTTGCAGTATTGGTTGAAATCCCCAAACTGTTTACTTAAATATTAAATTAATAAATGACATAAAAAAAGTAATCACTGATAATCTAAAATACTTTTCAGATGTAACTGTAATCTGATTACCCCTTATTTAAAATGTAATTATAACGATTATTATATTTGTATTTTAAATATGTAACGCCGTTACATGTATTTCGTTACTCCCCAGCCCTGGTTATCAGACACGACTGGAACTTCAAACGGGACTGGCTTCTATAGTCACCTGAAACTTAAAAAATAGCTTTTTAGCAGCAAACACTCAAGATGGGTTTGGTGAACACAGGGATAAAAAGTACCCCATGTGTACAA
Source organism: Cyprinus carpio (assembly GCF_018340385.1). Taxonomy (NCBI): domain Eukaryota; kingdom Metazoa; phylum Chordata; class Actinopteri; order Cypriniformes; family Cyprinidae; genus Cyprinus; species Cyprinus carpio. The sequence goes on from NC_056611.1 coordinate 1,710,443, forward strand.
TGAAATATGCTTCTGTATTTTTGATGTTGTGGGCCTATATTTCTGATGGAGGTCCTGGACATCTTGTTTAGATACATGGCATCATGGATTCTATCAAATACCAACAGATAAAAAAAAAAAATCAATAAGTGACTTACTCTGTTAGAAATCTTATAATGGGCCACGTTTGGATCTTCCAACCGGACAATAATCCAAACACAGACCTCAAAAACAATACAAAAATGGGTCACTGAGAACAAAACCAAGCATTTGCTATGGCCATTCCAGTCCTTTGACCTGAACCCTATAGAAAATGAGTGTGGTGAACTGAAGAGAAGAAGCACCAACATGGAGTTGGGAATCTGAAGGGTCTGAAGAGATTCTGGATGAAGGAATTGTCTCTGATCTCTTGCCAGGTGTTCTCTAACCTCATCAGGCATTATAGGAGAAAATTTAGAGCTGTTAAACTGGCAAATAAAGGTTTCAGAAAGTATTGAATAAAAGGGTGCCATTCATTTTGGCCAATGTGTATTAGAGAAAAAAAATTATTTCATAATAATATTTCCCCCCATTTTAAATTCTTATTATCCAATGAAAGGTTAGATTTTTGAGATTTTTTTTAATAAAATATCAAAAGGATTAACAATGCAGATTAATTTTCACAGCCTTCTTTGATTATATTTACCAAGGGTGCTGATATTTTTGGCCATGACTGTAATCTAGTTAATATGTTGGGGTTCGCCCAGCCCGCAAATATTTCACTACAAATATTTGTCAGTGAGGCTGCACAATCCAGCAGCCAGGAGCATGCAACACTTCTAGTAGAGTGAGCTTGGAACCTAAACAGGCAGGGCACACCCTTTGCCTGATAAGCCAGGGTGATGGCATCCACTATCCAGTGGTTCATCCTCTGCTTAGAGATGGCATTCCCTTCTGCCAGCCTGCAAAGAGCTGGTCTGATGTCCTGAAGCTTTGTGCCCTGTCTATGTAGCATCTCAATGCCTGGACGGGACAAAGCATAGCTAGGGCTGGGTCTGCCTCCTCCAGGGGCAGCGCTTGTAGGCTCACCACCTGATCCCTGAAGGGAGTAGTGGGAACCTTGGGCACATAACCGGGCCAGGGCCTCAGGATTACCTGGGAATCAGCCGGCCCAAACTCAAAATTGTCGACTGACGTCCAGGTCCCCTACCCTCTTGATGTAGGCCAATATAAGAAGGAGCAGAGTTTTCATTGACATAAACTTCAGCTTGACTGTCTGCAAAGGCTAAAATGGGCCCTGCTGTAGTGGTCTGAGCACTAGAGACAGGTCCCAAGAAGGTATAGAGGGGAGCCATGGAAGATTTAGCCTTCTCGCCCTCCTAAGAAACTTTATGATCAGGTCATGCTTCCCCACCGACTTCCCTTCCATGGGGTCGTGGTTGGCAGCAATCGACTTTAAGGGTGGAGGGAGACAGCCTTCGCTCCAACCCCAGCTGCAGAAAGGATAGCATGACTCTGATCGGACATTTCTGGGGGTCTTCTCGGTGAGAAGAACAGGCAAACAGGTCTACCTGAGTGGATCCGAAACGACTCCAAATCAGCTGGACCATCTGGGGATGGAGTCTCTATTCTCCCGGGAGCGCAGCTCATTACAGCTCGTTGGCTGCCCAGTTATGCAGACCAGGAATGTGAATGGCATGAAGCAATCTCAGATGTTTCTGACTCCAGAGGAAGAGGTGGCGGGTGAGTTGCGACATGCGACGGGAGCGTTGACCACTTTATCGGCCGATGTACAAAACCGTAGCAGTGTTGTCCGTGCAGACAAGTACGTGCTTGCCTCGTAAGCGCCCGTTGAGATGGATCAAGGCAAAGCACACTGCCAGCAACTCTAGGCAATTGATGTGTCAGTGCAGTTGGGAGCCCATCCAACCCCCGACACTGCAAGCCTGTCGAACATGGCCCCCCAGCCGGTGGTAGAGGCATCCGTGTGAACCACAGAATGCCTAGAGATCTATCCTTGGGTCTGACCACAGGGTGAAGGTTTGGTGGCAGGCTGGTGTGACTCAGACCAGGTGAGTGCCACGTAGCCACGCCCATCTCAGGACTTGGCCATGAAGCCAGTGTAAAAGCGGTCTCATATGAAGCAGCCTAACTGCCGCTACAGCTGCCATATGCCCCAGGAGCCTCTGTAACTGTTTCAGTGGGACCGCCATCCCACCCTTGAACATATTCAGGCAGTTCAACACTGACTGAGCACGTCCTTGCATGAGGCGTGCTTGACTGTATCCAACTCCATACCGAGAAAAGAGATCCTCTCCAAGAAGAGTTTGCTCTTTTCCCAGTTGACCCAAAGGCCTAACCGGCTGAGATGCGAAAGCATCAAGTCCCTGTGTGCACACAACTGAGACTGAGCTAGTACGAGCCAAGGTAGTTGAAAATTTGAATGCTGTGTTCTCTCAGAAGAACAAATGCTGCCTCTGCAACTTACGTGAAGATATGGGGTGACAGGGAGAGCCCGGAGGGCAGGATCTCATACTGATATGCTCGTCCTTCAGACACGAACCGCAGCAATGGTCTGTGGTGCAGAAGGATCGACACATGAAAGTAAGCGTCCTTCAGGTCAATTGCTGAAAACCAATCTCAGGTACGAATGCACCCGAAGATGCATTCCTGCATCAACATCTTGAACGGTAACCGGTGAAGGGCCCAGTTCAAGACACGCAGGTCCAAGATCGGACATAACCCACTGCCTTTCTTGAGTACAATGAAGTAGGGGCTTTAAAACCCCATCTCCATATTGGCTGGAGGGACCGGCTCAATCGCATCCTTTGCCAGTAGGACTGCGATCTCCGCGATCTCTGCGACAGGAGCATCAGCCACCTTCACTGATGTGAAGTGGATGCCGCTGAACTTGGTTGGATGCCGGGCGAACTGAATCGCATAGCCGAGTCTGATGGTCCGTAGGAACCAGCGAGACAGTATGGGTAGTCAGGTACCAAGATACCACACAAGCTGGACCAGCAAGACCACCGACGTACCCATGGTGGGGCAGCGAGGTGGAATGCAGGGACCTGAAGAGGGGTCTCAGTGTGCAGTGCAACACTTACCTGGTTCCACAGTTTGGCAGAGGGTGCATAAGTAGAGCCTTTGACGACACTCTCGAACCGCCTGCTGCTGCCTGCTGGCGAGAGAGGAGGGTGAGTGCGGTCTGGTTTTGGTCCGTCTGCGACTCTCCATGCCCCATTGGGACCCAGAGACAGAGAAAACCACTCTCCTGTCAAGATTTTTTGAAACCAGATTCTCCATCCGGCTGTCCTCCGGGGAAGGGAGAGGAGCATCCTTCTCTCTCTGGGTCACCTGTCCCGAGGCCTTTTGCTCTTCCGCTCACCACCAGGTTGATGGGGGCCTGGACAGGTGGGGTGGCCTGCCTATGCCCAGCTCCACGGCGCCGCTTGCTTGAGGCTGCTGCTCCCCCATGGGAGTGGTAGTAGACGCAGGGAGCCACCCTAGGCGACAAACAGGCTGGGGCACTGCTGCCGGCGGATGGGTGGAGGCAGCAGTTGCCCACCGGGCAGAAGGTTGGACCGCCTCAGTCTGCTCCTGTGCAGCCGAGAACTGCTGGGCCATGTTCTCGACTGTGTCACTGAAAAGGCTGGTCTGGGACACAGGGACCTTGAGGAACCGAACTTCAAGTTCAAGTTTAAGTTGAGCTTTATTGTCATTCTGCTACATGTGTGGACATACAGTGGAACGAAATGTCGTGCCTCACAGGACCACGGTGCTACATAAATACAGGCATACAACAATGAAGTAAAACAGTATAAACCTATACACAACTAACCTACTGACAGATTTTGACTATAAATATACTATATATAAAAGTTTACCTATAACTAACCTAAAAATTACAGACTAAGAATGCTTCACATAATACTATACCTATACACAACTAACCTACTGACAGAATTTTGACTTTAAATACTATATATAAATGTCTACCTATACATAAACTAAATATATATATATATATATATATATATATATATATATATATATATATAAATGCTACACATAAACACTGTACCTATACACAGCTAACCTACTGACAGATTTTGAGATTACTATACAGTAAGAGATTTTGAGATTACTATACAGATTACTGACAGATTTTTTTTATACTATACAGGTATATAAATGTTTACCTATACAAAGACCGAAAAGGAAAAATATATAGACTATACGAATGCTTCACATAATACTGTACATGTGCAAAGAGAAACATCGTAAGTCAAGCAGCAGGCTGGGGAACAGTGCAAATGATAGTGCACGAGCATGTAAACACATATTTGAGTCTTTTGTGGGATTATGTACAAAAAGAAGTGTGTGCGAAAAGTGTGTAGTGCGCATAGAGGAGAACTGCACAAAAAATTATGTTTCAGACAGTTTTCTGTGATGTGGTAAGGTTGGGGGGTGTTTGGGGGGTGGAGTAGGGGAGATGGTCCATGTTTCAGGAGGTAGAGGGTTTGTATGGGGTTTCAGAGGGGATGGGGTGATTTGAGTTCAGGGCTCTCACAGCCTGGGGGGAAAAGCTGTTGAGCAGTCTGGCCGGAGTGGGCTCTGATGCTCCGGTACCGTCTTCCTGATGGTAGGAGCTGGAAGAGACTGTGGAAGGGATGGGTGGGGTCCTTCACGATACTGTTGGTTTTGCTGGAGCATCGTGGAAGGAAAATGTCCAGGATGAAGGGGAGAGGGGCACCGATGATCATTGCAGCTGTGTTCACTGTCCGCTGGAAGGTCTTGTGGTCTGCTGCACTACAGTTCCCATACCAGACAGTGATGCAGCTGATCAGCACACTCTCTATGGTTCCTATGTATAATGTGGTGAGGATGGGTTGAGGCAGACTTGCTCTTTTCAGCTGGTAGAGAAAGTGTAGGTGCTGTTGTGCCTTCTTGGAGAGTGACATGGTGTTGATGGTCCAGGTGAGATCCTCTGTGATGTGCACCCCCAGAAATTTAGTGCTGGTCAGTGGGGGGTGGTCAATGGACTTTCTCCTGAAGTCCATTATCTCTCTCTTTGTCTTCTCCACATTGAGGGACAGGTTGTTATTGCCACACCATTCAGCCAGCTGCGCCACTTCTACGGGAAGGATGTGGCCTCCGCGGCATCCCCTTCCCTTTTAGGGCACGCTTTCCCGGTGTTATTCAAATAGTCACACTGAGTGGGTCTTGCGGAACAGCAGTGACTGACCTTCTTTGCTAAGAGCCCTGGCTCCTGCTTCAACAGTTGGGGGCGGTCCAGGAGTCTCAAGCAGAGGGCTGGAAGGGCCAGCGACAGTGGCGTGTTGGTAGATAATCCCCAATTCGTCGGTCAGTTCCGACATACATCGAATTTGACCGACTGAAAGGGAACCTCTCGGTTACATATGTAACCCTCGTTCCCTGAAGGAGGGAGCGGAGACATACATCCCATCGCCACAGTCATTGTACCTACGCTGTAAAGCTGAGTCACTAGCTTGGCTCCTCAGCGGAAAAGCAAATATGTGACGCAACAGCTGCTCAATACATACTCACACTGGTGGCCATGGCAGAAGGTTTGTAGGAAACATCCTATTTCCTGTATTTTCCTCTCCGTCTGCCAGTTAGTCTGGGGATGGTATCCTGACAATAGGCTTATGGTCACACCTAGAAGGGAGAAAAGTTCCTTCCATACCCTGGAAGTGTACCCTGAGACAATGTCTTCTGGGATTCCATAATATCTGAAGATGTTGTTAAACATGATCTCAGTGGTTTCCATAGCTGTGGGTAGTCCCTTGAGGGGGAGAAGATGGCAGGATTTAAAGAATCGATCAATGACTACTAGAACACATGTGTTACCATCTAAGGCTGGCAGATCTGTGATGAAGTCAACTCCTAGGTGTGACCAAGGGCGGTTGGGAACGGGCAGCAGGAGAAACTTGCCAGATGGTAGGTGGCGTGGGCTCTTGGTGATGGCACATTCGGAAAAGCTTTGGACGAACCTTCTCACGTCCCTGGCCATACTGGGCCACCAGAAGTGATCTTTCAGCAGTGACATGGTGCTGTTGGCCCCTGGGTGGCCAGTACCCAAAGAAGTGTGAACGGATTGAATCAGGCTTGTGTGTTGTACTCTGGTGACATACTGCACTCCCTGTGGACAGCCCGGCGGAGTGGTCATTGAAGCATTGGTGGAGGTAGCTGGATTATTGTTCCATTGGTGGGGCTTACAATGATTTCCTTGGAGATAATGGATTCTGGTTCCTACTGACCTCTTCAGGAGCATGAAGATGAGAGAGCATCTGCTTTCACATTTTTGGGGCCTGGATGATAGGAAATGGTAAAATTGAATCTAGTTAAAAAGAGTGATCATCTTGCCTGGCAAGGATTGATTCTCTTGGTGTCTCGCAGATATTGCAGGTTCTTATGGGCAGTGATGACACTGAATGGATGATGTGCTTCCTCCAACCAATGGCTCCATTCCTCCAGTGCAAATTTGATAGCAAGGATTTCCCTGTTGCAAATATCATAATTTCTCTCTGCCGGGCTGAGTTTGTGAGAGAATAAGGCACATGGATGGAGTTTGGATAGAGTTCCCTGCTGTTGTGAAAGTACCACTCCTACTCCAATAGTGGAGGCATCCACCTCCACCACGAAGGGCTTGTTGGGGACTGGATGGATGAGGAGCGGTGCAGAGGTGAAAGCTTTCTTCAGGGCTTCAAAAGCTTTAGTGGCAGCTGGTGACCAGGACAGTGAATTGGGCTTGTTTCTTAACATACTAGTGAGTGGACTGGTTATGGAGCTGTATTGGTAGATAAATCTTCTATAAAAGTTTAAGAATCCCAGGAAGTGCTGAAGTTCCTTGATGGTGGTTTGAACTGGCCAGTTTCTGATGGCCTCAACCTGGATGCCACCGTTATCTATGATATATCCAAGGAACTGCACTGAAGACTGATAGAAGGAGCATTTCTCAGCTTTGAGGAACAGATTAAATTCTGTCAGGCATTTAAGGACCTCCACAAAGTGGTTGTGATTTTCGGCCATGCTCCGGGAATAGATTAGGATGTCATCAATGTAGACAAGGACAAACCGGTGTAGCTACTCCCGGTGTACCTCATGCATGAAATCCTGGAATACAGAGGAGGCATTTACTAGTCCATACGGCATGACAAGATATTTATGGTGCCCAGTAGGGGTCACGAATGCAGTCTTCCATTCGTCCCCCTCACGTATCTGGATGAGGTTGTATGTGTGGCGGAGTTCTATCTTGGTGAAGACGGTGGCTCCACAGACATGTTCCAATGCCGCTGGGACAAGGGGAAGTGGATAACAAAACTTGACAGTACTCTTATTCAGTGCTCGGTAATCAATTCAAGGCCTCAAATCTCCAGCCTTCTTGGCCACAAAGAAAAAGCTTGAAGCAGCAGGGGACGTAGAAGGGTGTATGTAGCCTTGATGTAAATCCTCCTCAATATACTCCATGGCCTTCTGTTCTGGGAGTAATAAGGGGTAAATCTTTCCATGGGGCACTGGCTCACCCAGAATCAGATATATTGCAAGGTCCCATGGCCGTTGCGGAGGTAACTGGGAGGCTTTCTTTGGGCAGAATACATCACTGAAGGGGGCGTAACAGGCTGGAATGTCGACTGACTGTTTCTCAACTGGGCTCTTGATGGACTTGGAGTTGGGTGTGAGGGTTTCAGAGTGAGGAGGTGATGGCTGAGGAATATGATGAAAACAGTCAGGAAAACAGGTACTGTCCCACTTCAGGACCTCACCAGTTCTCCTGGAGATGATAGGATTGTGTTGCACCAACCAAGGACGCAATGCAAGACAGCATACGAGTAGCATGTCGGATGGACAGCTGTATAAATTGTTCCAAGCCATAGGAATCATCATAGGCTATGAGCTTAAGTCACACTTTTGGCTCTAGTCCCTGCCAGTAGGTGGTCAGAAGTGCGTGCTCATTCCAGCCACTTGCTGCTGCAAATGTTCGGAAATGGGAGCGTCAGCGCAAGTTCTACTAGGAAGACTTAATGCCACGTCACATTACAATTAGATCTAGCCAATAGAGACTTAACACGAGGAATATAAAAGCCCTCTACTCACATTTCATTGTGTTTGCAGATACTGCCGCAAAGTTTTTGCTCAAACTGTCACTCTGAGCGCAACAATATTCCCTTGTCCTCTGAGTTCCTTTCTATTGTTTGCTGCTCAACCTTTACTTTTTTGGTGAAGATGTCATCCTTTAAAGAGATCAACCAACTGACTGACTGCAAAGCTACCACTTTTACCTTCGGTCTTGAAGATTCTCAGAACATTTTTGTTCCCAAGAGAAGAAAACTAATGCTCTACAACCAGAGGACATCGAATTCTCTATGAAACGCTACAAATATCTTATGGAAAAAAAGAGATTCGTTATAACCTTCATGGTTCTACATTGAGTGAATACTGGAGAGCTAGCCGCATACCTAGAGGCCTTCGTATCCAGAAGGCTCCAACTATTGGTCGTGAAGACCCAGCCTTTTGCAATAGATGGTGTGAGATCATGAACAAGGCATCTCTAGACCTTACTCTCCTGGTTATAGAGTTCACACAAAAAGAGTTACTTAAGACTAAACAAGCCATCGATGAGATTCAAACCTCCATCATTGATTCCCATGATGAGACTGTGTTCAAACAACATACCGAGCTTCTTGAGAAGTCTTTGGCAAAATTCAAACAAGATCTACAACAAGTCAAGATAAAAAAAATTCTCAGAGACACAATGGATTACAGGGATAACCAAGTCTACACTTGGCTTAATCAGACCAAAACTACCAGGCCACTTCGTAAAGTTCGTTTTGAAGATGGTGCCTCACTGACCTCAGCGTCTAGTGTTGAGAGTGATTTTTTAGGAGGACAGTCCAGCGACACCGACAGCCTCCAAAGTGCCACACGTCCACGCCTAAGAAAATGCGCCGAGGTCGACGAGGCAGTAAGACCAGACAGCAAATCCACATCAATGGTGAGGAAGCAGAGCCGGAAAAAGACAACTTAATCTTCAACCTTACAGGCAACACCCTACACCCAGATGAAGTAAGCCTTTTAAATAAGGGATTGAGTTTTGTCCCTAGTAAACCTGCTGATTCCTTTGTCACCAAAATAGAACTGTTTAAATTTTTTCGCAATTTGAGACTGAAAACCTATTATAAGGACACTACAACTACCTCTTCTCAGATTTACAACAAACAGGAGTGAGGTAAATTTAAACCTACAAGTACTTTTTGCCCTCCCATCGTTAACCCCTCATTGGATACTTTCTGTAGACTTGTTGAACGTGATGTTGAGCAGCTTTTTAGCAATCCTCATCCTCACAATGGCATGAATAATTTGACACTTTCTGAAAGACAGGCCCTTGACAAACTTTGCAAAGATAAAAATATTGTGGTAAAGCCAGCTGATAAGGGAGGTGGTCTAGTAATTATGCCTAAAATATCAGTGTGGTATGGGAACAGCTCCAGTCATGACTGCAAAGCCCTGCAGAGAGTTGTGCGCTTAGCTGAGCGCATCTCAGGGTCTGCTCTCCCCTCTCTGCAGGACATCTACCTTAAACGCTGCAAAAGCAGAGCTGTTAAAATAATCAAGGACTCCATTCACCCCAGTAACCATCTTTTTACTTTGCTGCCATCTGGTAAGCGTTTCCGTAGCCTGATGTCAAAAACTGAGAGACTTAGGAGGAGTTTCTTCCCCCAGGCCATCAGGCTCCTAAACTCAAAACCAGCCTCCTAACATCTTCATGTCTCCACTTAATATTCACTTTATCAGTAAGATATTCATCATTATCTACCTCACATTGACATACTGAAAGTGTCAACCTGTTTGCACATTTGCCTCTTGTACATTCCTGTGTATCTTAATATTTAAGACTACAGTTTACTTTCATGCACATTATTTTCCACTATATATTTAATTCTACAGTATACATCTCTTTATATATTTTATATTTTATTCTTATATTTTTATTGTTTACTTTTATTTCATTCTTTCATAGCTATATTTATTTATATTTTCATCTGTGTTGTATTCTTTAATAATTGCACTGTCCATGGAGCGGACCTGACTCACATTTCACTGCTGGTTATATATGCTCTATATAATTGTGTATGTGACAAATAAAAAAAATCTTGAATCTTGAATCTTAAAACCCTGTACGATCAGGAGGTTCTAAGACAATTACAAGACCTGTCTTATTATAGAGCTTTGCCCACTGATCCTACCAGTAGATTTCAAAAGGAAATATAACTATTCCTACAGCAAGCTCACTCCTCTTCTCTTATCTCTGAACGAGAATTTCAATATTTGTTCAATCGTACCCCAACTAGACCAGCCTTCTATATTTTGCCTAAGGTTCATAAAAATCTATCTAATCCACCAGGTCGTCCAATTGTTGCGATAAATAATAGTCTTACTGAACCTCTTTCTAATTTTGTAGACTTCATTCTCAGACCTTTGGTTACTTTGCTCCCTAGCTATCTCAAAGACACATCTGACTTTCTTAAATGTCTGTCTCAAATTAGTCATCTAGGTCAGGATGTTTTGCTTGCGACTATGGATGTAACCTCTTTATATACAAACATTCCTCATACTGATGGTTTGACTGCCTTGAAGTATTTTCTTGATCTTCGGACTAATGATGATGGTTTACCTACTAAATTCATTGTAGATATGTCTGAATTAGTGCTCACTAAAAACTATTTCTTGTTTGAACATCAATATTACCTTCAGATCAGTGGCACAGCCATGGGTGCCACTATGGCCCCAGACTATGCCAATCTATATCTTGGTTTTCTGGAAGAACAGTATGTGTTCATTAACACTCCTTTTTTGGAGAAGATAATATTGTTCAAGAGATACATTGACGACTGTTTTGTGATTTTTCATGGTTCATTATCTGAATTTGAACTGTTTGTCTTATGCATGAATTGCTTAAGATCTTCTATTAAGTACACCTATACAGCGAGTGCTACTAGTGTGAACTTTTTAGACACCTGTATTTCTGTTATTGATGGACATATGTTTTTCTTCTTTATATAGGAAAGACACAGAGAAAAATAGCTTACTTCATGCCACAAGTGCTCACCCAACATCCCTGAAACGTGGTCTGCCTTTCAGTCAGTTCACCAGATTGCATCGTATCTGCTCTGACAAAAATGACTTTGAGGTAAAAGCAAGACTTCTATATAGAGATTTTAACTCTAGGGGATATCCCAACAATTGGCTTGATACAGCACTAAACAAAGTACGTGCCTCTGGTACACAATCGTCTAACTTGGTCTCCAAACAAAATGAGAACCGTTGCATTCTAAAACTGACCCATAGTCCTTTGAGTAGAGAAATTAGAAACATTGTTAATTCTCATTGGCATATAATTAAAAGTGACTATCAACTGAATGGACTTTTTCAAAATTTACCTCTTTGTGTCTTTTCTAGAAGCTCAAACCTTAGAGATAGGCTGGTCCATGCTTATATTGCCACGCCTCCTTCTGGTACTCTTTCTAATGCCCAGGGTAATTTTCCGTGCAAAAGTTGCACTTCCTGTATACATTACCTTAAACTCCAATCTTTCACACATCCGCACACACGTAAGATATATAAAATCAAGCAATTGATTACATGTAAATCTACTCACGTGGTGTACATTTTGATCTGCCCCTGCCCATTATTGTATGTAGGCAAAACGTCTCAGGTTACGAATGTAACCATGGTTCCCTGAGTAGGGAACGAGACACTGCGTCCTCTAGGGGTCGCTATGGGGAACACCTCATCGTGACCCGTGTCTGAAGCATACAAATGAAAAAACAGCAACGAGTTGGCCGGCGACAGCCTCTGACGTCACTACGGTGCGACTATAAAACAGGCACCGGGAAAACACGTCATTCACTTCTTCGTCTGAAGCGTGCGTCCGAAGCATGGCAGGGAGCTAGAGGACGCAGTGTCTCGTTCCCTACTCAGGGAACCATGGTTACATTCGTAACCTGAGACGTTCCCTTTCAAGGGAACTTCGAACTGCGTCCTCTAGGGGTCGCTATGGGGAACAGTATACCCACGCCGCCATGCTGAGGGGAGTGCAGGCCAGAATCATGGCGAACACTAAGTACCAACTCTACCATTTCAATGAGAGTTGCCCCCGGGACGTTTAGACGGCTGTCTGTGACAATACCCCTTACGGCCAAAGGCCTAAGCTACATACCCAATTTAATTGTTAGGGCCTCGGCCCGGTGGTAGAGCTAAAGGCTTGGAATCAGGAAAGATTCCTTTAAAGGGATACAGCTAGGAACCTAGCATTTTATACTAAGTCTTGCCTGTCACACAGGGGCTACAGCTTGCTTCCTCAAAAGCTTGCTGAAGGAGCTGTCTCAACAGATCTCCAGTAGCAACACCCTGTTTAGATAGGTATCCGAGGATGCATGGGTGGAGTGGCGCCCAAGATGAACGGGGCTTTTACCAGCTCAAGAAAGGGCACGAAGCAACCGCGCGAAGCCCTCACCATATAGGATTTTAGAAAGAACGCAGAGGACTAGTGTGCGAACTTACCACAGTGTGGATTTCAGAAAGTGTGCAAAGACTTCACGTGCACACTTACCATATCATGGATTTTCAAATACTGTTCTAAGGAGGGGCTCTCGTGGCACTCTGATAGAGCAGCTCATAGATGAAATGGTTTTGCATTTCAAATACAGCTGGAGCGCTCTGGGGAAAAACAGAGCGAACTCAATCTCATATGAGAAGAGAACTCCGAATTCAGAGTAGCGCGCTCATAGGCGACCCTTTTTGTAAAAGGGGAGCGCTGCTAAACTACCACGAGAATCGCCCAAATAGCCCCTCATATTGAGGGGAGCGATGCTTGAAGTGTATAAACAAATACATACTGGCTGAATGGAGCCCAAGGAACCAAGGTCTAATCATCTCAAGAAAGGGAACAAGGCGGAGCGCGTAACCCTTACCGTACAGGATTTTTAGAAAGTGCGCAAAGTGTTCACGTGCACACTGACCACCATGTGGTCTCCAGAAAGTACACAGAGCTTAGCGTGTGTACTTATAGGTTCCTAAGCATCGCAGAGGCGCTGAACCGCAAGGGAGAGGCAAGCTTGTTAATCTTGTACACCTCTGGCGAGGGGAGCATCACCTGAGGCAGTGTATACAGGAAGTCTTCTGTAACTACAACCTCCACTTCCCGCTGGATGCGATAGCACCACTAAGCAGCCAGGAGGCCCCTCAGGGTGACCTGGCTGGACATCCATGAAATTCCCTGCAGTGCTGTCTGATGATCAGCGAGGCTCCCGCAGAAACCTGTGATCTCGGTCGCCTAAACCAGAGCACAAGGCCGGACGGCCGGTGCTGACGAGTGTTTAGTACATGCCGTAACTGCTTAGCACTGTAAAGGAAAACTCACAGAGTTTATTAGTAGACACATAACCACCAGCAATTTTTCATAAACATATACAGAAGGGTACATACTCACCGACCCTGCTGTACTGGAGCCCCGCTCAAGGGGCGCCTCCTTTAGTCCGGACCATCAGTAAGGTGGTTACTATGAACATAGAACCAGCCAAAACATCATAGGTCCAGCATAGGAGACTGTTATGTTCGAGAATTTTCCACCTAACCTCGATCAGGTGGAGAGCTGGTGGTTACAGGGGAATTAGGCAGGGGAGGATAAAAACAGAAATGACCACCCAAAGGGAATGAGTAGCTACCTAGGTATCGCTCTGATTCGGACGAGTACGCTGCCTCGTCTGAATCACATCCCTCAGGTCCTGCTTATGTCCTCGTGACCCACGATTCCTCTTACCCCTACCCGCAGGCGGGGGAGGAGCGCGAGCTGCAACACTAGCCTTCTGCGCCCATCTTTGATCCTCAGATCGAGATGGGCCAGGACCCCTATGTTGTTCAGGCTCGGACCTGGACCTTCGTGGAATGAAGGATTTAAAGGCAGCCGAGCGCGTCCTTGCCTCCCTGAACTTCTCAACCACCGTCTCGACGGAGGTACCGAAAAGTTCAGAAGGCGAGACCGGAGCATCGAGAAGAAAGCCCCTTTCCTTCCTCCCGATGTCTGCCAGGTTCACCCACAGATGTCTCTCCGTTACCACCATGGCTGCCATAGACCTACCCATGGCGGAGGAGGCCTGCTTGGTAGCACGGAGAAAGAGGTCTGTGGTGCGGCGCAGCTTGGCTACCTGGTCAGCTGAAAGGCCCTCGCCTTTATCCAGGTCCTTCAGCAGATCAGCCTGATAAGCCTGAAGCACTGCCATTGTGTGCAACGAAGCCACAGCCTGACCTGCTGCTGCGTATGCTCTGCCATTTAAGCGGAATGTATCCTGTAGGGGCTTAGATGGCAAAGAGGGAGGTTTAAGAGAGGATGTTTCCCCCACAGAGAGATAGCTAGCCAGCATCTCTTCTACAGGGGGCATCTTCTCATAGCCGCTTTCGCGCATCCCCTCGATGTTGGCATAACTCGTATGCTGATGGAAGCGAGAAGAAAACGGCCTCTTCCATTCTTTTTCGATTTCTGTGTGTAAACCAGGCAAAAATGGAAGGCTCACCTGGGCTGGAGGGCTATGGTCAGACAAATAACGCTCGTCGAGGCGACCACGCGGCGTCACTTTGCTGGCACGCTTCCATGGCAAGTCCAACTTTGCCGTGGCGCGCTCCATAACCTCTAACAGCTCCGCATACGCAGGGCAGGAAGATTGAGAAGGCTCAGCCTCAGCTTCTTCACCCTCAGACATCTCCTGCTCTTCCTGGGCAGAACCCAGCAGAGCACTAACTTCAGTATCAGAAAGTGTTAATGACAACACATCTTCTTCCTGAAGTTCACTCTCGTCTGCCGCTGAAGAGCGTGAAAGGGAAAGTCCCTCTCTAAACTCCTCAGCGAGATCCACCTGCGATCCCCACGAGCTCATTCTCCTCCGTGCCTCAGCAGCGGCGGGTCCTGAACCGCGGGAAGCAGATGGCTGTCCCTCTTTTCTCGAAAAGAGAGACAGACGAGAGCAGAGCTTTTTCATAGAAAAATGGTCGCAATGCACGCAAATCGCCCCCCTCAAGGACGTCGCGTGCGTGCTCTTCGCCCAAACAAAAGACGCAAAGACTGTGTGTGTCATCAGGTGTCAAATAACGCTGACATGGATGCACGCACTGTCTAAACGCCTTGCTAGTGGATGCCATGATAATTACAGTGAAAGATCGCTCTTACCGTGGTCGTTTCTCAGATGCACGCTTCAAACAAAACAGTCAGTGAAGACGAAGAAGAGAATGACGTGTTTTTCCCGGTGCCTGTTTTATAGTCGCACCGGTAGTGACGTCAGAGGCTGTCGCCGGCCAACTCGTTGGTGTTTTTTCATTTGTATGCTTCAGACACGGGTCACGACGAGGTGTTCCCCATAGCGACCCCTAGAGGACGCAGTTCGAAGTTCCCTTGAAAGGGAACTATCAGGGCTTTACGAACGAGAATTTTGGAACATTTGAGTGCAATCAGGAGATGTGATGCAACTTCGTCTGTTTCCCAACATTTTCAACTAGCTAAGCATGCAATTTCTGACCTGAAATTTCTGGGCATTGAAAGAGTTTTGCCTAAAAGAAGAGGTGGTGATGTAGATAAAAAACTGCTACAGAGAGAATCTTTTTGAACTTAACAGCCTTTTCCCGAAAGGGATGAATGAAGAGATAAACTATTCATGTTTTCTGTAAATGCTTTTATTCTTTTCTAGAGATGAATATTGTTAACTTTTCTATTAAAATAATTGTGTTTTTACTTGTTCTCTGGGCCAGGGCTGAAGCCCCTCCCTTTGCACCTGTTACTTGTTTCCTGATTATCTATCGGGTATTAATTGACTGCATGTTTGTTGTTGATTCATTATGAGCATTGAGAATAGCTGGATGGCTGAAACGTCTGCTCTTGCTCTAATAAAATGACTGATTCTTTTTGTTAAAGACTTTGTCTAGTTTTTCAGAGTGCGAACCATCTACAGTCTCTTCAAACTGTCACTCGACTTATTGCCTGACTTTCCCTGGGTTACTTGCATATAGTTAAGTTCATCTCCTGCAAACTATTGCGAGTTCGACATTCCTCTCAAGATGCACATTAGATTGTTGGCGTTGCTCTGGTGTCGCGGGAATGTTTTTGGTCGTTTAGTAGTGTTAGATGATACACAGGCTTCAGAGTTTTCTCAGCAGAGGAGGTGAAACATTGGCAGAGTTCCGAGTGCTTTCCAGGGTTGCCAGGTTTTTTTCAAAACTGCCAATTGCTAACTCAAAACTAGACCAGTCGCGTTACGAGAAGGGTTCTCCGGAAGAATTCGTATTCCAGGCGCTAAATATCACATTATTGGGGTCGCTTCAACCCGCGGACATTTAAAGCAACCCAATCAACCAACTCAATCAACAAAATATTTAATCTGTACACTCACGTGAACCTGCACGCATGAAATCTCTCTGGGCCTGCAGTCGGAAACAAGGCTGATGGTCTCCTTCAGCATCTCGTCTTCATTACTTCATCAGCCTACACCGTTATAAGTATCATTTTTGGTTTATGCACTTGTGGTGCTTGGGCATGAATTTTATTCTCTGCAAGGTTATTTACTCAAACGTTTAAGATAAGCGCTTGGTGTTGCGTGATTGTTTATCTAGCAGACTAGCACTGCATGATAAAGATGTTAATCAGACTATTCAATGTTTGGAACAACTCTTTTGTAATGAGGCATTTTGAGGCTCGTTATTAAAGGCTTCTTTATAGACAATCTTTATAGCCTACTGATAAAGATCATTGCTCGCATTATTCCTTTCTGAAAAATATGCTATGTTTTAGCTCACCGTAAAGTATTTTTTAAGACAATATGCTTTTGTCTTTGTTTGTTAAGTCATTGTTTCATTTGCGTCTATCTACAATAATTCCTGAATGCCTGTACTGAAATGGGGTAAGTATTACAACTTTAGTCTCCTGTTGCACAGACCATTTCTGCAAAGAGGTCCCCGCTGTCTATTTCTGCACAAGCGTCCTAAAGGGGCCGTAAACGGACACGTTTTCTTGCATGCTCAAACACGAAAGTGTTCCCAATACACAATATATTGACTAACTAAGCATTTTATCACGTTTTCGTCCAATCCGTATTCTTTTACTATTCTCAGTACATATTTAAGGTGATTAGCTCTAGCTTAGCTATGTGGCATAAGTTGCTCTGATAAATAACTAGCTGGCGCTCTTTCTGTGTGGTGAGCATTAAAGTATTCCATCTTGGAAATTGCACTTGTTAAACGGTACATAACATACACAGTTTCATCTAATCTCATGTTAATCTTAAGTAACTATAGAGTAGTACTGCATCCTTCATATCTCCAAAAAGTCTTTAGTTTTATCATATTTATAAAAGAAAAATACAGCTTTCCGATTCTCTCCGGAAAAAGCCGAGCTCCTGGAGGTGTGCCATGGGCGGAGCTATAATACTGATGTTTCTTGTTGTTTCCATTAACATTTATTCACTTATGTGCTGATTTCCAACAAAAGACAGAAATCTGATGCAGTTGTACTTGCATGAATGGGGTCTTTTATCACTGGGACTGCTCCATGTTTTAATAGTAAACGATGTGCAAATCCAGCGTCGACCTGGGCTTTGTTTATAAAACATTTGTCACTGAAATGACGAGAACACACAAACGCACTTGCTACATTCCGTTGCTGCCCCGGAAAAACAAACTGCATCCACTGTTCGTGTAACGCTGGGTTCTTTGCGAAGCTGAACATGGTAAACTTTCCCTCACATCCAAAAACACACTTATTTGGAGAGATTCACGAACAAATCCTATGCAGCGCATGCCGACGATTTCCAGATGAAGCGCGTTGATGAGCGCGGTCTCGCTCTCCTCTGGTTGACATGTGCACGGGCGCGCTTTTCGGAGAGAAATGCTCATTTAAGGAGTTCCACCATTTTATTTTTTTTCCACCAAATTATTTTTTAAACTTTGGCCATGTTTAGCATGAGAATCCATCTCTTTAACATTGTGAACAACTTTGAATACATGAAACACCATTGTAACCCCCCTTTAAGGCCTTTCTATAGTCTGTCCGGATTTCCTCCTAAAACTTTGTCAAAGTTTGGACCTGGAGGTTATAATTACTACTATTCTGTTAATTTAGTTTGTGCTCTGTGACTTATAAGTTATACACAAATATGTGTAAGGGCTTTCTATATGCTTTTACAGGATTCAGTAGCTACTGAAGTTTAATTGGCTAAGGCATCATTGTTAAATGTAATGCATTCTTATCTTTCGCAAGGGTTCACTCGTCAGGTTCCCATGGTTAAATGGAGTCTATCAAGCTTTGTGGTAATTCCATGGCTGCAGATGCAGAGAACCATGGCTCTCATCTTTACACAGGTCACTCTTTGGACTGGCGCTATTATGAACACAGGCTCTATCAAGCTGATGTATATGGTCATCTTCCATTTGAGTTCTAGGTAAGATTCGGCTCTTCTTTATAGTCCATGTGAACCGGAAGTCGCTGCTGACTTTATTTCAGTGTGGTGACGTATTTCCAGCTGAAACGGAATATTGAATAGAGGAATGGTTTTTGTCTTTCACTCATTGCAAACTAATGGCTGGAGGGGTGTGATTAAGGATATTCTGCCCATGCCGTCAAACTGACATCATTAGAAAAGGAATGCTATTCCAGAGTGGAAGTAAATGTTCAGATTTTGATTAAGGATTACAAAGATGATTATTTTTCTTTTTCAGCAGATTAACTTGCACAGATTGTTTACATCAATACTAGCCATGTGCGCTAGTAAAGTCAATTTTGATTTCACGTGGATTTTAAGTTATAATCGAGGTTTGTTTGGTCTTACCTGGCTGTTGCTGCTTCACATTACACAGACTGCACTTTGCATAACTCTGCTATGGTGGTCATTGGGTATGTTTGTCCATTACTGTTTATGAAGTTTGGACTATCGTGGCCTTCACATGTCACAGCCTATCGGGGACTTTGTTTAACATTGAGTATCTCTTTTTATGGTCATGCTGATCTGGCTCATTTTCTATTTTTGGGGTAGGATAGGTTTCCTCTGCGGGTTCTGGTAGTTAGATGGAGTTTTATCAAGCATGTGCAGGAGTCTAGCCTAAAGAATTATGTATCTGGCTACCGTCATAGCCTTAGCAGCTATACTCTCAACGGCCTCTTGTAGCTGTTCTCTCTTCGGCTGGTTTAGCTCCATGTAGTCACCTTTAGAAGCTGCGGTCTGTCACCGCTTCTATACACCGGCCACTACTGCTGTTGAACTTGGAGTTCAAACATCCGATATCAAGCCACTGGAAAGATGGTCATCCTCCGCATTTGAATCCCACATTAGACCTGAACCACTAAACATCTCAAGGAATATCCAGTTGTCCTCAAGGTAATCTATATGCAATTAATGGTGGTGGTACAATACCTCTTCATATTACTCCCAACAACCTTTATGATTTACTGTGGCTTCATTTGGCCTTTTTTCTGTGGCCTGTCTTTCGTGGCCTTCCCCACTGTTACCCATCTCGTGGCATTTCCCACCGTGGTCTAATTACATGGCCTTCCTCTCTGTGCATACTGAGGCATTTCATTCTACAACCTCTTGGCTTTCTCACTATGGCCCATTTGGGCATCTCCATCTGTGGCCTAGCTAGGCCTTTTCTCTGCGGCCTTCGTGGCTTTTCTTTAAGGCCTATCGGGGCCGTTCCCACTATGGCCTAGTCTCAGCCTCAGACGTCACGCCCATGGACCATTGGGTAAACATCTGATGCATATGGGACAAAAGTGGAAACACTTCAGGAGTGTTGAAGTCGTCATCGGATTGGTTAAATTCTACAGGAGTTCTGCGAGACATGTGTCACGTTCTTTAATGTTCTGCTGGAAACAAAGATTACCGTGGTGCCAAACCCCCCGACAATAGAAGGCCCCTGTGTTTAACCCTCTGAAGTCAATTAACGCGTATACGCGTTTTGGGGTATTTTCTCCTGATAACCCCGGAAAGAACTTAAATTACACTTTCAGTTTTGATTGTACAGATAAGAGCAATACATCAATCGAATCTGTAAAGGGTCTACTTTTTTTGTATACAGACATAATAACAACAAAACTTTGTGCACTTATAAAATAAAGATAACAAACAAGGAGTGCTGTCTGCAGCCTTTGTCTGCGCTTATCTTCATTTTCAAACGCGTCATTAAAATGAACTGTAACTCAGTGAATACTCAACACAGAGACATGACAGAGATATCTATAGAAAGCCTGACATGTCTACTTTTAAACTAAACAAGTGCTGCTGAAAACAAATATTCTGTGATAAAGTAATTCATATGAAAACAACACCATGTCCGTTTTTCACGTCTCCCTTCATTATCTTCTAATGCGACCACGCCCCCGCGCTGAATGCGCCTTTCAGATTCAAATGTTTCACTGAAGCGCGCGGCTTTTGAATACGCCCACACAACAGAAGACAACGCAGCGAGAAGTTTTTTTTATTTTACTGTTTGCTTCACCCCAAAAAGATGTGATGTGATTGAGGATTTGAGATTTGGATTTCCTCAGAAAAAAGAATGAAGCACTTTATTCAGCAGAGATCACAAGCATGAGTAAGTCTCTTATTTATTTATTTATTTATTTATTTATATAGTTGTACTAGTTTTCACTTAACGTGTAAACATTTTACTAGTTAGACTTTTTTCCAAATACTTTTTCCAAACTATAATTCCTGACTAAATGTATAATCAAGTGAAATATTATGAAGTTTCAATAACAATGTACACTACTTTACCATTCAAAAGCTTGATGTAAATAATATAAATGTACCAATTAATGTAACTGTAACAAATGTAATAAACAATGCTGTTATTTCAATTTATCCCCCCTAAAAAACCTGAAAAAAATATTCTCAGCTCTTTTCAACATTAATAATGATAATAATAATGATACTAATAACAATAAATGTTTTTTTTTTTTTTTTTTTTTTGTAGAAAATAAGATTGTGAAAAGGATTTCTGAAGGATTGTGTGACAGGAGTAATGATGCAAAAAATTCAGTTTGAAAGTCAGCTTTGATTGTTCCTAATAAACTGTATAACTGCACTCACAAGTGAATATTAAATTATGTTGTGGGATAATTAAATATATTCTAAATAAACTACAAACATAAAATAATATACATTTATTTTGTCCTCACATTCTTTCTTGTAACTCATCCCTCTCAGTGACACAGCTGACTGAAAGGGTCATTATGCAGCTCATTATGCAGGCCTTTGTCTTCTCAGGTGTGAATTCATGATAGTTGATGCCTACTCGCATATGACTTTTACCAACAAAAAGTGTCTTAGAAAATTTTAATCAATATATTGTTTTCTGTAAGTGAGTAAACAAGATGTTTTTCACATCATTTAGAAAAAAAAATTCTAGGCTACAAGCTCCAGTTCTCAAAAGTCCCATTTTTTGGCCCGATGTGAAATTGACTTCTCAGCAATCAAAATTTGAAGAAACTGTGACAGAAATGTGCAACTTAAAGTAAAGACAGTACTAATGCTACTTAATTAGAGATGTTATTTTTAATAATGTACTTTTTTTATTTAACCATTAAAACAGAGTCTTAAAAAAAATGGAAAAAATGGAATCCAGAAAAATTAAAATGAAAATAAAATAAGACTGAATTTGGGAAACAATGAAACAGTCTTCATAGGGTTGTATGTGTGTTTTCCTTTCAGCTTTTCTGAGCTGACAGACAGGCCAGAAAAAAAGTCAGAAAAGGTAAATAAAATAAAAGAAAAGAAAATAAAATTTAACAAAAGTGAAAATTCCATCCAATGTCTTCTACATTTTGTGCATTTAATTATTTATTTAATATATATATATATATATATATATATAAGTGCTGTCATATGATTAATTTTGATTAATCACATCCAAAATCTTGCCCTGGAGGTCCCAGAGTTTATCTCCAACCCTGATCAAAGTCAACTGCCTGTGATTTTCTAATGATCCCAAAGACATTGATTTGCATTGATTAGCATGCTCAGGTGTGTTTGATTAGGGTTAGAGCTAAATTCTGCAGTAAACATAATAAATATACACAGTACACACTCATTTAGTATGTAAACAAAATTTGTATTTGTTATTTTGAATCACTAACACACACACACACACACACACACACACACACACACACACACACACACATATATATATATATATATATATATATATATATTTATGCTTATATTAATTAATATATTGATCAATTTGTATGCATATATAATATACTGCATGTATTAATTTTACAGGCAATGTCTGGTATCTGATATATTTGGTATCTGAGAGGTGACCGAGGGTCTGAACCATGTCATGAATCCAGCAACAGGCTAAATAATAAATATGTATAGTAAATATATATTTGTGGCAAAGATTTACATTAAAACTCAAAGTCTCAAATTCACAGGTTCATAAAATGTAATGTACATCATGATTGCGTAATGTATACAGTAAAATCATACAATCATTGTAGTTTGTTAACATTCTGTGCAGCATCTGTTACAGCTATTTGCAAGCTTTTATAATCCATATCATTTTTTTACGGATTTTAGGAAAATTCAAACCATAAACCAGAGGGTCCAGGATGGGTGGTACAATGAGAAATTCTAATGAAAGAATGATTGACAGCCCTATAGGGAGTTGCAAAGTTGCAACCCGACTCAAGGTGACCTCGCAAAACAGAGCTACTGAGAAATTTAAGAGGATCACTATGTGTGGAATACACGTTTGATATGCTTTTCTCCTGAAATCTAATGAGCTTTTTCTACAAATGATAAGAATTTTAACATAAGAATATAATATAAAGCTTAAAGGCATGATAGCAGTTGTGGTCAGTATGAAAAAGCCAAAAACATTATTAACAATAGTATTTGCACAAGAAAGCTTGACAATTTCAAAGTTGTGTCAGTACACCTTCCACAGTTTGTTACCACACATTGTGAGTCTGGCATTTAATATACCAGCAATACCAATACTAAGCATTGGATAAATCCAGCTTTTAGATATTAAAACAGATAAAATCCTGGGGGTCATTATGTTGTTGTATTGTAATGGTTTACTGATTGCTACATACCTGTCAAATGCCATTAACATTAATATTATGTTTTCATTTGATGCATATGAAAAAATGACAAAAGCCTGTAAGATACATGCTGCACGGGAGACTGAGTGTGTATCAGACAGCAAGTCTATCAGTAACCTTGGGAAAAAAGCAGCTGTTCCAAACACAGAGTTGACGGATAAACATGAAATCAGAATGTACATGGGTTGGTGCAATGTCCTTTCCAGAAAAATTGCAAGAATAATAAGGGCATTAAAGAATACAATAGCACAATATAGAATAAATCCCAAACCAAAGAAAGCATATCTTATGTAGCCAATATTTTCAAACAACATCAAGTACAAATATGTTCCATTTTCCATTTTCCATTAACCAAAGAATGGATTCATTGACCTGGGGATGAGAACAGAAAATGTTAATGTGGTTTTTATGTATCTTACAAATAAACAGTTGTCAGCTTTAGATAACCACAATGTTTTAAATAATAAATTGTCTGAATATAAAGTACTTTATGAATTATTCAATCTGTTAAACAATAAACATGTGATTGCATTACCAGAAATACCTTCTGTGATTTGATCTGAAATTACCATCACTTCATTTTCAAATAATGTGCAGAGAATTAGCTCTACATGTGCTGGGGTTTAGAAGAACCTAGAGTCACCAGTATATGCTGTTTTTTATAGTATAAAACATCTCTCTGGAGACCTCTCTGCTGTGCTTGATTTGCATAAACAGCACAGACTCCTAGAATCCTTAAAACGGGTTGTGTGCCACAGTGGGCAAAACTATTGTAACTCAAAACTGATTGAACTGCAAGCTATTGTTGCGAACAATTTGCTACAAAATACATATTTTTTACACACTTACAAAATGCATACTTTTAAGCCTGAAAAGAATGCCATAGTCACACCACCTGTCACACCCGTCATCAACGCCGCTCCTTCTACTTCGACAATACTTACCAGTCCCATGGCCAAACCAGCACCCTTCTCTGGCTCAGCGGAGAAGTGCAACGAAATTCTGCTGCAGTGTTTGCTCTCACTGGAGATGAAGCCACATCTTTACACATCAAGATAGCATTCATCATATCCCTGCTAACAGGACGAGTACTCCAATGGCCAGAGACCATCTGGTCCCAAGCTGGTACTGTAACTCAATCTCTTGATAATTTTATTGCACATTTCCGAGAGGTTTTTGGTAAGCCAGTAGGCGATACCTCTGTCTGTGACCAGTTATATCATCTCCTGCAAGGTTCTCTGTCCATAACTGATTACGCTATCAAGTTCTACCAGAAAGACTCAGGAGGTGAAGATGAAATGCAAAAGTATTTATTTACAAAACCAATAAAAAAAGAACAAAATTATTTTGGCGTAGGCCCCATCTGTAGCTTGAATCAGACGTTGTAGATTCCAGCTATACCTGCCGAAGACCAAGGCAGGGCGGAGCATACCCCAAAAGAAAGAAGAAAATTAAATACCCACCAGATGAAGTACTTCTTACAAGATCCTAGAACATATGAAAAAAGAAACAATAAGATTTAATCAGTCATAATTAAAGTGATCATTAAAGCATTTAAGAATGCCAGACAGTGATAGAGGCCACCATAGCCAGGTAGTCATAGAGGCCAAGAAAGGCTGGATATTGATAGAGACCATGATAGGCTGGATAGAGGCCATGATAGTGATAGAGGCCAGATAGGCCATACTGAGAGTTAGCCACGATTAGTCTCGCGTAGCCAGACCTTCATACTGAAGTTCTGGAATTCATGGCAGCTTTCATTGGCCAAGGCCCGCTCATGAGGACGTTTGACCGACATGTCAAACAACCAATCATGGTTCGTTTTGTTCATAGTCACATTTTCAGGCGTGGAAATGTCACCACACTGAAGTTCTGGTACTATGCCGGTGTTTCACCTACTTTTAAAAAAACTCTTTGACATTAAAGATTCTGGAAATAGCCGTACAACCTTTATCTCTCCTTTCTAATACGCGTATATTACACTTTCAGTTTTGATCGTACAGACTTTTCGAATCTGTAAAGGGTCTACTTTTTTTGTATACAGACATAATAACAACAAAACTTTGTGCACTTATAAAATAAAAATACAGCGTTTAAAAGCTGACTCCTCAACGAAGAAGCGCTCACCTGACATGTCTACTTTTAAACTAACAAGTGCTGCCGAAAATCAAATATTCTTTGTAATCATATGAAAACAACGCATGTCCGTTTTTCACGTCTCCCTTCATTATCTTCTAATGCGACCACGCCCCCGCGCCGAGCGCGCTTTTGAGATTCAAATGTTTCACTGAAGCGCGCGGCTTTTGAATACGCCCACACAAACAGAAGCAACGCAGCGAGACTGTTCTTCAAGTTTTTATTATTTTACTGTTTGCGGACGATTACAGTTCGCGTGCGAGAGGAATAAGACATAATTCACCCCAAAAAGATGTGATGTGGTTGAGGATTTGAGATTTGGATTTCCTCAGAAAAAAGAATGAAGCACTTTATTCAGCAGAGTTCATAAAACATGAGTAAGTCTCTTTTATTTATTTATATACTTGTACTAGTTTTCACATAACGTGTAAACATTTTACTAGTTAGACTTTTTCCAAAGACTTGTTTCCAAACTATAATGCCTGACTTAAGTGATAATCAAGTGAAATATTATGAAGTTTCAATAACAATATACACTACTATACCATTCAAAAGCTTGATGTAAATAATATAAATATAACAATAAATGTAACTGTAACAAATGTAACAATCATTGCTGTTCTTTCAATTTATCCCCCCTAAAATACCTAAAAAAAATATTCTCAGCTCTTTTCAACATTAATAATTAATAATAATAATAATAATAATAATAATAATAATAATGATAAATAATAATAACAATAAATGTTTTTTTTTGTAAAAATAAGATTGTTAAAAGGATTTCTGAAGGCTGGAGTAATGTATTCAGTTGAAAGTCAGCTTTGATTTTCCTAATAAACTGTTTAACTGCACTCACAAGTGAATATTAAATTATTGTTGTGGGATAATTAAATATATTCTAAATAAACTACAAACATAAAATTATATACATTTATTTTGTCCTCACATTCTTTCTTGGTACCTCTCAGTGCCACAATGGCTCATTTATGCAGCTCTGCAGGTCTTTGTCTTCTCAGGTGTGAATTCATGATAGTTGACGCCTACTCGCAATATGACTTTTACCAACAAAAAGTGTCTTAGAAAATTTAAATCAATATATTGTTTTCTGTAAGTGAGTAAACGAGATGATTTTCACATCATTTAGAAAAAAAAAATTCTAGGCTACAAGCTGTTCTCAAAATTCCTGGGAACCAATTTTCTGTATGTGTTTTATTGCCTTTTTCAAGTGATTTAACATTTTTAGTTTTTCACTAACCACGCATAACATTTTTTTTCTCAAAAACACAAATCATGTACATACATGCTGCTCACATATTATTATAGCCTAGTTTGTGCTGATTACAGTGAGATTAGACTTTAGCCATTTAGATATTTATAAGAAACTGAAAAAAGCACAAATGTCAGGGTGACAAAACTTCTCCAGGCCCCAAAAATACCTTAGACTGTTAATGTATATTTTACAGTGTCCCTGTTCAAATTAAAAAAAAAAAAAGTTTCTGTTTATAAACTGCTTTGTTTATCCGCAATACTGAGAGGACCATGCTGCCTCTCCACTATTTAGTTCAGGGCAGTATTTTGATTTTCTGTCTTGATTGTGGAAAATGTCACCATTGTTTGTCATTCATGCTGCATCAAGAATTGCAAAAGTTACTCTGATTATCGTTCTGAGAGAAAACTGGACAATGTAATGTATTTTTTCGCCTTTTCTATGTCTAAAAACCCCCAAGGGAAGCAGGTCGTGGAGATGACAAGAAGACACAGGATTGTAAATCTATTAATA
Organism: Cyprinus carpio; assembly: GCF_018340385.1. Lineage (NCBI taxonomy): Eukaryota > Metazoa > Chordata > Actinopteri > Cypriniformes > Cyprinidae > Cyprinus > Cyprinus carpio. Next base: position 1,737,490 of record NC_056611.1, read on the forward strand.
ATGTCACCTACACTGAACAAAATTATAAATGCAACACTTTTGTTTTTGCCCACATTTTTCATGAGCTGAACTCAAAGATTTAAGACTTTTTCTATGTACACAAAAGGCCTATTTCTCTCAAATATTGTTCACAAATCTGACTAAATCTGTGTTAGTGAGCACTTCTTCTTTGCCGAGATAATCCATCCACCTCACAGGTGTGACATATCAAGATGCTGATTATACAGCATTCCAGATGCTGATTATACAGCATTCCAGTCAGTATCCGGTGTGACCACCATTTGCCTCACACAATACAACACATCTACTTTGCATAGAGCTGATCAGGTTGTTGATTGTGGCCTGTGGAATGTTGGTCCACTCTTCTTCAATGGCTGTGCGAAGTTGCCGGATATTGGCAAGAACTGGAACACGCTGTTGTATACGCCGATCCAGAGCATCCCAAACATGCTCAATGGGTAACATGTCCAGTGAGTATGCTGGCCATGCAAGAACTGGGATGTTTTCAGCTTCCAGGAATTGTGTACAGAGCCTTGCAACATGGGGCCGTGCATTATCATGCTGCAACATGAGGTGATGGTTGTGGATGAATAGCACAACAATGGGCCTCAGGATCTCTTCACGGTATCTCTGTGCATACAAAATGCCATCAATAAAATGCATCTGTGTTTGTTGTCCATAACATATGCCTGACCATAACATAACCCCACCGCCACCATGGGCCCCTCGATCCACAACGTGGACATCAGCAAACCGCTCACCCACACAACGCCATACACACTGTCTGCCATCTGCCCTATACAGTGAAAACCGGGATTCATCCGTGAAGAGAACATCTCTCCAAAGTGCCAGACACCATCGAATGTGAGCAGTTGCCCACGCAAGTCGGTTATGACGACAAACTGCGTCGAGACCCCGATGAGGACAATGAGCATGCAGATGAGCTTCCCTGAGACGGTTTCTGACAGTTTGTGCAAACCGATTGTTGCAGCAGCTGTCTGGGTGGCTGGTCTCAGACAATCTTGGAGGTGAAGATGGTGGATATGGAGGTCCTGGGCTGGTGTGGTTACACGTGGTACTGCCAAATTCTCTAAAATGCCTTTGGAGATGGCTTATTGTAGAGAAATGAACATTCAATTCACAGGCAACAGCTCTGGTGGACATTCCTGCAGTCAGCATGCCAATTGCACGCTCCCTCAAAGCTTGCGACATCTGTGGCATTTTGCTGTGTGATAAAACTGCACATTTTAGAGTGGCCTTTTATTGTGGCCAGCCTAAGGCACACCTGTCCAATAATCATGCTGTCTAATCAGCATCTTGATATGCACCACCTGTGAGGTGGATGGATTATTATTTCGGCAAAAGAGAAGTGCTCACTAACACAGATTTAGTCAGATTTGTGAACAATATTTGAGAGAAATAGGCCTTTTGTGTACATAGAAAAAGTCTTAGATATTTGAGTTCAGCTCATGAAAAATGGGGGCAAAAACAAAAGTGCTGCGTTTATAATTTTGAATAACTGCCTGTTATTCAATAAAACAATCATATTGCTGCGTGTTTTAAAAGTTTTGTTTTTGTTTGGTTCAATAATTAACATCACCTTTGTGAGTATTACTCTCACTCAGCTTGTGAATTAGCAGAACTTGAAAAACTTTAAAATGCTTAACACAAATAATGTCGGGTCTCTGGGCTAATCACCTGCCTTTTGGGGGTGTTATTGAGTGTTTGTTGTGAGTTTGGATGGTTTGACAGCTCACCGCGTGTGTCTGTTTGATTGATTCCCCGCCCTCCTTGTTTCTCCGCTTGTTACCTAGATTGTGTGCCACCTGGTCCCTGTTACCTCTAATATCTTCCCTTTATAGTTCCCTGTGTTTCTCTGTTTGTTGTCAGACTGTTGTTACTCGTACCGATAGCTCCGACCTTCTAGTTTGTCAGTGTACTCACCTTGTCGTGTCTTGTCATCAGGCTCCAGTGCTCGTAGCTGTTTATCACTACCTCCTTTCACGTGAATTCAGTTTCCAAGAAATCCTCCAGCTATCATCATTGCCCTGATCTCGGCTGTTGAGCAAGCAGTCGCTCGGGTTAGTGATCCAACCCATCGGCCACCCCTCTCTGGTCGTTGTTTCAGCTGATGTCGGTCGCCGCTGCCCTCTTCCTCTCTCAATTGGGTGACGGCATTCCTCGTCCATACGAGCTGACTGTGGAACAATCATTCACCTGCTCTGTCTCTTCTGCTTTTATAAAGGCCCTGTTTAATCCGCTACTGAATCCAGCCTGTTTATCCTGACAAATAATGCTTCATGTGGCTTAATGTGACAAGACAATGATAAAGACAACATTGTAAAGCATATACTATGTACATACAGATAAGCACATACAGTAAGCGTAATGTAAAAGTGGTTCTGGTATGTGTAAGTTTGTGGGGTTACCATTGTGCAGAAGAGGTGAGTCTGTGGTCAGGAAGGCGATTGGCCAAACACTGTTTGCCAAATGCACAAAATTTAAAAGACATCGGATGAAATTTTTCGGATGTTAATTTTTTTTTTACTTTTTTTTTTCTCTTTTTTTTTGGCGTGTTTGCCAGCTCCGAAATGCTGAAAAGAAAACACACACACAGCCCTAAGAAAAACTGAGAAAGAAAGTCTATTTCATTGTTTCCCAAATTATTATTATTATTTTCTTTTTTTTTTTACTTTTTTTTTTATTGGAACAAAGAACACAAGGTTATCATGGATGCTACAATATCAGACAGTATCACAAAATAATTCCAACATCTTGATATACAATATCACAGTTTCCTCAATGGTTTACATACATAATCCATATTTTTCCCACAACTTGTTACATTTGTCGAATTTGAGCCTTAATGTAAATGTAAGTCTCTCCATACTGTATATTTCGTTTACGATCCCTAGCCATTGATCCTTCGTTGGAGGGTCAATCTGCAACCATTTACGGGTTATTGCTTTCCTACCGCTTGCTAACAATATTTTTAATAAATATTTATCCTTGTCTACAATATTTCCTGGTATTTTACCTAAATATATAGTAGTGAATGAAAAATCAACCTCTACTCCCAATATTTTCCCAATCTCTGCCACTACTCCTTGCCAAAATAATTTTATTTTTGGGCATGCCCAGAAAATATGATAGTGATTAGCCATCGGGGTTTCACATTGCCTCCAACAAAAGCCACGGCTCTGTGAGCCTGTATGAAGTGCTGTTAATTTGGGACTTATAAAAAATCTTACTAAATTCTTCCATCCAAATTCCCTCCAGGATCTTGAATTTGTGGTATTTGTCTGTATCAAACATATGTCTATCCAGTCTTCATCTGTTATTTGTAAGTCAGACTCTTTCTCCCAGTTTTGTTTAATGTATATTGTTGAATGATTCTTGGAAGCTTGCATACTTCCATACAATCTAGAAACCAGCTTTTTGTTATCTTTTAATGTGTACGCATTTGAAAATATTGTAATTAAATTATGATCTTCTGGCAGTGTACTTTTAATTTTCTTGTTAAAATAATCTCTGACCTGCAAATATCTATAAAAATCCTGCTTATCTAGTCCAAATGTATTTGAAAGTGTCTGATAACTCTGTAATTTCCCATTAGAGATGACTGAACAGTAAGATGTGATACCTCTCCAAACCCACTGTTTAAATCTCTCATCTTCCCTAGCCGGCTCAAAACCTGGGTCAAATGCAATCCAACTTAAAACTCCAGTTTGATCCTCTAATTGCAGTTTCTTCAATACTCTGAACCATACCCTCAGTGAAAATACAGTCCAAGTACTCAATCTGTTATAGCTCCTTTCAGCTAGTTTTTTATTTCCAAGTATCGACTGTATAGGTGTTTCTATCTGTGAAACTTCTAGGGTTTTCCATCTTGATTCATAGCTTGGTATACACCAACTAACTAAGGGTTTCAATTGAGCTGCATAATAATAGTCTTGGAGACATGGTAGAGCTCTCCCTCCCTTTTCTTTTGTCAACTGTTTTAAACTTTATTCTAGGTTTTCTACCATTCCAGACAAACCTTGAAATCATACCATCCCATTCATTAAATTGTTTTTGCAATACTTCCAGAGGCAGTGATTGAAAAAGATAAAGTATCCGTGGTAGCATGTTCATTTTAATTATTTCTATTCGATTAATCATGCCTAATGGGAGCAGAGTCCATCTAGAAATGTCAGATTTAATCTCCTTATTAATAGGATCATAATTACTTTCAAAAAGTTTCGCTATATCTTTTGTTAGAGTTATCCCCAAATATTTTATTGACCGAGATTTCCAACTGAAATCATATTGTCGTCTTATATGCAGATTGGGTCTAAAATTATAAATAAGGGTTTGAGTTTTTTGTATATTTATTTTATACCCAGAATATAAATTATATGTTTTTAAAAGGGTCATCAATTTAGGAATACTCGACTTTAGATTAGTCAGAAACAACAGGACATCATCTGCATACATACAGATCTTATGTTCATCTCCCCTAATCGAGATCCCCTTTATCTCTGAATCCTCTCTTATTGCTTGGGCCAAAGGCTCAATGAACAGGGCAAACAGAGCCGGACTTAAGGGGCAGCCCTGACGTGTTCCTCTTTCCAAATGGATTGTTTCAGACAAGTGACCATTAATTTTTATCCTAGCTACTGGTGAGGAGTATAATGCTTTAATACATTGAATAAAACTGTCATTAAACCCGAATCTTGCCAATACCTGATACAAGTAATCCCATCCCACAGAGTCGAAAGCTTTCTCAGCATCTAGACTCATCAACATTGCGCTTATATTTTCTGTTACAACATGACTCATTACTTGCAATGCTCTCCTTATATTATCCTGCGTTTGCCTGTTTTGTATAAAGCCAGTTTGATCAAGATCCACTAACTCAGGAATTATAACCTCTAATCTCTTAGATAAAATTGAAGCAAATATTTTATAGTCCACATTTAGGACTGATATCGGTCTATATGAACTGCATTCCTTCTTATCTTTCCCTTCCTTTGGAATAACTGAAATTACCGCTTCTCTCCATGACCGAGGGGTTTCACCTGTTCTTAATATATAATTAAAGCAGTTAAGCAATATAGGTGTTATTTGGGATCTAAATATTTTGGATAGCCGTCTGTGCCTGGTGCCTTGATTGCTTTCAGATTTGATATGGCCCAATTTAATTCTTCTATTGTTATTTCAGCCCGCAGTATTCTATTCTGTTGTTCCCCTATTGATGGAAGATCTAAAGAATCTAAAAATCTTTTTATAGTTAAAGTATCAGCCCTATGAGGTTGAGTATATAAATCCTTGTAGTATAATTCAAAAGATTTTTGAATATCTTCTAATCTATTACATACCTTTTGGGGTTTAGTGTTTCTAATTTTATAAATTGTATTTGTTGCCTGTTGTTTCTTTATCCTCCAAGATAGAAGTTTCATTGCTTTGGGTCCTGTTTCATAATACCTTTGTTTAGCAAATTTGATCTGTCTCTCTATTTCCTCATCATAAATTCCATTTAGGTCTTGTTTAACTTTTCTTAACCGAATCAGTATCTGTGGATCTCTCTGTTTGCTGTGTCTGATCTCCAAGTTTTTCATTTCTTCCTGTAAAGCTAATAATCTTTTTTGTTTCTCTTTTTTACGAAAAGCAGTTAGAGCAATAATTCTGCCTCGAATTACAGCCTTTGCGGCATCCCACAGGGTACTTGGAGATACTTCCCCATTATCATTACATTGGAAATACATTTCAAATTCATTCTCAATCTGCTTCTGTATCGCTGTGTCATTCAGGATACTCGTATTAAGTCTCCAAAGTGTATTTTTCTGTTGATTCTCTAAATGTAAAGTAAGGTATACCCCTGAGTGATCTGATACATCCCTAGTACCAATATTACAATTTCTAATTTTATGTCTATCTGAGTTATACATAAATAGATAATCAATTCTTGAGTACATAGAATGGCTTGCAGAATAAAATGTAAATTGTTTCTCTCCTGGGTGTAATTCTCTCCATATATCCATCAAACCCAGTTCTTTAAGCATTCTTATAACAATTTTAGTATTTGAGTTTTTCTTTTTGGAAGGATTAGTTTGTATCAAGTCCAGGCTGAAGTTGCACATTTAAATCCCCACCAAATATAAGGGGTTCCATAGGATTCTGTAGCTATTAAATCAAATATTTTCTTAAAAAGGGATTTAGTGTCTCCTGGTGGAGCATATACATTAAATAATGTTACTTCTTTATTATCTAATTTACCTTTAACTAAAATATATCTTCCCTCTTTATCTTTAATTTCAGACTTAAATTCAAAATTTACTGCATTAGAAATCAAGATAGCCACTCCCCTCCTTCGTCCTGATTTATGGGATGAGTAGTAAGTATTTTGAAAACCCAGTTTCTTTAGTTTCTCGTTTTCTGATGGAGACAAATGGGTCTCTTGCCAAAAAATTACCTGTATTCTTTCTCGTTTCATTTTTGCAATAATTCTACTCCTTTTAATCGGATTATGTAGTCCATTGACATTAAGTGTAATTATTTTATATTCCTGACCATGCATTTATTTGTCTCAATTTGTATAACTTTGTATAACATTTCCCATGACAACCTAATAAACAGAGTGAACAATGTACGAACCATCATAACAAAGAGAACAATAAAATAAAATGAAAAAAAAAAAGGGACTTCCAAGTCCGAGGTTTAAAGTAGATCCTCAATTTGAGAGGAAATCCTTGTATCCGTCAAGGGCCTCTCCGCAGTGCAAAAGAAGATACTCTTAAGATATTCGATGCACCGATAATTTCTAGGACCCACTTAACCGGTTTAAAGATTCAACTCAGGCAGGCTCACAAAAAAAAAAAAAAAAAAAGGGGAGGGAATAATAATAATATTTAACCTACAACAAACTAGAAAGGAGATATATTAACGGGATATTACCCTTTTATTTAAGTCTCTATAAAGTTTCTCGGGATTAGATGGTCTAAAAGAGCTTTAGGGTCTACCTTCGCTCATTTGGATGCGCTAAAGGTTTATGGCTCCTGCTGCAGACATCCTAATCAGACAATCAATTCCCGTTGATTTTATGCGAATATCACGCATCAGTATTATTATCAGTTAATCCCGGGGGGACACGGTGAAAATTTCGTAACTTCTCCCGTATCCGTTCTTGATCTACGGCTGCTTGGCGGCGTCGGTTCGCACCTGCTCTTTCCCACGTTGCAAGTCTCCGCTGTTTTGGTTCAGGCTCCTTGAAGTTATTAAAAGAGAATCCTTTTTTCTTTAAGTCTTTAACTGCATCTGCTGCATTCTCGTAGGTTTGGGTACCATTTTCAAAGAACACTCTCAGCTTTGCTGGGTATGGCGTTTGGAATCGAATCCCCTTGGATTTGAGTTCCTTTAAAATCCCCACATATTCCTTCCTCTTTTTCAATATCTCTGGAGGGTAGTCCGAGTCGAAATATATCCTCTTTCCTTCGAATCGAACTTCTTTCTTTTTCCACGCTGTATGCAGTACTTGTTCTTTCAATCTAAACTCTTGGAAGCAGAGAACCAGCGATCTGGGTGGTGCGTCGCGGGGAGGCTTTGGTGCGAGTGCTCTGTGGCAGCGCTGTATTCCAATCTCCGTTTCCGTGGACAACAGGCCAAGCTCCGACTTTATAAGCCTCGTCACAAACTCTAGTAGGTTGCTTCCCTCAGATCCCTCCGGGACTCCGTAAATGCGGAGGTTATTCCGCCTAGAGCGAGCTTCTATGTCGGTTAACTTTGTATGCAGAGCATCTTGACTCTCCAACACTTCAAGGAGTGCGTCACTTGCCGCTACATTCCATTCTTCAGTTCGGCAATGCGTTCTTCTGCTTCTCTCACTCTGTTGTTCGTGGTTTGCAGTTCGCCTGAGAAGTCATTAAATTTCTGATTAATTTCTTTTCTAAGCTCGGTCAGCTCATTCCGCATATCATCCCGAATTGAGAGCCGAAATGCACCCATGTCGTTTTTGAAGTCCGCTCTAAACGCTCGTATTTCTTCTCGAATGGTCTGTATTCCAGAGCTTGCTGCTGCTTTTGTCAAAGTGCTTTCCAGGCCTCGCCATTAATTCCTTTACCGTCTTCGCCGCCATCTATATCTTCGGTTGTTTCTCCTTTTTCCCGTTTGGAGCCTGCTTTATTTTTAACCCTTTTTTGCTTCTCCCCTTCCATGTTAAACTTCAGCTTGTTTTAAACTTCCAAAGTGTATTTTCCAGGGGATTACAATCGACCGGTCTGGAGACGTTATTTCAAGCAGCCATCTGCTTCGGCGCTACACCGGAAGTCTATTATTATTATTTTCTAATTCTTTTTTTAGACTATTTTAATTGTTAAAGTATATTAATCAAAATAACATGTCTAATTAATTGAAGTCATGGAGCTTGCACAATTTAACCTCAATTTATGAGAAGTTTTAGTTTGGTTTTATTTTTACCAAATGCTGTGTTTAACTTTCTGAATTCCATTTAATGTCTCATTAAATATTAATAATAAAAAACATCTCTAATTATTTGATGTTATATATATATATATTATATAATATATATATATATATATATATATATATATATATATATATATATATATATATATTTCATAAATGTGTTGTGTATTTACATTTTTTTTTTTTTTTCCGCTAAATAAATTCTGGTAAATATTCCTTTACCCTGTGGCCCTCTTCGTTTAGGAGACAGAAGCCTTTAAATTTAACTCTTTTTTTATTTTTCAAGAAAGTCAATATAATATATTTTTGTTCGATAATAGTTTTTGATTATTTATGATTTTGAGGGAATTTTATGATACTATGCAATATTTATAAAATTTTAATGAAACTTTTTTCTCCATTAGAATAATATATATATATATATATATATATTTATATCTTTATATATACACACACACACATTTTTTATTTTTTTTATTGAGAATTGGGCCATCTGGAGACATAAAAAAAAAAATGTGTGTAATGTTGCGCAACCTCTTTATTTATTTATTTATTTATTTATTTTTTTAGTTTTGCATTTAGATATACATCTAGACATTCTAAAAGAATATATAGTGAATAGGTTGAATAGTCAACTTTTTGTCAAGGTCTAGATATTTTTGGTTAGATAAGTATCAGGTTTTACATTATGATTACAGTCAAACATAAAAATGTTGTTAGAAAGGGAACACATAGAAAGCATTTTTTGTTACTCAGTATCTGATAATAAAAAAATCTAACAAAATAAGGAATGGATAGTGTTAAGTCAAAAACACTTTATACAAACATTTTGTAATTAATTGATATTTTATTAAATGTAATTCAATAAATCTTTTTTATGGCTTGCGCTCCAGTGGTGTCTGCCATTGCTAAGCAACCATGACCTGCTCTCCATGAAGACACAGAAGTTTCAGCAAAGGATAAATGGATTTCCAGAACTAAAAAACCTTTGCAGTAGCTCTGCTAATGAATTCATTTAAAAATGGCTATCCTTGTACAGCTATGATCAGCTGTTTCTCCATCTTGGCTTAGTTTTAAATTTTGTTACGGGAAAGGATGAAGCCGATTCGTTGATACTTGTCGCATAACCAGCAGTGCACTTGCTGCATTCTGAAAAGTTTAGATGATTCTAATTTAATTTTCTACATGTTAGATTGTGTTTTATTAACGTCTACACCTACATAGCCTTAAACTTACCCTTTACAGTAATGAAATACTAATTAATGTTGTACAGTGTGAGTATTTATGTGCGCATGCCCAGTAGCGCCAAACGGTGTCCTACAGAGTTTAGCTCCAACCCTAATTAAACACACTTGAACCAGCTTTCAAGCTCTTACTAGACACACTAGAAACTTCCAGATAGGTGTTTAAAGGCCAGTTGGAGCTAAACTCTGCTGGGCATTGGCCCTCCAGGATCTAGTTTGGAGACCCCTGTCCTACAGAGTTGTTCCTTTGCACATGCTTTTTGATCATTACAAATAATAATGTACAATTATTTTCTTAGAATAGGAGATATGCTGTCTCTCGCCTCACATACATTCTCAATAGCCAAGTATGTGGTCTTGAAGAGGATCCTTTTTTTTTTTCTCATTTGGACTCGGTCTTGACTTGAACTTGAACCTCTTTGGACTCGGTCTCGACTAGTCCTGGTCTTGTCTTGGACTCGACAAAGCTGGCCTTGACTACAGCTCTAACAATCAGTATCAAACAGTAGATGTAAAAAAAGAGGAATGAAAATGTAATAAATATAAACAATTTTGACATACATACTAATATATATATACACACACACACACACGCATCTTACAAATGAGTATGATAGAAGCAATCAAATCCAACAAAAGATGTTAATAGATATTAATAGATTAGAAATAGATATTTATTATAATATATACACAACATATGTATTAATATATAAATTATACAATGAATATGTTGAGTTGTTACTTTCCTGTGCTCCTGCTAAAAAAAAAAAAAAAACACAGTCACAGTTATATTTCACTGTTGCATACAGTGTTAACACATTTATATGGTGTTATATACAGAGTTAGCACTATTGTACAGAGGTAACAGATTACACACACACACACACACACACACACACACCTATCTATCTATCTATCCTGTTGTTACGATCCCTTGGCTTAAGGAGTAGCAATATGAATGGAGAGTCCATACAACAATCAAATTTACACATATGTATTTTAATCAGAAAACAGACATAACTACATTAAAGTAAAAGATAAAATATAAAGATACAAAAAAACAATAACATCAAGCCTTGGACTGGAGAGTGTGAGAAAGTCAGCATGACCACCAAACAGCAAGCCCAGCAGAGACCAAGCCCCAATCTCTTCTCTCCGAGCCATGCTGCTTATAAGCCAGCATCTTATAAGCAGCATGGTTAATCACAATAAATTCTCCACACCTGAATCACAGCACTTAACCTGAAGACACAAAAAGTGTTACCCAGAGACACCTGCTGGACAAAATAAAGTACTACAGCCCCTTGGATCGTCACACCTGTATATACAGTATATAAAACAGATTTTCTATACACTGAAGAGTACAAATACACTAAAGAAACTAGTGTATAGTAAGTGTAATAAAACTGCTATTTGCTAAATGAGTATTATTTTTCAAATAGTACTATTTGGCTTACCTTCACCCTTTGCACTTTCTAAGTTGCGTTTTTTTTGCGGGTGTTGTAATGTGTCATCTAATAATCAAAAAGTAATAAATAAATTTTAAAAAATCATGTCATATAGCATGCAACCAATCAGTATAGCAATCATTTCAGGGAGTGGCAAAATGTTCAAGACCATGGGCCAGGCATGGACTGCCTTAAAAATTTGTCTGACCAACTAGCAGTTAGTTACTTTTTGGACTTAAATTTGACAAATGTTTTTATGCAGTTGAGTTAAAGTTATGACCAGTCTTAAAAAAAAATAAAAATAAAAAAAATTGCGGGCTAACTTTTAATACTGTTGTAAGCATTTTATGCAACAGGCCCCAGTCTTCCTGACTGATGACTAGGTGACCGAGTTTATTTTGTCCCCTATGTCATATACTTACATGTACATACTAAAATAATAATTTTTTTACGCATTAAAAAGAAAAACAAATCTAAATCTAATAACAAATCTAATAAACAAATCTAGTTTACTACAAGTGACTACAATATAAGTTGAAATAGACCTATGTTACCACACTAATATAATGCTACATGTTCTTTTCTATAAAACCGTCAATAAAGCTGATTACTTTTCACTACTTGAAACAGGACTTAATAAACAACTGTCAAATGTCATAATACGTTACCTGTAAGTCAAACATTAACACGCTAGCGACATCTGTTGGTAAAACCATGCAAGAACACCGCAAACGTTACTTGTTCTGTAATCTAAAGTGTATAATGCTATAATCTGTCATTAAATAACGATTTCAGATAGATTATCTGTATGTAATCTTTTGTTCATTTGTAGCACTTACCAACAAGTTACTCTGCAAGCATGATAGTCCATGGCTTTAGATATAGAGGAACATATTCCAACAAAAATCACACACATTTTATGAAGATACATATCTATGCTTCAGTGTCCCACACCGCTTCTTGCAGGACATGTGAACGTGAAAAAATGCTTAAAGTGGCTTAAAGTACAATGACAAATTCAGGATACAATATTATTGATCATGTGTACATGCAAGAGTAAAAGCCCAGAATTTGAACACAACACCCAAAGTTTCACGTTAAGCATTTTCCTATAGAAAACCGTAATAAAATAGGCATAAGCATTGCTGTTTTGTGTTGCATTCATATTTTGGGTCCACCTGAATGCCTGTATATACAATATGGATGTCCATTTAAAAGTAGTCAGACAGTCACTTTCTCGTATAGATTGTGGAAAAGAATTCCAGAGATTAGGAGCAGCACAACTAAATGCCCTAGATCCCATAGTATCTAAAAAAACAGAAGGTAGAACAAGGGAAAGATGAAGAAGATCTGAGAGTACACTTCTGGATGTAAATATGAAGCAAATCAGAGAGATATGGTGGTGCAAAATTCTGAAGAGCTTTAAAAGTGAGAAGCAGAATCGTTTACTCTACTCAATATTTAACAGGAAGCCAGTAAAAATGGTAGAGAACTGGGGTGATATTCTCAATCGAGGAGGTTCTAGTAATTATACGTGTCACGATCTCGGTTGGGTCTGAGGCTTTTGTTGTCCTGGGGGCTGTTCCATAAAAGCTGCTTAGAAAAGCGGGGATTAAAGTCCAAAACCTGACTTGAATGAGCCGAGCTAAACATCCGCGCTTAAATTGGTTCCATAACAGTAAGTTGAGGATCATGTGATCTTACTAATTTGAGTCAGGTTTAAATAGTCTAGATAATTGCGCGTGCACGCCATTGTTTAAAAGTCCTGAAAAGTCGAGCATGGGTAATTCGATTTACTGTGGGGTACCATGGCAACAAAAGGAAAAGATAGAGCAGCGATGTTCACGGCAACGGAACAGCATTTGCTATTGGAAACATATGAAGAATTTAAAGATGTCATCTCACGATTTGTTTTTTTTCTACCAAAAAAGGCAATACAGCGGCAATAAATAAACCAAGAGAGAAAGGTTGGCAGGCTGATCGTCTCAATGCGTAAGTAGCGGTGTAAGCTATTTAAAATACTTTATCAACATTGGATGTGTGTCACAATACATTACAAAGTTTGTGTGTGAATAACAGTAACGTTAATTGCTTTCACGCAGCAGCAACTTAAGTGAAGGAAAAAGAACCTGGCAGCAGGTGAAAATAAAATACAAAAATATAGTTCAGAATGGTAAGTAAATGTAATGGTATGTATATATGTAATCAATGCCAGCTTGAAGTTACAACTATTCAGGTTTTTTTATGTATTTTTTTTAATTGCAGCGACCAAAAAGAAGACTGAGGTTGCTGGCACTGGGGGAGGGCCACCACCAGCCAGCTTCACTCCTGCAGAGGAGCTGGCTTTGGAAATTAATAAGGGGAGGCCCGTCCTTGAGGGAATAGAGGGGGGGACATCATCTAAAATGATATCACGTAGTATAAGGAGTGAGTATATAAAAGGTGTGTGTGTGTGTGTGTTTTATTATCATTATTCCTTCCTGACTAACTGATTTCCTCCTTCCTTAGGCATTGTAAGCCTAAGTACATCATAGCAGTAATGTCACGTAGAGGTACTTGTGCTACTGTAATGGTGCATTTTGGTAAAAAAAAAAATATATATTTTTTCAAGATTCTGTATGCTTTATGGATCCACCAGACATCATGTTGCCTGTGAGTATGAGACCTTTTAAATCAGTCATGTATGCTAATGAGTTTAACTGAGTTTAATCAGTGGTCACAGGGAGAAGGCCCATCAGTTGAGGAGGATAAGGAGACTGTGTCTGTATGTTCAAGGAGGCCTGAGGTAGTCACAGGTTCCATGTGATACTGTATTGAATATTAAAAAGTGTACTTGTTTGATAAAATGATCATAATGTGTTTTCAGGATGCTGACACTGCTCTAGAGCCCTCTCAGTCTGGGACCACATGTGACAAAAGTGAGTATTAAGAAATGAAAACAATGTGACAAGAGTATTCAATGAAATAACTTAAATGTATGTTGCTACAGAACCCAGAAAACATAAAAGGAGTGTATAAACGCTACCTCCTTAAACAAATGGAAGCGATGGATATCAACATCCAGTATAAAAAAACTGAAGATGAGGAAGTTGGAGCTGGAAATTCAACAGCTACAGAAAAAAAATGCAAGTATTTTAAACTACCACAAAAAAAAAAAAAAAAAAAAAAAAAAAAAAAAAAAACACATTACCTTTTTGATGACTTTCCACAACATTTATTTGTGTGTTTTCACCCCTAACAGGCAGATTCACTCTGAATAAAGACAAATCACATTAAATACTTCTGTGTGTTTGTTCAACTAAGGAGAAAAGTTGAGGGGCCAGTGGAAAATGTTAAAGGCTACACATGGTTTAGACCATATTAAGCAAAATAATTATTTGCATATGTGTCTCGTATGAGTCTGCCTGTTTCGTTTTCTTCCAATACTGCTTCATTGCCCCAGTCTTCCTCTTCATGCAATCCTTGGTTGCCTCTCTCTCCTCAGACAAGCAATGTTATGCAGCACTACACAAGCAACTACAATGTCACATGCCCTAGGTGGAGTCACTCTGAGGTGCTTCAGGCACTGAAACCTTGACTTTATCAGCCCAAATGCCATCTCTATACGACCACTTGTGCGTGCATGGGCAATGTTGTAGCGGTGCTGTGCCTCTGTCTGGGGCTCCTGATAGGGAGTCAAGAGGTAAGGCAGGCATGGGTATCCCTTGTCTCCCAGCAAAACTCCTGAGAATTCTCCTGCATAGACAGAATGAATATATATAGATATATAATGTAGTTTTTTTTCTTCTTTTTTTTTAAGACTTTTTGCGATTTTAAGTGATTACTAGCATACCTCTTGCTAGTTGCTGGTAGAGAGATGAGGCTCTAAAGATTCTGGAGTCATGCACAGAGCCTGGCCATTTGGCCTCTACATTTGCGATGATGCAATCTGCATCACTAATCCTCTAAAATAAATTAAACCTGTAGGTCACTACATTTTAATTGCAATGAACTAAACATTGGTGCCCAGCTTAGTACAGAACACTCAGTGCTAGAGCATAGCCTTCAATATCATCTCAGTGGGACCGTACCTGTACATTGATGCTGTGTACTGATTTCCTATTCACATAGTCCGCTTCATGTGGACCAGACGGACACTTAATACACACATGGGTGCAGTCCAATGCACCGATAACATTTGGGAAACCTAGGAAAATTATTTGTTTTAAATATGTCCCATGTAAAATCAACAGTCAAGAAATATTTCCATGTTTTATAGTTATTTGAACTTACCAGCTATTCCATAAAAGGCATGTTTAATGGTACAAATAGCTTTGTGGCCAGGGAATGTGATGAACACATTGAGTAGTCTTTTTAAAGAAAGGTACACAGTTCGTACAGAGCTGCAAACTGATGCTTTGCCTGATATTCTCTGCATCTCCAACTGTGTACAAAAATGTTCCACTGGCCAAAAAAGCGAAGTGCAATGCACACCGTCTGTAGGACTGTGAGCGCTCTGTTGCGGCGTGTATTATTTGCAATGTATGGGTTTAGTAATCTACAAATATATGCAATCCCATCTCTTGAGAAACTATATCGCTCATACAGGTAGCTGTCATTAAAAGCCAATGGGTCTGACCTGTCTCTGAAAGATCTCTCTCTTTGAAATGCCCTCCGCAAGACTATAGCTCGCTCATCCACCACCTCATCTATGAAAGGACACGCCATGGTTAAGTTTGGAGACGAGTTCAGCTCCCTATTTATATACTTTTAATTAATTAATTACCAAACTCATTAACCAAACTCACCAATTAAACACACAAGTTTTGAACATTTCTTAGTGTATTTATACCTTATAATTTCTTACATTTATTAGTAAAGTACATTTCCTTATTTTATTTATTTATTTAAAAAAAAAAAAATTAATAATATATTAATATGTTATTTTATTTATTTATTGTGAGTATAAATGGTATGCTCGTTAAGCCTGAACTCAGACTTAGCCTGACAGTTAGCCTGCCCCTGACCAGGTTAATTTGCCAGCATAAGTTGCCGGGGTAACTGAGTTTGAACTTTTTTAAGTTTGATTTATGAAACCGAATCTACCAAAAATAAGCCTGACTAACCGAAATAAGCCTGGCTTATACTCTAATCTTGGTTTATGGAACAGCCCCCTGGAGCACAGTGGTTTTGTTTTGGTGGCTCGCCAGGTGTTTTACGATCACCACTATGTTTTCTCCGCCCCTCTTGTTATCCCTGTTAATGTGTTCTCCCTCACCTGCACCCTGTTTTGCGCTGATTATCTTCCCTTTATCATGCCCTTGTGTTTGTTGTCTTTGTTTGAAGCTCAAACCTTCTCCTTGCTAGTCAAAGTTTTTGACCCAGCTTTACTATTTTTATTTTTCCTGTTTAGTCGGTCTGGTGTTCCTGTTTTTTTGGTCCTTTTTACCTGCCTGGCCCTCTAGGACTCTGGGGTGGTTTCTGCCTTGCCTCTCATTACTCTGAAGCCTGTGTCTACCAGGTAGCCGACTCCACTCACCTCTCTTGGCATTGCCTCTGGATTCCAGCGGCGGCTTTCCAGTGCTGACTCGCCACCTTCCCTCGCTGCTGTCTGGCTGATGCCGGTGAAATCTCCATGCTGGGCTTTCTGATGGAGTGCTGGCGGTTTCGTGCCATTAAGTCCTCAGTTTTGGTGTTAATTATTTATTTATTTATTTATTTATTTATTTATTTTAAATTCACTCATCCGCAGTTGGATCCTGGTCTTGATTTACAATACAGGCAGCTGAATTTTGAGCAGTTGAAGTTTATGAATGTGCGAGGTAACTACAGTATGTACAAGAATAGCTGTGGAATTTGGTGTGAGAAATGGTCAAAGGTGGCTAATGTTCTGTAAATAGAGATACGCAGACCGAGTAATATCGCTCACATGCTTTTCAAAAGATACAGTACTTAACCCTCTGGGGTCGACTAACGTCGATACGCATTTTGTGGCATCTTCTCCAGATAACACAGAAAAAAACTTAAATTACACTTTCAGTTTTGATCATACAGATAAGAGCAATACATCAATGTGCAGGCTTTTATTAGACAGTGACGTGGTCATAACAGGCATGGATCAAAAAATGGCATACGGGTATATATAGACGGCAAGACACAAGATTAATCCAAAACAGGTGGAGGTAAATCGACGGTAAACATAATCCAACAGGGCAAGGCAAAGAGGGATAACCCAGGTACACAGGCAGGAATCAGGAAACGGGTAGCAATGAGACAAGACTAGACTAAGACAACACGATATGGCTCTGTATCACAGCTTAAACTGGCAGAGTGAGAAACGCAGAACAATACTTGAGACCAGACAAAAAACAAACACAGAAAGGCTTGGTAAGTAGCTAACACTAGGAGAGTGCTAAACAATACTCGGCAGTGTGTGAGGGGAAGTCCAATGCTTATAAAGCGTGTCTGATGATTGTGCTGTGTGTGTGTGTGTGTGTGTGTGTGATTGGTCTCAGGTGCATGGTGTGATTGTTATCAGGTGAATGTGATTGGTGCACTGGAGCATGGGAAATGTAGTCCAGGGTGTACTGTGTAGTGTGAGAGTCTGTGTTGTGGATGATGACCTCTGGTGGTGAATTAATGGAATTTCAATGACCAGATCATGACACGAATCTGTTAAGGGTCTACTTTTATTTGTATACACACATAATAACAACAAAACTTTGTGCATTTATAAAATAAAGAAAACAAACAGGGTGTGCTGTCTGCCGCCTTGGTCTGCAGTGATCTTCATTTAGAAACGCGTCATTAAAATGAACTGTAACTCAGCAAATACTCAACACAGAGACATGAGAGATATATCTTTAGAAAGCTTGACATGTCTAATTTTCTTATCGAAAACAAATATTCTGTGATAAAATAATCCATATGAAAACAATGCGATGTCCAGTCTTTCACGTCTCCCTTCATTATATCTAATGTGACCACACCCACGTGCTAAGAGCGCTATTGATATTACAATCATCCACGTGAAGCTAGCGGCGGGTAGCCGCCCACATCAGAGCAAACAAAGCTGCAAGTGTTTAAAATTTTACTTTTTGCTTCCCGCTGAGAGGAATAAGACAGAATTCCCTTCAGAAAAGTCATGCTGTGACAAATAAAACAGAATTCACCTCAAGAAGCTTTGGATTACCTTTGGATTACTGATGCAGCTGCTTGTTCCGGCAGAGATCATAAACATGAGTTTTTGTTTTTGTTTTTTTATTATTAACCTACTTGTTTTTGTTTTTATTTGTTTTGTAATAATTACTAGTTAGACTTTTTTTTTTACTATTTTTACTGTATTTATTGACTAAATGTATAATCAAGTGAAACATTATAAAGTTTCATTCACAGCATCTAAATGTCTCACGATGCCAGGATGTTTTTTTTTTATTTAAATTTTTTTTATGTTCTATAACATAAACAGCAATATGATATATAAACAAAAAGAGTTATAATGTTACTAGCCTAATGTCAGTAAGAATGATTAGACAAAACTTTATTGTGATAGGTTATTCTCTGTTCACGAATATAGCCATATATGTTTATAACTATATATATATATATATACTATATATATATATATATATATATATATATATATATATTG
Organism: Cyprinus carpio; assembly: GCF_018340385.1. Classification (NCBI taxonomy): domain Eukaryota; kingdom Metazoa; phylum Chordata; class Actinopteri; order Cypriniformes; family Cyprinidae; genus Cyprinus; species Cyprinus carpio. The sequence continues at coordinate 1,756,275 of NC_056611.1, forward strand.
TGTAGGCCTACATACAAAGCATGCTTGCATTCATGAATGTAACTAAGCTTCTGTTCATGAATATCTGCTCCGGTGTAAATATTTTGAATGTGTTATACCCGGGATCCTCTGAGGTGTAACTGTATCAAGTAAGCTGTAAATATCACTGATAATATGTGAGCTATGTGGTAATTGTGTTCTTTTTTCTATAAATTAGTACTAGTATCAGTGACCATAATGTAACGGGTACTTATGCCCGTTTTGATAGGGGTGAATTATCCTGTGGCTCTGGATGAATGGTGACAAAGGATCTTTGTCCTTGCTACCAAATTCAATACGCTCCGTACTATTCTGATTAATATCAAGGCTAAAGTGAGGAGGGCTCCAGGCTAACCTGGAGTTTACTAAACCATCGAATATCTACCTAACAATATCCTACAGCATAGAAGGGAACGCCCCTGAGAACCAACAATGACCTGAAGTCATTACCAGCAGTAACAAGCGGACGAATATTCACAAAGTAAATTGACTGGTTGAATCAACAATTTAATTTCAGGAAATCAAAATAAACAAAAGTTATCAACCTGCAATCTGGAAAATTAGTCAGCAGCCCTTAATAAATCAGAACTGGGAAAATACTGACAAGTGTATCCAAGATACAACCTTTGACCCCTTTTAAGTAAAACAGTGTATGCCATTAGGGCTAATTTAACTTTTCACAGTTTGTAAAAAACTCCCTTAAAAGAGCATTTCAACATATTAGAAAACATTCAAACAACACAAAAAAACAAAAACAAAAAAATAAATCTCTTTAACACAATTATATGGTTAATTTCACCCTATTCAAATCAACATTCCAGCCTTTCCAAAGGCAAAACAACATCCAACCCTCCCAGGCTGCTGAATTAGGCTGTGCAGGCGGTATTTCCGAATCTCTTAAGTCCAACGCAGTTCAATTGTAGAACAGTTCAAATGCGTAACAAGTGTCTCAATGCAATCGCTCTCGAACGTCCAAACTTCTCTGCTTTTACCCGATAATCCTTGGGTTTCAGAAGGAAGAAGGAAACATCTTACTTGAAGTTGTAATCAGTCATTCGATGGCAGGGTAAACGTACGAGTTTCCCCGAAATGCACTGATGAAGCGGGTTTTCCCAGCAAACAATCCAGCCTGATGACGCAGCACACTCACGAACTCCAAACAGCCTCTTTACGTTTCCCCGCGACTCGTTCCGAATCCCGGGAAAAGTCATGCAAGTTGTTGTCACTCCAGTCTTCACATTTGCTCGACAGCACCATCCAGTTGCTCGTTACTCTCCCTGTTACGGTGAACAGCTGTTCAGTCCTGACCAACTCTCCTCCGTTCACGCTTCTTCTCTCCTTTTTTTCCTCTGCCCCCACCAAAATGCTGGGACCCGCCCCTTTTCTATGGTTACAATAACAATAATGCTAATAATGTAGTTTATTTGTATAAACAGCATGCTTACTTTTTTATTTCAGATGTGAAGATAACATTGCAAAAGAACCTGTTGCAAAGCGAACCAATGCAAATAAGCAGCCCACTCAGAAACCTGTAACACAGCTAAGACCAAGCGAGGCACACACTCCCATGAGTCTCTTCAAAAATGTTTTATGTCCTTCAGAGCAAATAAACAATATACACTTCGAAAATGCTAGGTATGTGATGTTCAGTTAGATATTTCAACATGACACAGTACCAGTCAAAAGCTTTTGAACAGTAAGATTTTTCATGTTTTAATATTTGTACTATTTAAAATAACTGCTTTCTATTTGAATATGTTTTCAAATTTAATTTATTCCTGTGATCAAAGCTAAATTTAAAGCATCATTAATCCAGTCTTACTTCGATATACAATATACACTATACCAAAAGCTTGGAATCAGTATATATAGAAATTAAAACTTTTATTTAGCACACACGTGATGATAAATACAATAATCATGTTACAAACAATGCTGTTCTTTCAATTCATCAAAAAAAAAAAAAAAAACCAGAAAAAAATATCCGCTGCTCTTTTCAACAATAATAATAATAATTTTTATAATATACTTCTGTTTTTTTTTTGTTTTTTTTCGAGTAGCAAATCAGAATATTAGAATGATTTCTGAAGGATTGTGTGACTGGAGTAATGATACTAAAAATTCAGCTTTGAAAGTCATCTTTGATTGTTCCTAATAAACTGTTTAACTGCACTCGCAAGTGAATCTCAAATTATTTAGTGGGATAATTAAATATATTCTAAATAAACTACAAACTAAAAATATATACATTTATTTTGTCCTCACATTCTTTATTGTAACTCTTCCCTCTTGGTCAGACACCTGGCTGAAAGGTTTATTATGCATCTCACTATGCAGGCCTTTGTCTTCTCAGGTGTAAATCACTAATATTCATGGTCAATCTCGCCTACTCACATATGCCCTTTCAAAACAAAAAAGTGTCTTAGAAAATTTAAATCTATCTATTGTTTTCTGTGAGTGAGTAAACAATATGATTTTCAAAAATTCAAAAAATTCTAGGCTACAAGGTCCATGTTTGACAGTCTTGTGAACAAATGTTCTGTATGTGTTTTATGACCTTATTCAAGTGACTTCAAAATTGTATTTTTTTACTAACCATGCATAAATGTTGTTTTCTCAAAAACACAATCATGTACATACATGCTATTTACACATTGTTGTAGCCCAGTTTGTACTGAATACAGTGTTTTCAAACTTTAGCCATGTATATATTAAGTAACTGACAATTATTGCATCCAGCTGCCGCTGATCACAGCGTGAGTATAATAATGCAGCAGTGGCAATGCATACCAGCTTTTTGCTTCGGAGCCGAGCGTTAGTATTGTTCTGCTCAAACTGTGTCTAGCAGTTCAGCACGCTTTTGGGAGCTTCGTGTGTTTGTGGGACGACGCTTCAGTGGTGGTTATTCCAGTGATGAGTGGGTTGCGCACATCAAGCTGCACTACCCCCTGTCGTGTTGCAAGCAGCCATCTCCCCTGTGTGCCTCAGCACTAAAAGAGCATTTCCCAAAGAGCAAATTCCTTTAAAAGAGCTCCACAGGTGTGTCTTTATAAAGATGACAGATCGTCCTTATAAGGATGTGGTTTCACTTGTGCGTTTCTGGGTGCGGTCGTTACCTGGCACCGGGTGATGGTCATGATCGCTGCCACACGTGTCTGGGCATCAAGCATGCTGAGGTGACCTTCGTGGATAAGTTATGTTCCCACTGCGGGAAGATGACCATTTCGGCGCTGCGAGCCAGACTCCATTAACTTCAGGGGGGGCGGTGTCCCGTTGCCGCGATCTGGGGCCCGCTCTGGCAGCCGACAGACGAGAACCACTTCCAGCAGTGGCGCGGGTAGCTTGAGGGTTACAGTGGTGGCAAAACCCGCAGGGAACTAACCCTCTGGGTACCATCACTCCTCTTGCGCATCCGATTTAGTGGAGCGACCCACGGAACGTGCTGGGCCCTCTTCAAAGAGCGTACCAGGGGTATCCAGTGGACCTCCCCCTGACCAGATGTCAATCTCAGCATCGGAGGGAGAGCTGTCTGATGAATATGTGTGAAGTGGCGTTTGGTTTTGCGTTTGCGTTTGCCTATTGCGGGACTGGCCAGTTTCGGTCTGCTAAATAGGGAGGCGTGACCAGCTGACTTCAATCACAGGTAATCAGGCAAATATATAAGTGGTAAGTGTCATCGCGGCAGCGGTCGCGGCAGCCCTTGTGTGAAGCCTCCTCGTGTGAAAACCGACGAGTGTAAAGACCATCGACTCTACCTGCGCGACTCCACCAAGCAAGGACACCGACAGGGCACTTGAGTATTGCTTTTCTCCCCTTCACTTTTTGTACAGCTTGTCCTCAAATACTTATTTTGGTCACTTGTAGTCACTATGTACTTTCAGATCTCTATTATCACTACTAACACTCGGAGAGCACGCTATGTACGTCGAAGGAAGGCCTGCCCGACAAATCTAAGGCCTGTCCCTCTGACCTCTACTACTACGCTCTCTATTCCAGTTGGTCTCTGGAACTGCCAGTCTGCTGTTAACAAAGCAGACTTCATTTCTTATATTGCTACTCATTCCGGTCTCAGCCTCATGGCACTGACTGAGACTTGGATCAAACCTGAAGACACTGGCCACTCCCGCAGCCCTCTCCACTAATTTCACTTGTTCCCACACCCCTTGTACGACTGGGAGGGGTGGAGGTACTGGTCTCCTTATATCAAAAGATTGGAAATTTGATCTTCAACCACCACCTACAGGTAACGGTTGATTTGAATCACATGCTGTTACTTTAACCCACCCTGTTAAAGTCCACTTTGTGGTCATTTATTGTCCCCCAGGTCAATTGGGAAACTTCTTGGAGGAGTTGGGCATGCTGCTATCAAACTATCCTGAAGATGGTACTCCTCTGGTACTGCTTGGTGACTTCAACATCCACCTAGATAAACCCCAGGCTGCTGACTTCAACACTCTGCTCGCCTCATTTGATCTCAAGCGAGTGTCTACTACAGCAACTCACAAATCAGGCAACCAACTGGATCACATCTATACGCGCTGTTGCTCAGTGGAAAACTCTTTAGTTGCTCCACTGCACACCTCAGACCACTTCCTCATTACTGCTAACCTAGCACTTACTCCTGAAGCGGCACACGCTCCAACGCAGGTCACCTTTCGACGGAACCTACGCTCACTCTCTCCATCTCGCCTATCCTCTGTGGTTTCATCCTCACTTCCTTCACTCTCACAGTTTTCAGCTCTGGACACAAACAGTGCTACAGACACTTTTTGCTCCACTCTAAACTCTTACTTGGACAACTTTTGCCCACTGTCGTCTAGACCAGCACGCTCCACCCCATCTGCCCCCTGGCTGTCCGATGTTCTCCGTGAACATCGCTCTAAACTCAGGGCTGCAGAGAGGAAATGGCATAAATCAAGAAACTCTACCGACCTCAGTGTGTATCAGTCTCTCCTCTCTTCCTTCTCTGCAAATGTCTTCACTGCTAAAACATCATACTACCACGACAAAATTAACAACTGTTGTGACGCTCGGACACTCTTCAAAACCTTCTTTTCTCTTCTTAATCCGCCTCCACCTCCTCCTCCATCGACTCTTACAGCTGACGACTTTGCAGTTTTCTTCAAAAATAAGACAAGAACCATCAGCGACCAATTCTCCACACCGCAGACTGAGGATAACTTCACAACGACTAATGCACACTCTCTCTCCTCCTTCTCTCTACTCTCAGAGATGGACGTTTCCAAACTTATCCTGTCCAGTCATCCTACTACTTGCCCACTTGATCCGATCCCCTCTGGAACATTTCCCTCAGCATTTAAGCAGGCTCGGGTAAGCCCACTGCTGAAGAAACCATCTCTAAATCCAGCACTTCTAGAAAACTACAGACCGGTATCCCTTCTTCCATTCATTGCAAAGACACTTGAACGAGCTGTGTTCCACCAGCTCTCTATGTTTCTTGTACAGAACAACCTCCTGGACAGCAACCAATCTGGCTTCAAAAGCGGCCACTCAACTGAGACTGCCCTGCTCTCGGTTACTGAAGCCCTGCGACTGGCAAGAGCAGCTTCAAAATCCTCAGTACTCATTTTGCTGGACCTGTCTGCTGCTTTTGACACCGTTAATCACCAGATTCTCCTGTCCACCCTCAGAAAGATGGGCATCTCTGGAACTCCACTCCAGTGGCTTAACTCCTACCTTTCTGATAGATCCTTCATGGTGTCTTGGAGGGGTGAAGTTTCTAAGTCACAACAACTTGCTACTGGGGTTCCTCAAGGCTCAGTACTTGGACCACTTCTCTTCCCAACCAGATGACCCGACAGTAGTTGCTCGCATTTCGGCCTGTCTGAGTGACATTTCTAGCTGGATGAATGACCATCACCTTCAGCTCAACCTTTTTAAGACTGAACTGCTGGTGGTTCCAGCTAACCCATAGTTTAATCACAACTTCTCTATACAGCTGGGTTCGTCAACCATAACTCCTTCCAGGACAGCCAGAAACCTAGGAGTTGTGATGGATCATCAGTTAACCATCTGGAGTCTAGGGGTATTTTTGGGGCCTGGAGAAGTTTTGTCATGCCCTGACATTTGTGCTTTTTTCAGTTTCTTATAAATATCTAAATGGCTAAATTCTAATCTCACTGTAATCAGCACAAACTGGGCTATAATAATATTTGAGCAGCATGTATGTACATGATTGTGTTTTTGAGAAAAAAAAATATTATCCGTGGTTAGTGAAAAACTAAAAATGTTAAATCACTTGAATAAGGCAATAAAACACATACAGAACATTGGTTCCCTGGACTTTGGAGAACTGGAGCTTGTAGCCTAGAATTTTTCTTTCTAAATTATGTGAAAATCATCTTGTTTACTCACTTACAGAAAACAATATATTGATTAAAATTTTCTAAGACACTTTTTGATGGTAAAAGTCATATGCGAGTAGGCGTCAACTATCATGAATTCACACCTGAGAAGACAAAGGCCTGCATAATGAGCTGCATAATGAGCCATTCAGTCAGCTGTGTCACTGAGAGGGGATGAGTTACAAGAAAGAATGTGAGGACAAAATAAATGTATATAATTTTATGTTTGTAGTTTATTGAGAATATATTTAATTATCCCACAACATAATTTAATATTCACTTGTGAGTGCAGTTAAACAGTTTATTAGGAACAATCAAAGCTGACTTTCAAACAGAATTTTTTGCATCATTACTCCAGTCACACAATCCTTCAGAAATCCTTTTAACAATCTTATTTTCTACAAAAAAAAATGATTGTTATTATTATAATTATTATTATTATTATTAATGTTGAAAAGAGCTGAGCTATTTTTTCAGGTTTTTTAGGGGGGATAAATTGAAAGAACAGCATTGTTTTTTACATTTGTTACAGTTACATTTATTGGTACATTTATATTATTTACATCAAGCTTTTGAATGGTATAGTAGTGTATATTGTTATTGAAACTTCATAATATTTCACTTGATTATACATTTAGTCAGGAATTATAGTTTGGAAAAAGGTCTTTGGAAAAAGTCTAACTAGTAAAATGTTTACACGTTATGTGAAAACTAGGACAAGTATATAAATAAATAAAAAGAGACTTACTCATGTTTATGATCTCTGCTGAATAAAGTGCTTAATTCTTTTTTTCTGAGGAAATCCAAATCTCAAATCCTCAACCACATCACATCTTTTTTTGGGTGAATTATGTCTTATTCCTCTCATCGCAAAGCAAACAGTAAAATAAAAAAACTTGAAGAACAATCTCGCTGCGTTGTCTTCTGTTGTGTGGGCGTATTCAAGCGCGCGCTTCAGTGAAACATTATCATCTCAAAAGCGTTTTCAGCGCGGGGGCGTGGTCGCATTAGAAGATAATGAAGGGAGACATGAAAAATGGACATCGCGTTGTTTTCATATGGATTACTTTATCACAGAATATTTGTTTTCGGCAGCACTTGTTTAGTTTAAAAGTAGACATGTCAGGCTTTCTATAGACATCTCTCTCATGTCTCTGTTTTGAGTATTCACTGAGTTACAGTTCATTTTAATGACGCGTTTGTAAATCAAGATCAGCGCAGACAAAGGCTGCAGACAGCACACCTTGTTTGTTATCTTTATTTTATAAGTGCACAAAGTTTTGTTGTTATTATGTTTGTATACAAAAAAAAGTAGACCCTTTACAGATTCGATTGATGTATTGCTCTTATCTGTACGATCAAAACTGAAAGTGTAATTTAAGTTCTTTTGGGGGTTATCAGGAGAAAATACCTCAAAACGCGTATACGCGTTAATCGACTTCAGAGGGTTAAGCTTCACCGACCATATTGCTACAACGACCCGGTCCTGCAGATTTGCCTTATACAACATTAGGAAGATTAGACCCTTCCTGTCAGAGCAAGCCACCCAACTTCTTGTCCAAGCTTTTGTTCTCTCGAGACTGGTCTATTGTAATGCTCTCCTGGCGGGCCTTCCCGCATGTACTATCAAGCCTCTAAAAATGATCCAGAATGCAGCAGCGAGGGTTGTCTTCAATGAGCCAAAAACAGCTCATGTTACTCCTCTCCTCATCAGGTTACACTGGCTACCAGTAGCCGCTCGCATTAAATTCAAGGTACTGATGCTAGCCTACAAGATGACCACTGGCACAGCGCCAACATACCAAAGCTCATTAGTTCAATCTTATGCACCCTCCAGAAGTTTGCACTCTGCAAGTGAACGACGCCTTGTGGTGCCATCCCAAAGAGGTTCAAAATCACTCTCACAGACTTTTTCCTGGACTGCGCCCAGCTGGTGGAATGACCTCCCGATCTCAATTCGAACAGCTGTGTCTTTACTCATTTTCAAAAAACATCTAAAGACTAATCTTTTTCGCCTACACTTAACCAACTAATACTAGTACTTACCTTTTCTTTTTCTTGTCTGTCATATTCATTTAAAAAAAAAAAAAAAAAAAAAAAAAAACCTGGCTACGTGTTCTGTACTAGACTAACTGAGACTTGTCATAGCACTTGTATACCGTTGTTGTTCTCTTGTTGATCTGATTGTTTCTACTGTTCTCATTTGTAAGTCGCTTTGGATAAAAGCGTCTGTTAAATGATTAAATGTAAATGTAAGATTCGGCCATGCTGCCGGGACGGTGGCAAATCCTGAATTGGATCCGGAGATGACGGCTATTCTTTCCCAGATCACCTAGAGGGTACGGCTCGAGTGGAAACCTCCACCACGTCCCGAGCCCTCGAGGCTGGATGTTTGGTTTCTCGAGGTGGCTCGTGCTGGTTCTCAGTGCCCCCGCTGTGGGCGTGGAAGCGCGGCACTCACCGGGTCCAAGTTACACCGGCCTGTCGCCAAACCTTCACCTTTTCATGGATGCTTCTACCACCGGCTGGGGGGCCACATACAATGGGCATGCAGTCTCAGGGGTTTAGACGGGCCCGCTGCTGCATTGGAACTGCAGTAGACCTGTTTGCTTCTCCAGAGACCTCTCACTGCTAGTTGTTCTACTCCCTAACCGAGGGAACACTTGGCACGGACGGACTGACACACAGCTGGTTGCAGGACCTACACAAATATGCGTTTCCCCCATTGAGCCTTCTCACACAGACACTGTGCAAAGTCCAGGAGGACGAGGAGCAAGTCTTGCTAGTGGTGCCGTATTGGCCCACTCTGACCTGGTTCCCTGAACTAGTGCTCCTCGCAACAGCCCCTCCTTAGCCGATTCCTCTGAGGAAGGATCTACTGACTCAGAGACGGGGCACCGTTTGGCACCCGCATCCAGACTTTTGGAAACTCCATGTCTGGTCCCTGGACAGGACCCAGAGGTCCTAGGTGACCTACCCCAGGAGGTATCGAACACCATCACTTCACTGAGAGCACCATCTACGAGACATGCTTACGCCTTTAAGTGAAACCTGTTCATCGGATGGTGAACAGACCCCCGGAGATGCCCGATTGCAGTCTTGCTTTCCTTTCTGCAGCAAGGGCTGGAGAGAAGGCTGTCTCCCTCCACCCTCAAAGTCCAGGTTGCTGCTATTCCTGCATACCATGACCCCTTGAATGGGAAGTCTTTGGGTAAGCATGACCTCGTCATCAGGTTCCTCTTTTCCCCTTTTGGGACCTGTATCTAGTGCTAAAATCACTACAGCAGGGCCCAATTGAGCCTTTGCATTCAGTTGAGCTAAAGTTTTTTTCATTGAAAACTTTGCTCCTATTTGCACTGGCCTCCATCAAGAAGGTAGGGGACCTGCTCACACATTTTCGGTAGATGATTCGTGCCTAGAGTTTGGGCCGGCTGACTCAAAGGGAATCCTGAGGCCCTGGCCCGTCTACGTGCCCAAGGTTCCCACTACACCCTTCAAAGACCAGGTGGTGAACCTGCAAGCGCTGCCCCTGGAGGAGGCAGACCCAGCCCTGGCTTTGCCCTGTCCCATCCGAGCATTAAGATACTACGTAGACTGGGCACAAAGCTTCAGGACCTCAGACCAGCTCTTTGTCTGTTACGGAGGCTGGCAGAAGGGAATGTCATCTCTAAGGAGAGGATGGCCCACTGGATGCCATCACCCTGGCTTATCAGGCACAGGGTGTGCCCTGCCCGTTCATGCTGTGAGCTCACTCAACTAGGAGTGTTGCATCCTTCTGGGCATTGGCTCGTAGCGCCTCACTGACAGATATTTGTAGAGCTGTGGGGCTGGGCAACCCCAACATGTTCGCTAGATTCTATAGCTTTCGTGTAAAGCCGGTATCCTCCTGTATTCTCACCTCAAACAGGTAGTGGCACCGAGAGGCCCTGGATAGTGTCGGCTTGCTAAAACTGCTACAGAGTGTCCATACTGTAGACCATGTTGAGATCCTCCATCACCTTCGGCAGCCGGACGCGGCAGAACATCCGGCGCCAGGCCTTCTCGATGAATCCGTGAGAACCGTGGAAGGCTGGGTTCCATATTGAGACCTAAGCGGTATTCATATGTGTATAGTCCATGGTATATCCTAAGAGCCTGTGTTTCCCCAGCAGAGTTCTGCCTTCCAAGAGGGTTACAATCATTTACACTACATTTACATTTAATCATTTAGCAGACGCTTTTATCCAAAGCGACTTACAAATGAGAACAATATAAGCAATCCGATCAACAAGAGAACAACAACAGTATGGTAGCCCATACTTGGAATTGGTGCTCTGCATTTAACCCATCCAAGTGCACAAACACAGCAGTGAGAAGTGAACACACCGTGAACATACACCCGGAGCAGTGGGCAGCTATATGTCCAGCGCCCGGGGAGCAACTGGGGGTTAAGTGCCTTGCTCAAGGGCACTTCAGCCATGGGTATTGAGGGCTACCATACTTGGCAAATGTCACGACTTTCACTTCATTGTCAAAGCATTACCTCACTGGGTGAGATTGGATAACACTGGGAAAACGTACCTGTTCCACTTGGTGCATGGAAATACTTGTTCCGAGCCCCAGCCTACACCAAATAGGGGTGCAGGCGGCTCACACATGGCAATGGAAGGGGCAGCACCCATGTCGCTTTGGTAGGGATCCCAATTCGTTGGTCACCAACGTGACCTTGAGAGTGAACGACAGAAAGGGAACGTCTCGGTTACGATGGTAACCCTCGTTCTCTGAAAAAGGGAATGGAGACTTCATGTCCCGTCGCCACAGTTGCTGTACCACCGCGGAGCAGCCAGGTCACCGGCTCGGCTCCTTAGCGAAAACCTGGTATGCATTGCACCTGCTGCCTTATTATACTCAAACTGTGATCAGTGGCACCTGGATGCAATAATTGCATGCCAATGTGCATTGGCTCATTTAGTTTACACTCAAAGTAAATTGGTCTATCGAAGCGATGTCCCAATTTGTCGGTCACCAATGTGATGTCCCTGTTACCTCCTTCAGGGAACAAGGGTTACCATACGTAACTAGGGGTCGACCGATTATCGGCGTGGCCGATTATCGGCGCCGATATTAAGCATTTTTATTGTTATCGGCATCGGCCATTTTCAAAACCGATTTGCCGATAAAACCATTTTATTTTGAAATGTGCGATCTGGCACTGATCCAGCCACCTCAGTCAGAGCACACTGCTCTGTGGCCTAGACTAAGCCCCGCCCATCGTCCGTCTGATTTGTTGGGAGTCACGAGCCTGGCCAATCAATATGGCTGGCGCGGCTGGAAAATGTTCTGCTCTCACACCGAAAGCACAGGAGCTGCTTCAGTGATCATCATCACACATCAATAAGTTATCTCTCGAAGGTAAGAATGCAGTAAACGTTCCTGAAGTTGCAATAAATCACTACACTGAAGTTGCAAAACACCTAAATATAATCGATTTATGATGACAAGGCCCCGTTCAGTTATTATACTGTGAATTCCCGGTCAATGTCCGTCATTGCAGTGATATGCTTTAACGGATCATAACATCAGTGCTGAGATAGTGAAACTAAAACCTACTTCTCTCACCATTCGGGCCAACTTAACGTTATATTGTAAATAGATTAGCAACACGAATGAATTCACTCACGTCTGCTGCGTTTTTTTTTTGTGTGTTGTTCACATAGCTTCACTGAACAGCGTCCGTTCCGTTAGGGCTCTTAGTCAAAAAAATTGCGCATATTTGGAGAAATATTGCTTTATTCTAACATGATTGCAAAATAATTTATCATACAGATTCAGAATTACCATTATGCAATTTTGAAGAGCTGAAAGGGCATCAAGCGCGAGCTCTGACGCCCGGACGCGACGCGAGCTCCCTATTCCTGATTTAGTTATCTCCGCGGCCGCGCTCTCTCATTTGACTAATAACCAGGGTGCGACTTGCCGGGGGGGATGGGGGGGATTTCCCCCCCTTCTGGTCTATGCATCCCTCCCTGCTGAATAACTTTTATCCCCGGTGGGGATAAAAACATCATGCAATCCCGCTCTGACGTCCAGATCTGAATCAATTGATTCGCAATACGCAATCCGATTGAAGCGCTTAGAAACAATGAATCATTTTGCGACGCAATGGTTTAACTGATTCGGAGTTTCAAAAAGCTCCGTTGTGTTCTTTGCTCGCATTCTCGATGTAATTTGTTGTTTGAATAACCGTGGACATTAAATCATTACAATTAATAGGCCTAACGTAGGCTTACAATGTTTTTATTAAACTGAGATCACACTTAAATACAATTTCCGTCGTATTAAAAACATTTCATAAAATTTTTCAAAAGCATCCCCCCCTCTGTTTATTTCACAAATCGCACCCTGCTAATAACCCTATGCTTAATAACGTAAATTGTCAATAATCTCACATTGCACGTTTCTGGATGACGCTGTCCTGTATACTTCCTAGTTTGTATCGCCGTGATAAACAGTCTAAAAATAAAAAATAAAAACACTATTACAATATGGGTTGTGTGTGATTTTAATGCAATTCTGGGTTGCAAATAAAATGCTAAATATAACACACACACACACACACACACATACATACATATATACATACATATATATATATATATATATATATATATATATATATATATATATATATATAGATTACATTTATTTTCCATTATTTGTTCATTTGTTGCTGTTTAAATTTGCTTTAAGTTTTACTTAGTTTACAGAATGCTGCTGATGGATGCTCCCAGCACTTTGTATGTTTGTTGTTATTATTAATATTAACGTTGTTATTATGACATTTCTCAGAATTAAAGATGTGTTAAAATAATTTAAAGAGAGTCTTTGTCAGAGGCCTTTTTATTCTTAATTTTGACATTAATTTTCATTTTTACACTAGACACATATCGGTTCAAAATATCGGTTATCGGTCTCCTTGATCTGTAATAATCGGTATCGGCATCGGCCCTGAAAAATGCATATCGGTCGATCCCTATACGTAACCGAGACGTTTTGCCAATATTCATCTTGAGAAAGTTACACGAAAACCAGGATTTAATCTTTAATCTCTTCTAAGCAACCCAAAAGAGAGGAAGAAAGAAGGGTAGAATTTGACTTAGAAGACAAATAAAGCTGGGTGTCATTGGCATAGCAATGAAAACTGATGTCATATTTCCTAAAAATGTTACCAAGGGGTAGTAAATAAATAATAAATAAAAGAGGGCCTAGAACATAGCCTTGAGGAACATGAGATGTAACAGGTGAAATGTATGATTTGAAATTTTTAAGTTGAACAAATTGAGTGCATCCAGAGAGATAAGATCTGAACCAACTAAGAGGGACACCAGTAATACCTATAGAGAGTAGTCTATCTAAGAGAACTGGATGAGAAATTGTATCAAAGGCTACAGTTAAATCGAGTAGAATAAGTATAGTTAAAAGTCCGGAATCGGCTGACATCAGCAGATCATTAACAACTTTTACCATGGCAGTCTGTACTATGCAAAGGCCGGAAACCGGATTGGAATTTTTTAAACAGGCTATTTTTTAAAGAAATTTGGCAAAATTATTAGGGTCAGCTCCCAGTTTCTTAAGACTTGGAGTGATTACAGCAACCTTAAAAGGTGAAGGAACCACACCAGAGGTGAGAGATGAGTGTATAATATTGGTTGCTATACCAGAGAAAGAAAATAAACAGGCTTTGATCAGAAGAGTATAGTGCTCCTGTAGCTCAAGGGGTAGAGCATTGCGTTACGAAGCGCAAGGTTAGGGGTTTGATTCCCCGGGATAATTCCTTCCCTCGATTTGATAAATCGTGTGCACAATTTTTTATTTTTTGATTAGATTTTCTGATAAATGCATAAATTGAATTGAATTGAATTTTAATTTAGGAGAGTGTGGAGTGGATCTAACTGACAAGTGGAAGACTAAGATTGTTTGATAAGACCTGATATTTCATCACTAGTTGGAAGTTCGAAACTGTAGAATAGAGACAGAAGAGAATCACAGGAAGGTAAATACAACAGATCATATGCCACATTATTTTGAGAAGTTTATTGTTGATGAATATTTCAAATTTTAGTATTAAAAAAGGTAATTAATTTATCGCAATCCAACTTTGTTGATGGACATGCTGTGTATTTAGTACATCGAGCTTGGAGTTTGAGCACAGAGCGTACAAGGTAGTAGTTTGATCCGCAGTCAGGACCATGCATTGAACGGATGTCTTTTAATGAATGTCTGAAAGTGAGAATAATCAAAATATAGTTCAACACTGCCAAGTCCTTTCCCGATTGTTTTTGCCAAGTGATTTGACTGGGTGTTGAAATTGGCTGTTGCAAATGATGAAGTTGTTAGTTGTGGCAAAGGACAAGAGACACATTGTTCGATCAGCAGCAATGTGGGCATTGAAGTCACCAGCCAGTATAGTTACGTCAGACAATGGGACAGAATCCAGTGTTTGTTGGAGTTGGTTGTAGAAGTCGTCCTTGGCTAAGTCTGAACTAGACTCAGTTGATGCATAGACAGAGATCTGATGGTACCCTTGATGGTAAGGGCTGCCAGATGGTCTGATTCTGGCTGAAATGCAATCACACTTTTAGTCATTCGGCTATCCACCATAAACCCAATGCCAGCCTTCCACTTCTCTCCCCCTGAGTAGTAAAGAGTCATCGCATAGCTGTCTGATGGTGTTTGGATGCTCATTATTCCAGATCCAGTGAGTCGTAGTTCAGAAACTGCGATTGAGATTTTATAGTTTTTCGGTTCCTTGGAAATGATTTCCTTTTGACCAATGTGGTGTCCAGTTCTGACATTCCATGCAGCGATGCAGATTTCTGTTTTTGGTGGAATGATTTTACTACTTTGGCCAGTAGCCAACTTTTCACTTAGATCCCTGACACTGGTGCATCGGCTGTCCCGTATGCGGTAGCATGACTTGTAGGACCAGGTTCTGAAATTTTCACTAGTTCCATTAGTTTCATGTCTAGTTTTTTTGGGTTTCATGGTTCTTTCATATGTTCTTCTTTTTAAAATTTGCCTCATCGGTTAAAAATGTCCAAACATTTTACATTAATATTAAATGAAATAAATGACGGATGTAATTGTAATTTTGGATGTAATTGTAATCAAAACAAACCCACTTGACTTGGAATTTTGCATTTCTATAACCAATGACAAAATGTTTATGTGCTTGTAAACTTAGTAAGACGAGTGAGAGCTTTTTAGTGATGATAATAGTGAAGTTTGTTTTCCATGCTGCTAAGAGGATTTGCAGTCACACCTACACACTGGAAACTTCTGGATTTACTACCATAAAGATTTACTTTCAAACTACAATATGTAATAAGTAAATATCCATAGCAATATATATGGGACAAAAATATGTCAAAATACATGTGCATAAAGGCTAGACATGAGTTCACCCACAGAAAAAACTAAAACAACAACAACAACAACAAAAATAATAAATTCTGATTAAAATTGTTACACATCTATGCCAAAATTTAATTTTAAGATCCTTTACTTTTTTTTTTTTTTTTTTTAAGGAATCATGACACGAATCAAGTTATTTATGCTGCAGTGTGTATGCAACAGTAGGCCTCCTGAGACATGTTAGATACTATAAAAACCCCACATGTACTTGTGACAGAACACAAACAGAACTCATTACCTGCAATTTTCATGAAGATGCCATGATGGTCATGTCAGAGTATTTATCAGAAGGTATTTTTATAATTTTTGAAATGTTTGTAAAGTTATTTCTGAGACTACTGAGTTATTACTGTGCTAGCCAGTCATTTAATTATTAAATCGCTAATCTAACTGAAGACTTTAAATTAAAGGACCCCTACAAACATAGGGCTACCTATATAAAGTGATGAACATGCTTTATTTTCTGGTGTCAAAATTAAATGAATTGTATTGTTTTCTCTCCTCCTCAGGTCAATGAAAATAGCCGTTGTGTAAGGAAAATGGGAAATGGAACATATTTTTTCTTCATGTTGTTTGAAAATCTTGGGTGCATAAAATATGTTTTTTTCAGTTTGGGGCTTATTTTTTACTGTGTTGTCATATACTTTAATGCCCTTATTATTCTTGCTGTGTTTTTGGAAAAGACATTGCACCAACCCATGTACATTTTGATTTCATGTTTATCCATCAACTCTGTATATGGTACAGCTGGCTTTTTCCCAAGGTTACTGACAGACTTGCTGTATGACACACATAGAATTTCCTTTGAAGCTTGCCTCATACAGAGTGTTGTCATTTACTCATATGCATCTTATGAGCTTATAATCTTAATGCTAATGTCATTTGATAGGCTTGTTGCAATTAGTAAACCTTTGCATTACAACAACATAATTACCACACGCTTTCTAACAATTTTAATAGTTATAGCATGGCTTTATCCAATTATCTGTGTTGGTTGTGCTGGTCTTTTGACTGCCAGGTTGAAAATGTGTGGTAACAAATTGTTTAAGGTATACTGCCACAACTATGAAATTGTCAAACTATCTTGTGTGAACAATAATATTGTTAATATTTATGGCCTAATTGTAACAATTACAACAGTTTTTATTCCTTTGATTTTTATATTATATTCCTATGTCAAAATACTTATAATTTGTCAAAGAAGCTCACAAGACTTTAGGAGCAAAGCATATCAAACTTGTATTCCACACATAGCAATCCTTTTAAATTTCTCAGTTGCTATATTTTGTGAGCTTACTTTAAGTCGGTTTCTGAATGGGGAAATTCCTATAGAGCTGGCTGTTATCCTTTCACTGGAATTTATTGTTATACCACCCTTTGTAAATCCTATTGTTTATGGTCTAAACTTTCCTGGTATCCGCAAAAAAGTTACACATCTTATAAAAGCCTCCAAATAGCCTTCTTTGTTGTAATACTGTTACAACAGACAACACAGTTTAGAGAAATTTGAATTGCTCAATCAAGCAATCACTCATCTTTTTAAAGCAATGTAATGCAGTTAATGTGTTAATATGCTTTAAAATGTAATATTTCACCTCTCTGATATCTATATAGAAATATATTATTCTTTTGACCTTCTCAGTAAATAAACATCTTTGTGACAAAATTTGGTAACATTTTACTTAAAGCCTTAAAATGTATAATACATTATAAAGTTATTAATACTGCACATTGTAATTCTTTTTCATAAATAATTTTAACCCAAGTTAAAATTCATACTAATATTTAAAGGTTTGTTGGATGTGTGCTGCATTATACTTTCTGTATTTCTATAAGGTGTAACATGGAATAGATGAGTATTATAATGTATTTGATGTGATTAGAATTATTTATGAGATCATACAATGCATTAACTTCTTAACTGTCACCCGTCCCCTCAGGGGGATGATTTACTTCACTGTATTACAAATAAATACTAATCATGACAAACTATATATCATTGGAAAGGTCTAAGACTCCTGAATAGATATTTTACCACTTTTTTGTTACAAATTATGTAGGAATAGTAATAAATTAATTCATGGCAAGAGTGCACCTCAAAACTCTACATCATAACAGGAGTTCTGACCTTTGTCACTTTTCTTTGCCTTTTTCCCTGTCACACTTTAGAAATCATTATAAATTATATATCAATTGAAAGCTTAAAACCTCAAAATTCATCTTCCTCAAACCATTTTAAAATTGGACATTGCATTACCATGGAAATTTTATTACAAATCACACTACAAAATGTTATCGTTCATGAATCATAAAAGTTTAACTTTGGATATTGCACTTTCATGTCTATGTTCAAAATATCTGCCTGCACCCTTTACATATCTTCGTTTCAAGAGGTTACTACTTCGACACATTTTGAAGAGATTTCTTTAGTCCACACTGGTGGAGGTCTTTCTCTTGTACCCTTATTCAAGACCACTGCAATCTCAGCAGGTGTACTGGCTTTCTCAGGTGTTTCTACTTATGATGAAGCTTCAAGTCTCTCTGGGCACAACGAAAGGTGGGCCGAATTCCACCACCTATGGTCACTTAAGATGAACATGCTTGGTCCTGACTGCTGTTGCAATGACAAGGGTTTACGCACTTGTACGTAATCAGTGAGTTTAGGAGTTTTAGATCCTCTTTTCCATTTTGTATATTGCTTTACATTTATACCGCTTCTATTTTTTTATCTGAACAGTTGTTTGAAAGTCGTCTACTTTAATTTAGTAACAGTCTGTACAAAACAAAACTTAAGGCTGTCTACCTATTTACTGCGATCCCCTTCAACATCGTCTGATTGTTCTTCATTCGCTGTTTGTCTGTGCATAAATACCTGGATTTCTCTTTCGTCTGCTGCTACTATGAGGTTTACTCCCTGGGTAGCCTTTCAGCTGTCCTGGTGTGGTGACACTTGTACATCATTACATGTCATGGACAATTTTTTCATTGTGCTCGACAGTATTAACAGTCTCTGTTTGGCTAATGGCTAGCTCCAGCCAATTTCATTTGGCAACCGGCATAAGGCTTAAGTATTCCACGATGGTTACAACATGCATTGCAGCCATCAAAGGACTTGGACTCCTGCACAGACCACGTTACATCCACAGAAGTTCCCTTCGAAAGTTTGTTTACCATCATCCTGGCTGCTCTGCCTCGGGGATTTCATCTATCTGGACCGATGTCGCACATTTGTCACAATTTGTCTCATCAGAGCAACATTGCTCTTGGTGTTAGTAAGACAGGAATCACTGTGAGATTTCACAATGCTAAGCTGGACCGCACAGGAAATAACGTGAGATTGCTTTACACCAAACAGGACATAAAATGTGGAGTGGATTTCAGTGTACTACGGCCTATGAAATGAATTTAATTTAATTACTAATTAATTAACTTAATTACTATTTTACTTTAAGTCTCTCCTGTTGTGTAGCACATTTCTGCAAAGAGGTCCTCGCTGTCAATTTCTGCATGAGCATCCTCTGAATAAGAGCAAGAATGCAAACGGACACGTTTTCTTGCTATGATCAAACATTAAAGTTTTCCCAATGCACAATATATTGACTATTTAAGAATTTCTTTCATCATAGTTTTGTCTAATCTGATTATTATTATACTATTCTCAGGACATTATATTTAACATAATTAGCTTTAGCTTAGCTATGTGGCATTAGTCTGCTCTGATAAATAACTAGCTGGCGCTCTTTTTGTGGTGAGCATTAAAGTATTCTGTCTTGGAACTTGTACTCGTGAAGGCCTTTCTATAGTCTGATGTGTTTTACATCCTGCTCGTCAATAGATATGACTTCCTCTATGGATTTTCTCCTCAACTTGTCAATGTTTGGACTTGGAGGTTATAATCACTACAATTTGGTTAAAATTTTGTTTGTGCACCATGGCATTAATGTCCTGGTCAGTGTATGCTCATTCATGACGTCTGCTTTAAAGTTGTGCATAAAATCTTTATGTAAGGGGTTTCTTTATGCTTTTACAGGGTTCAATAGCTCCATCCATCCATCTTCTTCCGTTTATCCGGGGCCGGGTCGCGGGGGCAGCAGTCTAAGCAGATACGCCCAGACTTCCCTCTCCCTAGACACTTCCTCCAGCCCTTCCGGGGGGATACCGAGGCGTTCCCAGGCCAGCCGAGAGACATAGTCCCTCCAGCATGTCCTTGGTCTTCCCTGGGGCCTCCTTCCAGTAGGACGCACACTGAAGGTCCTGGCCTGATGAAGCCAACATGACAACATCATCTGCAAAAAGCAGAGACAAAATCATGTGATCCCCAAACTGGACACCCTCCGGCCCTTGCCTGCGCCTAGAAATCCAGTCCATAAAAATAATGAACAGGACCGGTGATAAAGGGCAGCCCTGCTGGAGTCCAACATGTACCAGGAATAAGTCTGACTTACTGCCGGCAATGCGAACCAAACTACTGCTCTGGTTGTACAGGGACTGGACAGCCCTTAACAGATGGCTCCGAACCCCATACTCCCGGAGCACCCCCCACAGGATGACATGAGGGACACGGTCGAATGCCTTCTCCAAATCCACAAAACACATGTGGATTGGTTGGGCAAACTCACATGATTCCTCCAGCACCCTGGCGAGGGTATAAAGCTGGTCCAGTGTTCCACGACCGGGACGAAAACCACATTGTTCCTCCTGAATCCAAGGTTCAACTATCGGCCGAATTCTCCTCTCCAGTACCCTGGCATAGACTTTCCCAGGAAGTCTGAGGAGTGTGATCCCCCTGTAGTTGGAACACACCCTCCGGTCCCCCTTCTTGAAAAGAGGGACCACCACCCCGGTCTGCCATTCCAGAGGCACTGTCCCCGACTGCCACGTGATGCTGCAGAGGCGTATCAGCCAAGACAGCCCCACAACATCCAGGGACTTGAGGTACTCAGGGCGGATCTCATCCACCCCTGGTGCCTTGCCACTGAGAAGCTTCTTAACTACCTCTGTGACTTCAGCTTGGGTGATGGACGAGTCCACCTCCGAGCCCTCAGCCTCTGCTTCCTCAAAGGATGACATGTCGGTGGGGTTGAGGAGATCCTCAAAGTATTCCTTCCACCGTCTGACGATATCCCCAGTTGAGGTCAACAGCTGCCCACCTCCACTGTAAACAGTGTTGGCAGGGCACTGTTTTCCCCTCCTGAGGCGCCATATGGTTTGCCAGAATCCCTTGAGGCCAACCGATAGTGTTTCTCCATGGCCTCACCAAACTCCTCCCA
The DNA here is from genome assembly GCF_018340385.1 of Cyprinus carpio. NCBI lineage: Eukaryota > Metazoa > Chordata > Actinopteri > Cypriniformes > Cyprinidae > Cyprinus > Cyprinus carpio. The sequence goes on from NC_056611.1 coordinate 1,777,381, forward strand.
GACCCGAGTTTTTGCCTCCACAACCACCCGGGCTGCAGCCCGCTTGACCTGCCAGTACCCGTCAGCTGCCTCAGGAGTCCTACAAGCCAGCCAGGCCTGGTAGGACTCCTTCTTCAGCTTGACGGCATCCCTTACTTCCTGTGTCCACCACCGGGTTTGGGGATTGCCGCCTTGACAGACACCGGAGACCTTACAGCCACAGCTCCGAGTGGCCACGTTGACAATGGAGGTGGAGAACTTGGTCCACTCGGACTCAATGTCTCCAGCCTCCCTTGGAATCTGGTCGAAGCTCTGCCGGAGGTGGGAGTTGAAAATCTCTCTGACAGGGGGCTCAGCCAAACATTCCCAACAGACACTCATGATACATTTGGGTCCGCCGAGTCTGTCCAACTTCCTCCCCTGCCATCAGATCCAACTCACCGCCAGGTGGTGATCAGTTGACCTCCAGGTTGCACTGTCGCTGCACACTGCTGGGTGACATCACGGTCCTTGTTTTTAAAGACTTAATAAAGGGCTTCTGAACTGCTCTTAGTCTGACCCATCACCTAGGACCTGTTTGCCTTGGGAGACCCTACCAGGGGCATATAGCCCCGGGCAACATAGCTCTTTGGATCATTCGGGTACTCAAACCCATTCAACACGATAAGGTGACGGTTCAAGGAGTAGGGTTCAGTAGCTATCAAAGTTTAATTAGTTAGAAAGGCATCATTGTTAAATGTAAAGCGTTCTTATCCTTCTGCAAGGGTAATGTATCACAAGATCCTAGTTCCATACATTCCTAATATTTCTTTAACTTGTATTTCATGCGATCTGGTTTCTCTGAGGGTTCACTCGTCTGGTTCCTATGGTTAAATGGAGTCTTGTCTGCAGAGTCTATCAAGCTTTTGTGGGAGTTAAGCCAGAAAAAAGTTCTGTTTATTACAGTTCCAATATTTATGGTTATGCATTTTTAGGCTTTCTGCTTAAAACTTAACTACTACATTAGATCATTTTGTTAACCTTGACATTCCATTCCATTTAGCCATTCCATTTGGCCTCCAATCATTTAGATTCCATGCCTGCAGATGCAGAGAACCGTGGCTCTCACCTTATCTTTAAACGGGTCACTCTTTTGGACTGGTGCTGTTATGAACGCAGTCTCTATCAAGCTGACGTATACATGGTCATTCTCCCATTCAAATTCTAAGTAAGATTCTGCTCAATGCTCAGCAGGCATCTTTAAGCTATAATCAAGTCTTGTTTATTATTGCATCTACAAGATGGCAGTGCATTATCCCACAAAATAACAGTTTATTAGGAACAATCAAAGCTGACTTTCAAAGCTGAATTTTTAGCATCATTACTCCAGTCACACAATCCTTCAGAAATCATTCTAATATTCTGATTTGCTACTCTTTGCTAAAATTTTGATTCCTTTGATCACAAGAATAAAATAAATTTTAAAATATATTCAAATAGAAAGCAGTTATTTTAAATCGCAATAAATAGCAAATAGCAAATGCAACTTTGTGTATTTTTGATCAAATAAATGCAGGCTTGGTGAGCAGAAGAGAATTCTTTACAAAAACATTAAAAATCTTACTGTTCAAAAGTTGGAGAGAATTCTTTACAAAAACATTAAAAATCTTACTGTTCAAAAGCTTTTGACTGGTATTGTGTCATGTTTAAATATATAAATGAACATCACATACCTGGCATTTCCAAAGTGTATGTTGTTTTTGTGCTCTGAAGGACATACAGCTAAGACCAAGCGAGGCACACACTCCCTTGAGTCTCTTCAAAAAATTTGTGTTCCAGGTTCCTGAGTGGGCTGCTTATTTGCATTGGCTTGCTTTGCAACAGGTCCTTTTGCACTGTTATCCTCACATCTGAAATAAAAATTAAGCATGCTGTTTACACAAATAAACTGTATTATTAACATTATTGTGATGGTCACTGATACTAGTAGTGATTTATAGGGGAAAAAAGAACACAATTACCACATAGCACATTTATTATCAGTGATATTTACAGCTTACTTGATACATTTATACCTCAGACGATCGCAAACACCAATGACGGGTTATGGGGTATTAAAAATATTTTTACAAGAGAGGATATTTTTGTGAAGAGGATTTTTTTAATTTTTATAAACAAGCATGATTTTTATTTGTGTGTGGACATATAATATATATAAAGTTATGTTCGTTCCTGGCTATATTCGTGAACAGAGAATAGCCTATCACAGTAAAGTTTTGGCTAAACATTCTTACAACATTAGGCTAGTAACATTATAACTTTTTTTTTTATATCATATTGCTGTGTATGTTATAGAACATAATATATATATATATATATATATATATATATATATATATATATATATATATATATATATATATATATATATATATATAATATCCTGGCATCGTGAGACATTTAGATGTTGTGAATGAAACTTCATAATGTTTCACTTGATTATACATTTAGTCAGGAGTTATAGTTTGGAAAAAGTCTAACTAGTAAAATGTGTACACATTATGTGAAAACTAAGGCAAGTAGATTAATAATAATAATAATAATAATAATATGAAAAAAGACTTACCCATGTTTATGATTTCTGCTGGATCAAGCCACTTCATTATTTTTTCTGAGGTAATCCAAAGCTTATTCCTCTCAGCGCGTCTTCTTGAGCTGAAATATGTCTTATTCCTCTCAGCCCGAAGCGAACAGTAACATTTAAAAAACTTGAAGAACAGTCTCGCTGCTTTGTTTGCTGTATGGGCGTTTACACTCTGCATGCTTCACATGGACAATTGTAATATCAATAGTGCGCTCAGTGCATGGGCGTGGTCACATTAGATATAATGAAGGGAGACGTGAAAGACTGGACATCGCATTGTTTTCATATGGATTATTTTATCATTTGTTTTCGATAAGACTTGCTTATTTTAAAAGTAGATGTCTTGCTTTCTTTAGATATATCTGTCATGTCTCTGTGTTGAGTATTTGCTGAGTTACAGTTCATTTTAATGGCACGTTTCTAAATAAAGATCACTGCAGATCAAGTCCACAGACAGTGCCACCTGTTTGTTTTCTTTATTTTGTAAATGTACAAAGTTTTGTTGTTATTATTTAAGTATACAAATAAAAGTAGACCCTTTACAGATTCGATTAATGTATTGCTCTTATCTGTACAATCAAAACTGAAAGTCTAATTTAAGTTATTTTCAGTGTTATTAGTAGGATGCCACAAAACGCGTATCCACGTTTGTCGACCCCAGAGGGTTAAGAGAAAACACCAATGAAAATTGGCTAGTGGATTTTGTGCATCCACTTATTCAGGTTTTAGGCTGAGGAGCCGAGAACATGTCCCGGCAACAGCGAATAGTTCAAGGCTGTGGCATGGGGACATAACTCGTAGTGACCGACAGATCGGGAACATCATGTCGAATGACATATGGGGTCCATGGAAATAGCAACAACCTGAACATCATCACAACCCTGTGGCGCTCCAATTGTCGACAAGACGCGGCATGTCACAAAAGCCACGGTAAGGTCGTAACCTTCCCAAAGTCCCAGCGTAAATTCATTGACCTTGGTAACGAAGGGGACCAAATGGTGAGTAGATTGCTGCTGGAGAAGGCCTTGCTGCTGTTCCATCCACAAGAAATGTTAAGGGGTTTCGACCTTCAGTGAAAGATTGCTTCAAATCTTTCCTATTTGTTCTTTCAGCTTTGCAGAACAATGGGGAAGTGAGCCTTAGGGAAAAGGTCGCTACCGAGACCACATCCTACCCATAGGGAGGTGACTTGTGGAGATACTGATATAGACTGACCCAGGGGGCAGTACTACATATGGAATGAGTCTCTGAGACAGGTACTACCTTAGAGTAGAGATGGAACAGCTGCCAGAAGAGACTGACAGAGCGGGTCTGTCAAGGGAAGACACGGGTTTACCAAGAGTGAAACCTTACTGTAGAAGAATACACATATGGGATTACCCATAGGAAATCAAGCCATATGGGCACCTAGCCCAGTACAGGGGCTGACCGGAACTCAGGGCATTTTAACACCAGTACTGGGCCTGGCGTCAGACTGCTCCGCCAAGTCTGACCACCGAGGGTGTTGGAGGATGCTCGACCAGGGTACGCCAACCGGGAAACTCTACTGGGAGAAGAAAGGCGCTCGCATCCCCGTGTGAGGGGGAATGGCGCAGCAAGCCTGACACTGAGCCAGTTCTTCCCGCCAATTACCTGTTACCCAACTCACTGGAAGAAACCGGCTCTACACGAAGGTTGTAAAACCTTGCAAAGGTGCTAGGTGTCGCCCAGCCCGCAACTCTGTGAGCCAGCGTAAAGGAGGAGGCAACACTCTGTGTGGAGTGAGCCCTCACCCCCTTGGGAATGGTACGCCAAGGCAATGGCATCCACTATCCTGTGGGCCAACCTCTGCTTGGAGACAGGCTTCCCTGTCTGCTGACCTCCAAAGCAGACCAGGAGCTGCTCAGAGCTTCTGAAGCTCTGGGTGTGGTCCACATATATGCGAAGCACTCTTACGGGACACAGCTACGCCAAGACTGGATCTGCCTCCTTTGAGGGTGGTGCTTGCAGGTTCACCACCTCGTCTCGGAAGGGAGTGGTGGGAACCTTGGGCACGTATCCAGGCCGGGGTCTCAGGACAACATGAGAGTAGACCGGCCCGAACACAAGGCACTCTTCTCTTACCAAAAATGCTTGGTGGTCCCCGACCCTCTTGATGGAAGTGAGCACGATCAGGAGCAGGGAGGGGCTGTCACGAGGAGCATGAGTTCCGTAAACCAGGTCCGGGTGGGCCAGTAATGCGCAACCAACAGGATCTGTCCCTCGTCCTCCCTGACTCTGCACAGTGTCTGTGCGAGCAGGCTCACAGGGGGAAATGCTCGTAGATCACCCTGTCGGTTGATGTACTAAACAGCCGCAGTGTTGTCTGTGCGGACCAACGCGTGCTTGTCTAGCAACAGCGGCCGAAAACGCCGTAAAGCTAGATGCAATGCCAACTCCAGACAGTTGATGTGCCAAAGCAGTCAAGATCCTGTCCAGGACCCCATTGCAAGTCACGCCCCAGCCCTTGTTGGACGCATCTGTTGTGACAACGACATGCTGGGACACTTGTTCTAAGTGCACCCTGGCCCGTAGAAAAGCAAGCTCCGACCAGGGGCTGAATAGATGGTGACACATTGGTGTGATGGGGACATGATGTGTACCACGGCGCCATGCCCATCTCGGGATTTGGGAGTGTAACCAGTGCTGAAGTGGTCTCATATGAAGCAATCCGAGCGGCGTAACTGCGGCTGTGGATGCCATATGCCCCAGGAGCCTCTAAAAATGTTTCAGTGGTACCACTGTCCTGCCTCTAAAGGAACTCAGGCAGTTCAGCATTGACTGGGCACGCTCGCTGGTGAGATGTGCCGTCATACTAACTGAGTCTAACTCCATACCGAGATAAGAGATTCTCTGCACAGGGGAGAGCTTGCTCTTCTCGCGGTTGACCTGAAGCCCCAACTGACGGAAGCACCAGGTCTCTGTGATCGCACAACTCCTCTTGAGACCGGGCCATGATGAGTCTTTGAGATAGTTGAGGATCCTGATGCCCACTTTCCAAAGTGGGGCAAGCCCAACACAGTCATTTTCCCAGCCTTGATCTCATCAGCATAACAGTGTCATTCAATTGCATAAGTGCTAATCCAATCAGTCTGACAGTATCGCCATACTTTCACATTATCACAGAGACAAAGGTACAGCTGTACCTTGAGTTTAAAAAGCCAAATGGTCAGAAAGAGCATTAAGACAAAAGGTCATTATCTCAGACACCTGGGCTTCCTGATTTGATCTTCTTAGAAATGTCATCCTTTTTTACCTCAAAATGTAAAACCCAATGTACATAACTTTTTCAGTTTATATACTATTACATTGGAACCTAGATTTAACATTTTATAAATATGTAATACCACAGTGTGTATTTTGTAGTTTTCCATATGTATCATTACATTATTCAAGTAAGCTCCAAGCAAATACTTGACTTTAAAGTTGTAATCCGACAAAGGACGCAGCAAGCCAGTGTAACTTACCTGGCCTCAGTCTTGGCTAAGCCATTATGATGTAAACATAAAAACAAAAAAGTGCAATTCTGCTCATTTTCAGAGCACCAGTCGGCGGCGTTTTCTCTTAAACTCAGAGATGATTGGCCTCCCAAGTGAGACCCCATATGTTGTTCGACATAACTCGTAGTGACCGACAGATAGGGAACTATTAATACCACATTGGGGAAAAACTACTAGTCATATTTAAGAATAGTTCACCCAAAAAATTAAAATTCCAAACCTGGAACAACTTGAGGGTGAGTAAATGATTACAGAATTTTCATTTTTGGCTGAACTATCCTTTAAGTAAAATTATCTTACATAATCTAATATGCTTAAGGTATTGAGAGTAAAAGATATACAGTATTGTTCTGAAAAAAGAAAAAAAAAGAAAGAAATTCATCAGCATTGTTTTGCATTAATATTACTGCTGCACTATTGTGTATGTTGCATTTTACTTCTGAATACGTTCAAGGTTATTAAATTTAAAGTTGCCTACTAAATATAGTATTGGGTAGTTTTATATACAACACTGCATCATGTTGTAAAAGACCATATTTTTGTAGTGTTGCTGTCCTGTGAGGAAAAAAAAAAGAGAGAAAACTTAGTGCTTCATATTTGTACAAGTATGTACTACCTTACAGTCCACCTGCCTAAAAAAATCCAGGTTGCAAACCTGTCTGCATATAATCACCATGGTCAAGACAATAAACTATATAAAACTGCACCTTTGTAAGATATCAGTCAGCTTTAGAACTGCTATTGTTTGTGTATTTTGTAGTTTTTCCATATGTATGATTACATTATTCAAGTAAGCTCCAAGCCAATACCTGCATTTAAAGTTGTAATCCGACAAAGGACGAAGCAAGCCAGTTTGACTTACCTGGCATCAGTCTTGGCTAAGCCTGAAGTACATCACAGTCTCCTCCATTATGACGTAAAACATATAAACAAAAAAGAGCAATTTTGGCTCCACCTATCCTGGCAGGATTGTCCTCCCATCAGCTCTCCTCTCACAACGTTGCTATGCGACAGAGCACTAATCGTGAACCTCTGGTGTTGTCATTAGGAAATCCTGCGGAGGTTACTTCATGCACTTCGGAGGGCCCTTTGTGCACTTCGGAGGCCTGGCCTTCAAAGTCTGTGGCCTTGGAAGTGTGTACACTCAACTTTGGAACACAGCTTCTGTGTGGCCTATTGTGGCCTCTATCACTATCCAGCTTATCGTGGCTTCTATCACGATCGGCCTATCATGGCCTCTATCACTAGACGGCATATTGTGGCCTCTCTCAGTCTCCTTGATGCCTTTGTGGTCCATCTCCTATATTCTAAGCACCAATAATTTAGATATAATCTGATACATTTTAACGCTTGTCACACTCGCATTAAGTATGACTAATTAAATATCTTTTCTTTTCTTTTATGTTCTAGGATGTTCTAAGACAGGGGTCGTCAAGTAAGTTTGTCATCGGGCCAAAACATTTTTTTGATCTAGATGGCAGGTCAGGTCAAAGGATAATTTAAGAAATTAATTGATGAAAAATTAAACTATAATTGCCTGTGACAGACTGTTACAGTGTGTTTTGTAACTGGTAGTGAGCTGTTACTCTGTGTTTAATCCTGTAGGAGGACTGTCATTAACAAAAAGCCACATTTGTGTGGCAGTGTCTGGCAGAGTATGTGAGCGGAATGGATCGGCAACATTTTCTCCTCCACGCTCTGAGGATTTAATAATCACTCCGCTACAGGTTCACTCCTGCTTTCGCTCCACTCCTCGCTCACTGATATCAGAAACACTGCTCCACCTTCGCTCCATGTCTAAAGTATTTCAGTATGTTTAAAATATAACAGTTCTGTTCATAACGTATATTAAAAAATAAAATAAATAAAATAACAGGAGAATTTCAAAGTGGCTTATTGGAACACTAGTGTGAAAACGTTTTTCTACCACATGACAAGCTAATAACATGGTTTTCAGCATTAAAAGGTATAGTTGCTGCTTTTTGTAGTGCAAATTTAGATTGTGATGAAAATAACAGTACGTTTTTGTCAGTTATTTTACCTAAGGATCGATGCATTTCTTACAGATTTCTGCTCATTCGAAATCGGATACAGATGAAGTAGCACTTTAAGATTACATTTGTGTGAATGCATTATTGAGCGAGCAATTGCGTGTGAATAAGTGTTGAACTACTTGTTTAAATCATGCTGAAAATATTTAGTATCGAGAAGGAACAATTACAAATTCCTTGAACTATAACTTCCCGTTCCTGTCCTTTGCTGTCATCATAGCCTTCACATTTTTCTGATTTGAGTGATCCTTCTTTATCAAGCTAGCTAAATATGTTTAAAATGTGAATTCTTGCTAAATATGCAGTTATATTACAGGTCATTGGCATGAATTGTACTTGTGATGGAGCGGTGGTGAAAAGCTCTAAGAGCGAGTGAAAACCAGGACACTCTGACTATTAAAAAATCCACTCCTCGCTCCATTCAAAATCACACCGCTCTGCTCACATAGCATATCAAATCAAATCAAATCAAATCACTTTTACTGTCACATAACCACAGCTCATGTGCGTTGGTGAGTAAAATTCTTGGGAGCATACTCAAAACAGTGCAGAAAAAATTTACATATATACATTCAGACTTAAACAAATAACAATGTGCAATATACACATACATATACTCAGTACACACAGTGTACCATTAGACATACTTACAGTTAGCAATACACATTATACACAGTATGTACCCATTCTACATTATGTAGACATATATACACATAAAATATGGGAAGATGCCAGATTATTAAATTAAATTAAATTAAATTAAATTTATGCATTTAGCAGACGCTTTTATCCACATCAGATGTTTTCCCCCAACAGTTCCCTAAGCGTTCATTTAAGACAGAGCAGATTATATTGTTCGGTTTGGGGTCTAGTTAGTGGAGTTAGCAGCCACGTTCTAAGGGGATAACCACTGTCTCCTGAGAGGTAAAACATTTACAATTTTTTTTTTAAGAAAATATAACAAAACAATGAATGTAAATACAATGGGACAATTAATATAACATTTCAAGTACTAGACAGAGGTAACAATTATAAACAATATTATATATCTGCATGAATACTGAAATACTGTATTTCTGTATATGTGTGTATTTATCGGGACTGCACACCGTTATATGCACGCACTTCAGATGACAGTCAGTGCGATAAGCGAGTGGAGAAAAGGTAATCCTCTCAGAAAATGTACAAATAAAGATAAGAATTTTTTTTTTGCCTGTAGCTCAAAATAGCCTGTGCAAATTTACACTAATTTTGCCAGCATGGGTCACATATGATATGACGTCGTTAAACCAAATTGTACCAAATTGTCGCAGTTTTAATGACGTACAGAACGCAATGCCTCAGAAAATCCGATCTGCCTGTTTACATGACACATGGCACATATCTGATTTATATCCGATTTATTTCTGTCTAACTAAGATAATAGTCACTGTCAATATATCTATATTGCGTTTTTATTTTTGTATAGTGGCTAAAACGTTGTGTATAAGGAGTGAGTTAGAGGCTCAAATATATCTATATAATAGTAAAATATATTTGCATAAAAAAATTTATATTTTAAATATCATATAAGGGATTTGTATAGATTTGTATATCCTGTACCTAAAAGGTATACCAGAACCTTTGCATATAGCAAATACATGGTAAATTTACAAACTGCAGTTTGTACATAATTTATAAAGATCTGCAAATGATATGTAACACATTTAGAAGTGATGAATAGTTTACACTTTAGATTAGGGGATGCAGAAAGTGTTATAAATGACTTGTATACATATACAAATAATTTTGTAACAGGTAAGAAAGGCCTGCAAGTGACATGTAACACATTTACAAGTGATGAATAGTTTACACTTTAGATTGGGGGATGCAGAAAGTGTTATAAATGACTTGTGTACATATACAGATCATTTGTAACAGTTAAAAAATCTAGGTCTACAAATGATATGTAACACATTTACAAGTGATGAATAGTTTACACTTTAGATTAGGGGATGCAGAAAGTGTTATAAATGACTTGTGTACATATACAAATCATTTGTAACAGGTAAGACGGGTCTACAAATGATATGTAACACATTTAAAAGTGATGAATAGTTTACACTTTAGATTAGGGGATGCAGAAAGCTTTGTAAATGATTTATTCATGCATTTATACATCATCTATAACAGGTGTTGAACACTTTGTAGTGTGTACTAAGTACTGACTGGTGAGGGTATAGACAGCTGTCTTCTCTGACACACATGGAGTCTTTGTGAACCTGATGTGAGTTTCAGTGGAAGGTAAAAGCGGTTGAGGGTCACTTCAACACTAGATCCCACACACTCCACACTGAACACAAGTCTGTGCTGATGAGTGAAAGGATTTAACACAAGCCACTGGAATCATCTGACTAAGGCATTTATGAATGTTTATCAACTTCAAAACAAATTAATTACTATTCTCAAAAATAGTGTTTTAGCATACCTGCATGTTTGTACTTTTGAACACAGACCAGCTAACAAATTTGCCAATAAATCATATACTGATCATTTACTAATGGTTTATTCATCATTTGTTCATGATTAACAATTGTTTATTGAGATAATTATACAAAACAATTTTGACAGAAATACTTCAATGATTTACTTATAAACCATCTACTAATGATCAGTTTGATTTATTTCATGATTTGAACTTTTTTTAAGATAACTTACAACACATTTGTAAATCGTTAGCATCATTAACTAATAACTTATAAGTTACTTATAACTGAATTAATAAAGCATTACTAAAATGTCAACTTATTACTTATTAATCATTTATGAATGCATAGTCATGTTTTGTAAATGATTAGTTCATCATTAACTAATAATTTATAAATGACTTATAACAGAACGTTATTATAAAGTGTTACCCGGTTACTTGCATTAGCTTTGTTGCTGATCAGAAAGTTTTGATGCGGTGGGTTCTTGATGAGTTCTTTAGGAGTGAGCTGGAGATTTTCCTCTTGTTCTTCTGAAGGTAGGAAAGTCCACAGCGAGTCGACAAAGTTACTTGAAGGAAACATGCCGCTGGAAAATCAAACTCAAGAGGAGAGTTTTGATGAGTCTTGGAGATTGTCTCAAAAAGAAAGGGTTCATGATCCAAGATTAGTCTAAGCTAATGACTTTTGATAGTTCCTATTCACACGCACCTTTTGGGTGGGATGGCCAATCAGAGGCATGAATTTTGAGTGGGAGAAACTTTCTTTGTCTCTGTTTATGGCCCATTTGCATGTTTATTGCTGGTCTGTTGGATTGGTGCAGTTTTACCCAAAATATGGTACAAATAGTATGATGCATTTCACAATCACATAGTGTACATAATTGTTTGAGGAATAAAGAGCAGATCATTTTGATTCCAAGAACCAAACATCTAGAAGGTCTTAAAGCAGAGATACACGCATATACCTGAATATAAGCATTGAGAGTAACTATAAATAGTATCTGTGCAATCATTTGCAATTAAGTCAACGATATCACTGTAAATGAAGTGTCCCCAACTAAGCAAGCCAGAGACGACAGTGGCAAAGAACCAAAACTCCATCGGTGACAGAATGGAGAAAAAACCTTAGGAGCAACCAGGCTAAGTCGGGGGGCCAGTTCTCCTCTGGCCAGACGAAACCAGCAGTTCAATTCCAGGCTGCAGCAAAGTCATATTGTGCAGAGGACTCAACTGGTTTCTGTGGTCTTGTCCCGGTGGTCGTCTGAGACAAGGTCTTTACAGGGGATCTGTCTCTGGGGCTCATCTAGTTGTCCTGGTCTCCGCTGACATTCAGGGCTGTAGAGGTTCTTTCTAGGTGCTGATCCAACCATCTGGACTGGATACATACTGGATCCGGGTGACTGCAGTGACCATCTGATCTGGATACAGACTGGATCTGATGGCTACGGTGACCTCGGAATAAGAGAGAAACAGATGAATATTAGCGTAGATGCCATTCTTCTGATGATGTAGCAAGTAGATCGGGTGTTATGGGAAGTGTTCCTGGTTCCAGTTTACCTAATTAATGCAGCCTAAAAATCATTCAACAGATTTGGATATTAGAAGTTTATTAGTGTGTTATGTGTAAGCCAAGTTAAAGAGATGGGTCTGCCGCCCGCGGTTGACTTTGATTTCCTAGTTATTATCAAATTGCCAGAGTTTTGAGAATGTAGCGGACGTGGAGGACTGTAATGTAACAAGAGCTCATTCAAATACTGAAGTGCTAAGCCATTCATGGCTTTATAAGTAATAAGCAAGATTTTAAAATCTATATGATGTTTAATAGGGAGCCAGTGCAGTGTTGACAGAACCGGGCTAATATGGTCATACTTCCTGGTTCTGGTAAGAACTCTAGCTGCTGCATTTTGGACTGGCTGGAGTTTGTTTATTAAGCATGCAGAACAACCACCCAATAAAGCATTATAATAATCTAACCTTGAGGTCATATACGCATGGATTAACATTTCTGCATTTGACATTGAAAGCATAGGTCGTAATTTAGATATATTTTTGAGATGGAAAAATGCAGTTTTACAAATGCTAGAAACGTGGCTTTCTAAGGAAAGATTGCTATCAAATAGCACACCTAGGTTTCTAACTGATGACGAAGAATTGACAGAGCAGCCATCAAGTCTTAGACAGCATTCTAGGTTATTACATGCATAGTTTATTAGGTCCTAAAATTAACACGTTTTTTTTTTTTTTTTTTTTTAAATTTAGCAGTAAGAAATTACTGACTGTGCATTCCGTTAGTTTTTCAAATTGGTATATTTCACCAGGCGTGAAGAAATATAGAGCTGAGTATCATCAGCATAACAGTGAAGGCTAACACCTTGTTTCCTGATGATATCTCCAAAGGGTAACATGAAAAGTGTGAAGAGTAACGGCCCTAGTACTGAGTCTTGAGGTACTCCATACTGCACTTGTGATCGATATGATACCTCTTCATTTACTGCTACAAATTGATGGTGGTCAGATAAGTATGATTTAAACCATGCTAATGCACTTCCAATATTGCCTACAAAGTTTTCTAGTCTATGGAAAAGAATGTTGTAGTCAATAGTGTCGAACGCAGCGCTAAGATCCAATAGCACTAATAAAGAGCACCACGATCAGATGATAAGAGCAGGGGCCTGATGTATAAACGTTGTGTACGCACAAAATGGGCATAGAAATATGCGTACGCATTTTTCCACGCACATATCGGGATTTATTAAAAAATAAACTTGGCATAAATAAGTGCGCACGTAAGGATGCTCTTGACCATGCGTACGCACTCTTTTAGAAGAGTATATGTTTTGGCGACACCAATTGGCCCAAATAGCAATAACTATTTAAAATGAAAAACTTCTTAATTATCCTATTACATCACCCAATAAATCAAATTGCATCAACCTGAATTATCATTATCAGCATTCTTAACCAGGTGCAAATACTTTGAATTTACTATTTTTTTTTAATGAATGGGCTGTAAAAAGGTATGTGCGTATATAACATATCATAATGGATGCTCTAGCGCTGTTAGAAGACCTTGCTAATGGCGCTCTACGGAGGGAGCGTGTTTTCAGAGACCGTGTAGATTTCCTTGTTCATGATGATGATTGGCTCATGAGCCGATTTCGATTCCCAAGAGCCATCCTCTTGGAATTGTGTTCTGAATTATGGCCAGTATTGGAAAGACCTTCGCGGAGAAACCACGCGCTGTGTGTTCCTGTACAAGTATTGACCACATTAGGCCACTTGGCCACTGGTACTTTCCAGCGAGAGTTGGCAGACCGATCGGGTCTGTTGCAGTCATCCCTGAGCCGTGTCATGCCATATGTATGGGATGCCATAGTGGGGATGGCACCCCGATACATCCGTTTTCCTTACACGCAAGCTGAACAGGCCAACATCAAAATGCAATTGCAGCAGCAATCGCCGGTTTTCCCAATGTAATCGGTGCTATTGACTGCACTCATGTTGCAATAAAGGCACCATCTGAGAATGAATTTGTTTTTGTTAACCGAAAACATTTTCATTCTTTGAACGTGCAGATCATATGTGATGCGCATATGTCTCTGACAAATGTAGTTGCGAGATGGCCTGGGTCAACTCATGATTCCTACATTTTGTCATGATTCCTACAGCAGTGTAGGGAACAGACTGCAAACAGGAGCTGTGCGTGATGGATGGCTTCTTGGTAAGTCGGCAGGAATGCACATGTAATTGTAATTGAGTAATGATGCAAATGTGTTTAAAAACATACCTTTTAAAATGTTTTTTCTTTTAGGTATAATTATAATCTCCAATGATAAACAAACCCACACTTATTTTAATATTTTTTAAAGCAAAATTTCACATTAATCAATGCAAATTTTCAGGAAACAAAACATGTTTTATAGCATTTAAAAATTAAGTGAAATGTTATATTTAATCAATATTGCTCTGGAAAAAACAAAAAGCTATCTGTAGGCTATTTTACAAGCATGTACTTTCTTTAAAGTATTCTTATAATATTGTTTATAATTGTTACCTCTGTCTAGTACTTGAAATGTTATATTAATTGTCCCATTGTATTTACATTCATTGTTTTGTTATATTTTCTTAAAAAAAAAATTGTAAATGTTTTACCTCTCAGGAGACAGTGGTTATCCCTTTAGAACGTGGCTGCTAACTCCACTAACTAGACCCCAAACCGAACAAGAACGGCGTTATAACGTGAAGCATTGCCGGACGCGTTCAGCGGTCGAACGCACTATTGGTCTGCTAAAAGGACGCTGGAGGTGCTTGGATAGGTCTGGTGGCACAGTATTGTACAGCCCTACAAAGGTTTGCCGCATTGTGGTGGCTTGCGCAGTGTTGCACAACATTGCTCAAAAGAATGGTATACCTGTTCCATCGAACGCCCATACTGAAGATTATGAGCCCGACACTGGCCCTCCTAATGCAGTGCATAATGCTATGGCAATACAGCGGCGCATAAATGTAATAAATGGAATGTAAAAAGGCAAGTGAATTCAAACTTTTTATTTTTTCACAAGTTCTTTAAGTGAACCACTTATTTCTGACAAAATTGTTTTTATTTCTTTCAGTTCGGAACACACCACATTAACAGCATGAACCATGTGACGTTGGGTCTGCATGACTTCTTCCGTCAGTACACGCCTTGAGTTACCAGCGCTCGGTGGTGGCACAAAGGATGATGATGATGATGATGATGATGATGCACTGGATTGTGCACAGGATGGGGTTGCTTGGGCATTTGATGATGGCAGCACACTGGACGTTGGTGGAGGCACACAAGATGGTGGTGATGGCACACAGGATGGTGGTGGAGGCACACAGGATGGCGGCGGCGGTGGCACGTAGGATCTAAGCCTACATCCCTTGTCTACCCCACTTGGACCACTCACCGGGCTTGAAGGCATTCCAGGATTAACTGTTCCTTTAATCATTAAAAAACGTTTAATTAAATAAAGGTTGTATTGCATATCTGTAAATGTGTGAAATAAAATGTGCACTTGATGACTTGCTTTTGTCTTTTTAAGTTACATTTTTAGCATATAAATAAACAGGAAAATCGACTATTTTAATAAACGTATATCTTAAGGGCAGCTGCATCTATTGCTAGATTTGTCACTTGGATATTTTAGTACTTTCCACTTCCACGGAATTTGAATTGGTTGATTTAAGTTAGCCACAACAAAAAAGCAGAATTTTAAACAGACAAAAACGTACATAATGTGTAGATAAATCAATTACTTACCATCGTCACCGCAAATCACATCCGTATCACCTTGGAATTCTGGAAGAACTCCACTTAATCCTGTTTCCCCTATAATCGCACCCACCCTTGCCTCAAAGGCTGAGAGGTCAGTGATTCCTTGACCACCACCAGTTGTTACGACACTGCGCCTGTGTGCACATATTCTTTTTTTTACGACTACTTTTAAGTCAGACCATTTTTTTTTTGTCTCTTGGACTGTGCGAGGCACCGAGTTAACAGCATTGACTGCTTCTGTTACTTGCTCCCATTCTAATATCTTCCTTTTATTTGAAATGCCCACAGAGAGCCCACCAAATAAAACTTTTTTCGGCCCTCCACCTCAGACAGCAGTACCTCCATCTCGCAGTCGGTGAAGTTTCTTTTTTTTGTTTTTCGTTTCTGTTCTTTCATTTTTAGCCAAACAGATCAATGACAATTATTGGTCGTATTAATATGCAGGGAGATCATACATATTCAAAATAGGCGGTCTTAACCTCCAAATATGGTTATTTCGGGAGGATATTGGGGTAAGCTATAAGCACGTGCACCTGCGCACAATATTCAGATAATTGTGATTTATAAAGTGAACCTTGCGCAGGTTCTGGCGTACGTACGGTTTTATAAATCTGAAAACTTTTGTGCGTACGCAAATTCTGCCTTATGTGCGTACGCACACTTTAAGGATGAAATCTACGCAAAGTTTTATAAATGAGGCCCCAGGTCATTTGTAACAAACAACACATGCATATACCAGATACAATTGTAACTGATTAATTATAGTCTAAATAAAGAAAATGTCTTTATGTGTGTGTGTTATTTGTATTGCGAGCATTGGAGTAGTTTGCTGGTCAGCCAGGCCATTGGCGCCTGGTACTCGGGGTCATTTTCATCTCTTTGGAAATGTGTTTGAAGTTCGATGGAGAGACGAGAGTGGTGAAACTGTTTAGCATCTCCTTGATAGTGGGGGAACCATTTGCAATTTAGTACCCATATAAATGTAGAATATGGGGGCATGTCTGTAATTCATATGCAAATGTCAAAAGGCTAAAAGGGGTCTCTAAGCCATAAAACCCAAACGATCGTACATGATCGTAAGGGGTTGATGGGGTGTCTAAATGATGCAAGGGTTTCCCCTGCATAGGAGGTGGACGTTATGGCTGACTTATCACTTGCCTGACAGGTTGTACAGGCTGACAGTATTATGTTGACCAAGTCATCCATTTGCAGCCACCAATATAACTCCATTATTCGTGTTTTTTTTTTTTTTTTTTTTTTTTGTGAACCAGACCCTGATGTCTCTCATGTGCAAGGAGAATTCTTCTTTGTAAGTGTGATTTAACAGCAGTGGTGGACAGTAACGGAATAGTTTACTTCTATACTGTACTGAAGTACATTTTTCAAGTATCTGTACTTTATTGGAGTAGTTTTATTTTGATTAACTTTTACTTCACTACATTCCAAAGCATAAGATCGTACATTTACTTCACAAAATTTCCTAAAACATATCATTACTCCTTATAATAAAGTGGCTCAGCACCCCTTTACCTAAATTCATTATTTCAGACTTATGTGCCCTCTAAAAGCTTGCGTTCTGCAAGTGAACGTCGCTTGATTGTGCCATCCCAAAGAAGCACAAAGTCACTTTTACGTACTTTTTAATTAAATGTTCCCTCCTGGTGGAGTGACCTGCCCAACTCAATCCGAGCAGCTGAGTCCTTAGCCATCTTCAAGAATCGGCTTAAAACACATCTCTTCCATCTTTATTTGACCCCTCTAACTTTTGCACTCACTATTCTAATTCTATTAAAAAAAAAAAATCTAACTACCTTTCTAATCTTTTTGTATTCTATCTATTTCTTTTCATTTATTATACAATTATAAAAAAAGACCTCTAACACTAGCTTGCTCTATTCTTTTTCTATTCTATCTGTTTTCTTTTTAATTATTATATTATTTAAAAGCCCTTGCTACGTGTACTGCATTAAACTAACTGAGACTTGTTACAGCACTTATATATTGTAAGGGTGGAGTCGGACTGTCTGGACTGAGGGACGACTTCCCACTAAGAGAACAAAGGACTTTCCTGATAATTAACATTTGAACACTCTTTTGAACACCCTCCTGCATAAGTAACAGTGCCATCGGAGATGCACCACGCCTAGCAGTTCACACCTCACCATCACACTCCCTCCTCACACTATGATCCCCATCCTTTCTCCCTCACCTGAAGCTCACTCTAAATCTATGCAATGTTAAGTGTATACAACAAGTGACTATATATGCTTGGTATCATTTGAAATGTCTCAGTGTGCCTGGTACAATGGTCTTAACATTACAAAAGTAGACTAAAAGATAATACAGATCCTAAGAGTCAAGACATATTTTGATTACTGTAATGGGAGTGCTCTTTTCCAGGGTCTTCCATGTTAATTACCTTCTGTTCCCTTTGAGGTGTAAACTACACTGGTCTGGGACCTGACTTAATCAAATTCCAATTGTTAGTTTCTGTCTTCATCTCGGGGGGTGTTTGTCTTGGTCTGATGTATTTAAAGGATTGCAGCAAAAGGATCAGGGAGATTCTGTAGCCAGAAAGCCCGTAGTGTGGTGTGTGTCTCTTCACTTCATACTATTTATTTTCTAAGGTCAGGTATGCATATTTTACTTTTAGATTCATCTTTGAGAATTTGATGTTTTGTATTGATATGATTTGATATGTTTGAATTGGATATGTAATTGGGAGAATATATATTTACCTGACTGATAATAAATTGTTACATTTGATTTTATTCTGTTTTACTCTGTAATTATTGACTCTAGTAGATTACGTTGTATCCTTGTTAGCGACATGAGCACCCGAATGAACGAGTACAATAATATTAAAGAATAAATAGAACACTCAAATGTGACAATAATAATAATTAGAGACAGGCAAACAACCAATTTGCCTTTCAACCTAAATTCGAGGTCATAATAAAATGGAGTCAGATTAGATCATTAAATGGAGTCAGATTGAGTTTAACCTAAATTGAATAACCCTACGCGCTGAAAAGACTGAACACGCAGGAAACCTTCAGCCAGCACTGGATACCTTCCTTGGGCCGTGTGCGTGGACTTTACAATATCATTGCTCTTTTGTTGTTTTTGATTGCTTCCATTGTCCTCATTTGTAAGTCGCTTTGGATAAAAGCGTCTGCTAAATGACTAAATGTAAATGTAAATGTAAATAATATATCACATGCTTCGACATGCAGAAGTGGTGTGTGATTCAAGAACTAAATGATTTTTTTCAATGAACCTTTTAAATCGGTTCGCAAATCGCATCAAATGATTCATTCACGAATTAGAATGATCCGATTGCAGCTGTTCTCAGGTTGACAACTCACTGATACAAATGAACCATTTAGTGTCATTTAGTGAGTCTCCAGAGAACTGAATTCACGAGTAAGGACCGGGAGATCTTGGGAGCACGCGTGCGACTGACTAATGTCAAATTTTAGGATTAATTATTGTAACTGAAAATCATATTTAGGTCAAAACTGTCAGTTGTTTGGGAACTAAATCTGCTGTAAAGAGTGATCTATTTAAGCCCACTGAAATGCTTGAATGCAGACACATCAGCATAAGTGCCACTTAGGTCAAAAAAATTAAACATTAAAATTACAAAGGACATTGAACATTACTACATCACTCTTGTCAACGTAGTCCATATCAACATAAAAATATATCTTGACTCCATATAGTGGTTATTTTGGGGAAATTCCAGGTATTTTGAGCAGTAGGATTATTAAAAAAATAAAAATAAAATAAAATAAAAAAAATAAAAAAATAAAAAAAAATGTGCTAATATAAAATTAAATTAAGTGGCCTATATAAAATTGCTAAATAAATCTATCTATCAGTATAGATTTTTTTTTACTTAAGTACATTAAAAAAATCGAGTACTTTTGTACTTTCACTCGAGTAAAATTAAAAAAGGAGTATTTTTACTTTAACCGGAGTAATATTTTATTATACGTATCTGTACTTTTACTCAAGTACTTGATTTTTTTACTTCGTCCACCACTGTTCAACAGGCCTTTCCAATCCAACTTTGTTGATGGATGTGCTGTGTATTTAGCACATCGAGGTTGGAGTTTGAACACAGAGCGTACAAGGTACACTGTAAAACCAGACAAGTTTACTTAACTCAAAAAAATAGTTGAAACAGATTACTTCGAAAAATTTGAGTCAAATTAACTTAATTTTTTTAAGTTCAATAAAATATATTTTTTAAGTGTCTGTTACCATATAATGTTTTTTTTTTTTTTTTTAACTAGGTATTTTGAGTTTACAGTACATATTTATATTGGGTACAGATAACTTGAACATTTTCATTAGTTTTAAAATAAAATATTTGCATGCTTACAATCAAATTGTTAATTTTTTGTTAACTATTTTTTTTTTTTTTTTTTTTTACATTAATTGGGGACTCTTACACGGTCTTGGAATTATAATCCTCCTATAATTTAAAACTTTAAATTTTGAATAAGGCAAAATAACCACAGACAGACTTAAGTGCAAGTAACTTGTTTATTAACCAAATATGACGTTCTTGAAATATTTGTAATATCTCATATTATTGCAATGTAAACAAACGACGTCATTCAACATCCGGATCACTATAAGTTTTCTAAAACAATTATGAAAAACATTTAATTGTAACAAATTGAAATTATAAAATACAGATGTATGAAGTGTAACACATATTACAAATATTATAAGTATAATACAAAGCATATCTTTAGTGTTTTGTTACATACACAAAATAAAGCTGAAGATGGTGCACTGCAATGTAAACAGATACAGAATCTCAGTCACACCAATGAGCAAGTATCCTATGCGTACATTCAGTCCTTCAACAAGCATTTAACATTACAACTACTATAATATACAACAATTCTGTAAGAGGTTTAATATACAAAACAGTATGGCAGTGTGCAATTCTCTGCTGCAAGGAAGCCATCATTTAACTTGCAGTTAACCCTATGTGCAAATGCCTAATGCAACCACACCATTCCACAGTTTCAAAATTACCTGTGTGTATTATATTTTTAAATATGTCCTATGTTGTGACATTTAGAAATAAAAATTAAACAAATAGCATGAGAAAGTTACAAATACCATTAAAGAGATTAAACTATTTTATAAGATTTTTTTCCACATTGTTTGTTGTCATACCATAGGACACATTTAGAATATGTCAATACAAATATATGTATTAGATACACAAACATATTAAAGTATAAAAATGTACAAAACAGGACTTCATTCAACTTACCACATTAAAACTTAAGGAACAATATCTATAAAACCCATCTGTTAGATGTTTTACAGCAAGAAAAATGTGCTTACACTACTGCTAACAGGTCATTTTTCAGACTCAAAACTCTAGGCCTCAACTTTCCATCCTCAAGACCCATCAAGACCTTTTGGACGAAGTCATATGTGTTGTGCAATTGTTTTGGATAGTTAAGGTGCGGGGTGTATGTAAGTGCAAAGAGAATGATGAATGCATCAGACAGTGTGGAGGACTCAATAACAGTGTTACCCTCAATCAGAACTGCAATCCTCTCTGGGCAGAAAAAATGGGCATCTGATGATGTCTGATAGCTTAGGAGGAGCCCAAGTGGTACATCATTGATGTTCGGTTCATCAGACTGCTCCACCTAAAGACAACAAGAGAAACAATTACCCATTACTAAAATTTTTCTAAAGCTGACACCAAACCTGCAGTCAAATACCAGGACAGTCCAAAAAAGGCAAACGCAATCACAACCTGCATATCTATTAATCACAATCAGATCATAGGTGTGTTCACATGTGACGGCAATTATTTTAATAAACTATAGACACTGCTGAATACGCACACTTACGTCCCACATCTTGAAAAAGCTGACATCACTCTCATGCATATATGGAGAGAGAGCCCGGAGTACCACAGCATGTCTAACATGGACATCAACTTGATCCTTTCATTGTAAGATAAAAAAATTCTTTCAGTATGGATGCTAATCAGTATAGCCTCACAACACTATTCATGAACCAACCATTAGAGTTCAACTAAAGATAATTAAGCACCTTTACCAGGCATTAAGAATTGTAACCAACTGACCTGGAGGTCATAAATCCTGAAGAGCAGATCCAGGAGTTCAGAAGCTTTTCCTGTCCGAGAAGCTTCTTTCTGAAACAGGCTCTGAAGCCGGGGGGTATGTTGGTCCAGTTGAGCAAAGAAACGATTCTTTAGGTTGACATTTGTCACTCTGTGAAACTCAGCTCAGATCTGTAAAACATTCACAAAAAGAAACTTACACATTTTGAACATTCAACACAACCACAACAAACAATTAAATGTAAAGATCTTGAATAGTTATAATAAAGAAAATATTTGTACCTGTGAGTCTAATTTAAGAGCAGGCCATCGTTTCAGGATTTCATTAACTGGTAGCTCATTACAGACGATCTCTTTGCGCTGCAAAGCAAAAGTGCTGTCCATTAACTTTGTGATCAGGACAAGATTTTTGTCAGTCATCTTAACTTCATCTATAATTCTTTGTCTTTGTTGTTCGAGGCTTGAAGCATCTTCACCTCTTGGGAAATTTGGAAGGAAATTAATCTCTGCCCTTTTTGGTCTTTTGATGTTCGTGTGAGGGGCATCTTTTTGGGGATTGTTTTTACTCCTCTTTCCAGAATTTACAGCAACTTCCAGAGATCCAGCATGACTTAATTTTGTGCGGTAGTTGCCCATCTTAAATGTTAGGCTGTTCTTCCATCCGTACCAACCTGCACAAGAGCCTGGCTCTTTTAGACAGGGATGCTTGTTGACAAGGGCTTCTGCTACCATAGAAATTTCCTTAACATTAGGGTATGCTTTATAGCCATGCATTTGTTCCGCTAGGGTCTCAAGAATGTTGTGCTTTTGTCCTCTATTTAACTTCAAAGTCTTTCCTGTTGTCTCGTATGCAGCATTTCCCTCAGCAAGTACAAGTTCTACTTCAAAAGAAAAAGTGGGCAGTCGAAAAATGCAAGTCCATATTTCAGCCCTCTCTGGCATCCTTGCATGTGGCGATATTACTGTGTCATCAGATGCTACAGAACTAGCATCACTCTCAGATCGCACCACTATAAGGACAGCCTTCTGTGGAAGTTCCTCAATGTCTAAAAGGGAACATAGCTGCCTGTTGAAGTTAGGATCTTGGTATGATAGGGTAAAGTCAATGGTGAGATCAAATTTCTCTTTTCTCTTATCTTTGTTTTTAGCTCTTCCACAGATGCTGGACGTGAAGATAAAGTCATCTTCCTCACAATGTCAGTGGATGTATGGACATGCAGGAAAAAGTTCTGGGCTTTCATTCCTGTAAAAAAAAAAAAAAAAAGCTTGTGTCAATGTTTTTCCCAACTTCATTTAAAATGACTAAGTCTACATTTCTAAATGCATTTTAGTCAGCCAGGTGTTTGATCAAAATGAACCTTTTCTGTGTTAACACCAAATGTCCATCAATGTTGTATGCTGGGAGACATACTGTGTCGTTTAGTTCTGATAGCTCATACACAGAGAAGTTGTCCAATGATGTCAGCTTAAATGATCTTAAATGCTCAATGTACCAGCACTCATAGGACCTGCACAGAAATGACACAGAGTTATTTACAAGAAGTATACATTCAATCTTGCAAAAATTAGGAAGTCCCCCTGACTGTCCTGCAGAAACAAACATTCCATTTGCATAATCTGTGCCATGTATGGAGACCACTGATGTGGTATATATATTTTGGCTGTCTGTCTTGGTCTTTATGAAGTCTTTCGCCACTTGAGGTAGAGTAGTAACCTGCACAGAAGTAAACACGTCTGGTTTTGTATTTGGGGTTTGAAAAAAGATGGGGCATTCATATGAAAAGCCATCATGGACTGATGCCTATCCGCAAGAGTCTTCGAGACATTTTTGAAATTTTGTGTCATGCATCACCCTTTTAAAAAAACGATGTTTCCCTTCGAACCTCATGGTCCACAGATGAACCAGAGGCCCAAAACACTAGATCAGTTCTGGGTAATGTTCAATGTAATGGTGTTTTGGTCTGAGATTAAAGTCTGGAAACACAGCTTTAAGAGCCTGTCTGTGATCACTTATTTTGGTCTGCAGGTACTGAAGGGATTCCTCTGTGAAAGAAGGAGATAACACAAGCTGGACAATTTCTTTAAGGTTCATTATTATGTCCCATGTTTCATTGCCTTCTGGGACCTTACTTCCTATCATCAAGGGTAATAATCTCAGCAAAGCAGAATTTTCATGTCCATTTCCTCCAATACTTAGTTTGGCAACAAAAGTCTTTGGGATTGGTTGTGGCTTATCAATCTTGTCAAAATGCTGATACGTAAATGCGCGAATCTTTGTGTTCAGATATTCAAGCGTGAAATACTTCCGCCGAATCATTTCACGGATGCACAAAGCCAACTCAACAGGTACAACACCGTCAAACAAATCATGCAGTATATCTGGTGGGAAACCTGTAACGGTATGAAAATGCTGCAGGGCCTTGCTAAGAGGACACTCACCCACAATACCTAAATGAGCTACATTTTCTTCCTGCACAACTTTTTGGACATGTAGGTCATGAGTTTCCTTCTTTCTCATGCTGAACTCTCCTTCAGAAACTTCGCTGATCTGTATTTGGTCTGTAGTACAGCAACAGAATCTGCAGATGTATTGTCCTCGAAAAGACTGCACAAAGCCTGCAAGACCATGAGCAGCCAAGTTATCAGCTGCAACCCACAACACAGTGCCCTGAACAAGCTGACCAAGGGTTTCAATGAAAATGCCATCCTGTTCAAGAGTTTGCAAGTCTTTCAACAAAGGTGACAATACTTTCATAACCACACCTCTGCACGTCAGATACTTTGCATAGCAGCGCTAGCTGTATGACATGTAGGCTGGACCTATACTTACTGGGTAGGTTTGCAAGCAACCAATATACTGCACAAAGCTTGTGGATTTTCTGGATGTGCCTAAAGGATTTGCTATTTCAAGGTCATCCATATACAAAATGAGTGACAATTTCAGCTCTCCTGCTTCTGACAAAAACTGGTTTTCTTTAAAATAGGTTCCATCTTCATGAGACATGTACATTCCTGGTGATGACGGGTTGGCTTGAATTTTTTCATTAAGATCAGTATTTGTAAACATAGCTTGAAGCATTTGTAGTACTGGAACATATACCACTGTGCATTCTCTCAAACCTACAGTATATTGTACTGGCATTACCAGAGGGTAGTTGCTTCTCACAAATGTTTTCCTTCGCTTAGAAGTAGACAGCTCTGCACCTTCCGCAGTTGCACTGACAAAAACATTACTTTTCATGATAGCTTCAAATAAATCATTAAGAAGGACATCACTGATTGAAATATATAGGGACAACTGAAACCACACGTGTGTGAACAGCTGCAAATTTGACGAGAGTGGCTAACAGCTAAAAGGAAAATGTGTGCCGCCAATTTTTCTATGTAGGAAAACCCCTGCTCTAGCACGCCACATTTGTTGGTCGTCACCACAATCATTATTCATGTTTTTGTTTTTTTTGTTTTTTAACCGCAAAACGCGAACCCCAACTGTGACTATGTTTAACAAGGATAATGTCATGTTAATGTCATGCCCGAATTCAATGATTACCAGTTTGCTAGTTTGCGATGCACATCACATTTACATGTAAAGGCATAAAATAAATCCACTTTCAAGACACCAAGTTTGCAGATAATTGTAAAACGACAGTAGAATATAGTGTTATCTTCGTAAAATTGCTGCATGCTACAGCGCGTGTCTTCTCAGAAGTATTCACAGAATACTGCCACTGTGAAACCGGTTTCGCTATATTTTCTCAACTTTTCTCGACAAAAAAAACAAAAAATGCACCTGAGGCAAGCAGACCAAAATGCCGAACTCTCTCCCAGGCTCAGATGAACATATACGTTGAATGCACATGGATGTGACGTCAGGCGGGATCGCGTTAAACTTTGAGTGCTATGACAAAAATAAATTAAAGCGGTTGAGCACTGTAAACTTAAATATAAAAAATGTACACATGACGCAGAAAATTTGAGACTAATGAACTTTTTAAAATTTTAAGTTATTACAACCCATTTTATTTATTAAACCTCTACTGTTCGGTCTTAAAGTGTAGTAGTCTGGGGCCTCATTTAATGATGTTTTATTAACAAGGTTCGGGAGGAGCACATCAGATACTTAGCCTAATTAGCACAGGTGGAGCATGCTGAAGTTAATCAACACTATGGTATACATACTTACCTCTGTCATTGACGGTTTATCAGCATCTTGGTTCGCTGGTCTACCACCATGTCTCAAAGCCAAAACTCCTCATCCAAAGACCTATCCAACTCTCCTCCGGTCCCATCGCCGCAGCCAGCCAGCTCTAAGACCACTCCTCCTCTGCGTGGCACTCCAATCGAGTCCCAGGCTCCATCTCGCGGGCGCTGTTCGGTGCGAGCAGCCACTCGCCTCCCAAGATGCCTAGGCCTACCCTTGCCACCTCTGGCGAGAACCCTGGTCAACTCCCTGGCATCCTCCTTTCGCTCAGCCAGGCCTACAATTCTGCTGAAAGGAAAGTGAACGATGTAGAGTCTGAGGCAAGTGCTGTCCAAATCCAACGTCCAGCCTTCACGCAAGTTAAATAAAACAGAATTATATGATTTGTACACAAATCTGCAAACAACTAACCTCTCTCCCAAGTCCACCCCAATCCCAAAGAAGGGCAAAAAGAAAGATAAACTTACAGATATGCCTTGCTGTGCTCCACTGTCCTCCTCCGGCGCAAGGCCAAGCTCTCAGCCACTATCAAGCAACGGCAACAGGCCATCAGCAAGCCTGGGCTGCGCCCCGGATCCTGCCGCCACAAGGGTGCATGCAACGTTGGCTGCAGCCCAGCCTCTCACCGTGGCTTCCATTTCAACAACACAGGGTACTGTAGCTCAAGAAAGCACTTGGCCACCTCCACTGACAATCCCAGACCTCGCAGCCCAAGCATGTGCTTGGTCGAAGTGGCTGTTGAACGCAGCCCAACCGCCTGCTACCCACAGCCCCACCCCCAGTCCCCTTCACCATTATCCTCCAAGCAAAATCCCAATACTCGCTCTTCACTGCTACACCAATGCCTGCCCCACCAAACGCCATCGCCTCTGAACCTCCACAAGCACCTCACAACATCCGAGTGCAGATATTAGCAGGTGCAGACGTCAATCTCTCTTCTCTTCTTTTCCTCCTGCCCACTTCCGACTCAAACCGGAATTCAGAATAGATTGCGGGGATTTCTCAGTCACCTTAAAAAACCCTAATCATCTTTCATCAAGACTACTCTCTTGTTCTGAATTTACCATTGCATTTAGTCATTTCACAGAGATCATCTGTTCAGCCTTCCCTCACAGGCAACATGAACTCAATGTCTATTTTTCCATTATAGCCAAACTCACGTTGTCCTATGGAGGGGGACATTTTTACACATTTTTAAGTTTTTTTTTGCAAAATAGCAGTAAGAGTCAGCCAATGGAACCAGTGCCAATACTGGGGTGCAATTGATCCAGATCTCCAGAGCCGGGTATTTTTAGGCTGCAGAAACATTTCCTGTGCAGTTTGTAGGTCAGTCGCTCACTCCACCATGACTTGCCCACACATTAAGCCCTCTATCCCACATGCACTGACACCTCCTCGAAATCCACTAGCTATGTCCCAAGAACCGCAACTACTGCAAACTCGGGTCCTGAGCAAAATGCCCCTTTAGCAGTTGGTAGCAGGCAGCCATGCTTTTCATTTAACAACGGGAAATGCATCAGACAGCGCTGCCGTTTCCTTCACATCTGCAGCTTCTGCGGCGGAGCTCACTCCCGCATTTTCTGCCCAGTGTTCAAAAGTGTGAATAAAAAAAATCTACAAATTACCTAATCGACTCCTGTGAATATTTATCGCCTGACAATCGAACTCGCTCACCACCCAGACAAAGAATTTACTAATTATCTTCCGTCTGGCCTCAGACATGGTTTTAACCCCGGTGTCGAATGCACGCTTTCCCAAAATTTTATCTGCAGTAATCTCCAGTCCGCCCACGCAGAGTCCGTTGTCGTAGATAACTTAATCAAAAAAGAAGTAAAGTCAGGCTTTATGATCGGCCCTTTCGATTAAAACCCCCTTTTAAGTGTTTCGTGTCAGCCCCATCGGAGTGGCTACTAGAAAATTTTCAGGTAAGAAATGCCTAATAATCGATCTGTCATCACCATATACAGGTGCTGGTCATATAATTAGAATATCATCAAAAAGTTGATTTATTTCACTAATTCCATTCAGAAAGTGAAACTTGTATATTATATTCATTCATTACACACAGACTGATATATTTCAAATGTTTATTTCTTTTAATTTTGATGTTTATAACTGACAACTAAGGAAAATCCCAAATTCAGTGTCTCAGAAAATTAGAATATTACTTAAGACCAATTCAAAGAAAGGATTTTTAGAAATCTTGGCCAACTGAAAAGTATGAACATGAAAAGTATGAGCATTTACAGCACTCAATACTTAGTTGGGGCTCCTTTTGCCTGAATTACTGCAGCAATGCGGAGTGGCATGGAGTCGATCAGTCTGTGGCACTGCTCAGGTGGTTATGAGAGCCCAGTTTGCTCTGATAGTGGCCTTCAGCTCTTCTGCATTCTTGGGTCTGGCATATCGCATCTTCCTCTTCACAATACCCCATCGATTTTCTATGGGGTTAAGGTCAGGCGAGTTTGCTGGCCAATTAAGAACAGGGATACCATGGTCCTTAAACCAGGTACTGGTAGCTTTGGCACTGTGTGCTCGGGGCCAAGTCCTGTTGGAAAATGAAATCTGCATCTCCATAAAGTTGGTCAGCAGCAGGAAGCATGAAGTGCTCTAAAACTTCCTGGTATACGGCTGCGTTGACCTTGGACTTCAGAATACACAGTGGACCAACACCAGCAGATGACATGGCACCGCAAACCATCACTGATTGTGGAAACTTTACACTGGACCTCAAGAAACGTGGAATGTGTGCCTCTCCTCTCTTCCTCCAGACTCTGGGACCCTGATTTCCAAAGGAAATGCAAAATTTACTTTCATGAGAGCACATAACTTTGGACCACTCAGCAGCAGTCCAGTCGAGACGCTTCTGATGCTGTCTGTTGTTCAAGAGTGGCTTGACACAAGGAATGCGACAGCTGAAACCCATGTCTCGAATAAGTCTGTGTGTAGTGGTTCTTGAAGCACTGACTACAGCTGCAGTCCACTCTTTGTGAATCTCCCCCCCCATCATTTTTGAATGGGTTTTGTTTCACAATCCTCTCCAGGGTGCGGTTATCCCTATTGCTTGTACACTTTTTTGTACTACATCTTTTCCTTCTTTTTGTCTCTTTTTTTGTGTTTTTGGACAGAGATCTGTGTGAAGAGAGCCTCTTTTGCAATGACCTTTTGTGTCTTACCCTCCTTGTTCAAGGTGTCAATAGTCATCTTTTGGACAACTGTCAAGTCAGCAGTCTTCCCCATGATTGTGTAGCCTACAGAAATAGACTGAGAGACTATTTAAAGGCCTTTGCAGGTGCTTTGAGTTAATTAGCTGATTAGAGTGTGGCACCAGGTGTCTTCAAAATTGAACCCTTTCACAATATTCTAATTTTCTGAGATATTGAATTTGGTATTTTCCTTACTTGTCAGTTATAATCATCAAAATTAAAAGAAATAAACATTTGAAATATATCAGTCTGTGTGTAATGAATGAATATAATATACAAGTTTCACTTTTTGAATGGAATTAGTGAAATAAATCATCTTTTTGATGATATTCTAATTATATGACCAGCACCTGTAATTCCATGGTCCCAAGCATTAATAGCTTGATCCCTTTCAGCAAATTTTCTCTCAAGTACCACGACATATATCAGGCAGTTGAATTGATTCAAATTGCGGGTCGAGGAGCCTGGCTTGCAAAAATAGACATCACTTCTGCCTTCAAAGTGATGCCCATTCATCCGGATGCATGGCATTTATTCAGAATACGATAGCTCGGGAAATTCTATTTCACTGTCCATTCAACCTTCAGATGTAAATCAGCCCCAACATTTTCGACACATTATCAGAAACCATTTGATGGATTTTGTAGATTAATTACACAATGCCCCACCTCATTCACCTCCTAGATGACTTCCTGGTCATCTCACGTCCCAACGCAACCCCAGCCGCCCGCATTCTCACAGTCCAAAATGTTTCTTCCAGGCTTGGAATCCCCATCGCTCAGGAAAAAACAATGGGTCCCGCTACATTCATTGAATTCCTAGGCATCAACTTAGACTCAGCTAAATTTCAGCTCTCTCTGCCCAAGGAGCTGATCGATAGAATAATCCTCATCTCCTCTACACTCCTCGACAGCTCAAACTGTTCTAAACGTGAACTCCTTTCTCCTTTCTCTCAGTACAGCCTGTTTACTCGACGCCACATTTATTCTAGCCTTTTTCATTTTTCTTAGATGCTCGGAACTCACCATCTCTTCCAAATTCGATCCAAAAATCAACCCCACCATCTCAGACCTAACCATACTTGATAGCGAAATGATTTCATTCTTAATCAAATAAAGCAAGACAGACCAAGCCAAGAAGTGTCATTTCATCTACATTTTCAATCTCTCTTCTCCAATCCAACCAAACCCGTCACTCGCTTCTGGTTATAAAAACATCTCAAATCCGTCCTCCAATCATCAAGCATCCCAGCAGAAAATTTCTCTACCCACTCTTTCCGCATCGGGGCAGCAACATTAGCATGTTTTAGAATATTATATATATATATATATATATATATATATATATATATATATTAGTGCTGGGCCGTTATCGGCGTTAACGTGCTGCGTTAACGTGAGACTCTTATCGGGCGATAAAAAAAATATCGCCGTTATTTTATTCTCAAAGTCGGATTGGGAGCTGGGTCTATACTACGCAAGCTATGATGACTTTGACCGTGATAGTTTAGCGCGGATGTATACCTAGACGAATTGCACTGTAGGGGGCGAGAACGAGTCTTCGAACCTGTGTGTATGCCTACTGTGAAATTACCAAGCTTCCCAAAAAAAAAACCTTGACCATACCATACTCTGTCTGCAGTGCGTATGCAGTCCGTGTGTGTTACGTATGTGGTGCAGAAGCAGCACGGATTTATTGTGCTTTCACACAGGACGCATTTGCAGTACGTTACTGATGCGCGGCTGTTTAGGCCACAAACACAACATTTGTTCATAATTCTATATTTAAAACCATGTTAAAAAAAAAAAAAAAATTGTCACAGAACAGTAACAATCTTTCATAATCATAGACATTAGTTTAAACTTAAATATAAGCAACATATTATTCATGCATTTGACTTCTAGGTTTGTATAATAAGCTGCTCAAGCAACAGGCAAAACATTTAAACACAACAATTAGCCTACTTTTCTTGTTGGGATATCGCAAATATTTAAAATTAAAGCACCACTGACAGAAACAGTCGACTCTCGTGCCTTTTGCATTTAAATCTTTATTACAAGCAATCGCATGGTTCTTAATGAACTTTGTTTTTCTGCTTCCATAAAAGTGCATAGGCCTATATCATGTTGCCTCGTTTATCTAAAGGTGCTCTTCATTTATCTAAAGGTGCTCTTTTTCTTGTTTTAAACCTAGCCAAAAACCCATGTGTTGTGTGTGAAAAACAGTAGGCTTTAATTAGTATACATTTATTGTGAAATTACTGCATTTCTGTGTCAATCCATGTTAATTTTTACCGCGAACAACGCGCTGTCATTTTAATTCAGCGCATGCCGCACAGCAAAAACAGACTCGGTACATAAACGATCGCTGCACTGCTGCAGATGCTCTGCTCCTGGAACGCACTGACGGACTACAACTGCGTGAACGCTGGAATCCGTTAACATGGGTGTGTAAAAAAAAAAATGCAACGCATACGCAATGCAGATGGAGTATGTGTGAAACAGGCGTAAGGTTGTTTGCAACTTGTGCAATGCGGAATTAGTTTACTGTAGGAGTTTTTCCAGTCTCAAGTACCACCTAAACGCAAAGCATCCCTTAGCTAATGCGGAAGATGCCGGTGTCACGGTGTCTGTTCTGTGTCTCCCTGGGTGGCCACTAGAGGTCTGACTTCCCCTTATTGTCATCTTCGTCAGAACTTCATTTCCCACTAGCCTTAGCTGCTCATCACTGTTCATTGTATTCAGCTGTCACCACTTACCTTGTTTGCACCTGTCTTTAAATACCCTGGTTGTTCTGTCTTTGTTACGGAGTCCTTGTTGAATGTCACCCTGCGTTTTCCTGGTTCCCTGGTTTCTCGTGTTTTGTATGTTGTGTATGTTTCTTGTTTTTGGACGGATTACCTGGATGTTGACCTTTGCCTGGATGAGTTATGATTTTTTGGATTGCCTCAATAAACATAATGCAATTGGATCTACCTGTCTGTGTGCGGTTCGTGACAGAAGGACTCCGTCATGCTCAGATCCAGCGGTGTGGGATTTCGTATCCGTTCCCCATTCACCATGGAGGAGCGGAGGGGTAGACTCCAGAACTTAACCACCCTTCGTCAAAGGGGGTGTGAGGTGGGTGATCTGGCTCAAGCGTTTTGGACTATGGTGGTAGGGCTGGGGTATAACGATGGGGCACTAAAGGTTTTCGTTAATGACTGCCTGGATGACCCTTTGCCTCGGTGGGAGATGAAGGGGCTGGAGATCCTAGACTTTTGGGGGTTCACCAATTACCTGCGCCATCGTGCTCAGTGGGATGCAGTAACCACACCTGAGTCTCCAGACAAGACTGCCGCCAGCCCAGCGCCACAGCACAAGAGGGCCGCCAGCCCAGCGCCACAGCACAAGATGGCCGCCAGACCAACACCACAGCACAAGATGGCCGCCAGCCCAGAACCATTGCACAAGATGGCCGAATCTACACCTGTGTTGCCAGACAAGATGGCTGACTCAACGCCTGAGTCTCCCGTCAAGGTGCCACCGACTCGCCATCATAGAGGGCGGAGGAGGAGAAAGGCGTCTACCGTTCCTCAAAGCACGAAGGGCGTTCCCGAGCAGGCCGCTGCCGTCCAGGAGGACGTTCCCGAGCAGGCCGCTGTCGTCCAGGTGGATGTGCCCGAGGTTCCCGAGGCGGGGCTCGAGGTGGTTTTGGATGCCGAGGCGGTGCCTGAGGCTGTGCCCGATGCCGAGGCGGTGCCCGAGGCTGTGTCCGAGGCCGAGGCGGTGCCCGATGCCGAGGCGGTGCCCGAGGCGGTGCCTGATGCGGTGGCCGAGGCGGTTCCCGATGCAATGTCCGATGCCGAGGCGGTGCCCGTTTGCCGAGGCGGTGCCCGTTGCCGAGGCGGTGCCCGGTGCCAAGGCGGTGCCCGATGCCGAGGCGGTGCCCGATGCCGAGGCGGTGCCTGATGCGGTGGCCGAGGTGGTTCCCGATGCAATGTCCGATGCCGAGGCGTTGCCCGATGCCGAGGCGGTGCCCGAGGCGGTGCCTGATGCGGTGGCCGAGGCGGTTCCCGATGCAATGTCCGATGCCGAGGCGGTGCCCGTTGCCGAGGCGGTGCCCGTTGCCGAGGCGGTGCCCGATGCGATGGCCGAGGCGGTGGTCGAGGCAGAGGCGGTTCCCGATGCGATGCCTGAGGCCGAGGCGGTGGCCGAGTCAGAGGCGGTTCCCGATGCGATGCACGAGGCCGAGGCGGTGCCCGAGGCGGTGCCCGATGCCGAGGCGGTCCCCGATGCCGAGGCGGTGCCCGATGCCGAGGCGGTGCCCGAGGCGGTGCCCGATGCCGAGGCGGTGCCAGAGACGGTGCCAGAGACGGTTCCCGATGTAATGCCCGAGACCGAGGCTGTTCCGGAGGTCGAGGCGGTGCCCGATGTTGTTCCCGATGCCGAGGCTGTGCCCGATGCGGTTCCGGAGGTCGGGGCGGTGCCCGATGCCGTTCCGGAGGTCGAGGCGGTGCCCAAGTTGGTTTCCAGAGACCGCGGCGGTGCCCGAGGCGGTGCCCGATGCGCAGGCCGAGGTCGTTCCCGAGGCGGTGCCCGATGCGCAGGCCGAGGTCGTTCCTGAGGTGGTGCCCGAGGCCGTTCCGCAGGTCGAGGCGGTGCCCGATGTTGTTCCAGAGACCGAGGTGGTGCCCGAGTTGCTTCCAGAGACCGAGGCGGTGCCCGATGCGCAGGCCGAGATCGTTCCCGAGGCGGTGGCCGATGCGCAGGCCGAGGTCGTTCCTGAGGTGGTGTCCGATGCAGAGGTCGTTCCCGAGGCGGTGCCCTTGCCCGAGGCCGTGCCCGAGGCCGTGCCCGAGGCGGGGGCCTTGTCCAATGCCGTTCCTGTCCAGGCCGTTTCCTGAGGCCGTTCCTGAGGCCGTTCCCGAGGCGGTGTCCTGGTCCGATGCCGTTCCTGAGGCCATTCCAGAGGCGGTGGCCGATGCTGTTCCGGAGGCCGATGCGGGGCCCAAGATGGCTCCGGAGGCGATACCCGTGTCCGAGGCCATTCCCGAGGCGGTGCCCTTGTCTGAGGTCGTGCCTGATGCCGTTCCCAATGCCGTGACCGGGCCATCGCCACAGCCTGCTCCTTACTGGCTCCCCCGATTGGCAGGTTCCGTTCGGGCCACTCAAATGGCGAATTCCTCCCTGGCCGTCTGCACAACGAGAAGGGACTGATCCACCGTGGCCACCTGAACTGCCTGGCCCCTCGTGGTCCCCTGAACTTTCGGGTCCCCCGTGGCCACCTGAACTGCCTGGTCCCTCGTGGTCCCCTGAACTTTCGGGTCCACCGTGGCCACCTGAACTGCCTGGTCCCTCGTGGTCCCCTGAACTTTCGGGTCCACCGTGGCCCCCTGAACTGCCTGGTCCCTCGTGGTCCCCTGAACTTTCGGGTCCACCATGGCCCCCTGATCTGACCAAGCCACCTGGGCTACCAGGGGAGCCATCGCTGCCGGTCCCAGTTCCCCTACACGGGCCTGGCCCGGCCCGCCATCCCTCCCCCTGTTCTGCCTCCACCAGTCCACCTCCCTCCTGGTCTCTTTGTTTTGTGTTTATTTGGTTCTGAGGAGCATCTGGAAGCTGCTCCTTAGAGGGGGGGGCGTGAAGTGTCATGCAGATGGGTATGTGAAACAGGCGTAAGGTTGTCTGCAACTTGTGCAATGCGGAATTAGTTTACTGTAGGGTTTTTGGCACCTAGAGCATCCCTTCTCACTTCCCCTTATTGTCATCCCTTCGTCAGAACTTATTGTCATCTTCGTCAGAAATTCCATTTCCCACTAGCCTTAGCTGCTCATCACTGTTCATTGTATTCAGCTGTCACCACTTACCTTGTTTGCACCTGTCTTTAAATACCCTGGTTGTTCTGTCTTTGTTACGAACCTCCTTGTTGAATGTCACCCTGCGTTTTCCTGGTTCCCTGGTTTCTCGTGTTTTTGTATGTTGGTTATGTTTCTTGTTTTGGACGGATTACCTGGATGTTGACCTTTGCCTGGCTAAGTTATGATTTTTGGATTGCCTCAATAAACATACTGCAATTGGATCTACCTGTCTGTGTGCGGTTCGTGAACGGCCGATGCGTTCCCGTTCCCGAGGCGGTGCCCGATGCCGAGGCGGTGCCCGAGGCGGTGCCCGATGCCGAGGCGGTGCCAGAGACGGTGCCAGAGACGGTTCCC
This sequence comes from Cyprinus carpio, assembly GCF_018340385.1. Taxonomy (NCBI): domain Eukaryota; kingdom Metazoa; phylum Chordata; class Actinopteri; order Cypriniformes; family Cyprinidae; genus Cyprinus; species Cyprinus carpio. Next base: position 1,813,054 of record NC_056611.1, read on the forward strand.
GATGTAATGCCCGAGACCGAGGCTGTTCCGGAGGTCGAGGCGGTGCCCGATGTTGTTCCCGATGTTGTACCCTGCGTTTTCCTGGTTCCCTGGTTTCTCGTGTTTTTGTATGTTGTTTATGTTTCTTGTTTTGGACGGATTACCTGGATGTTGACCTTTGCCTGGCTAAGTTATGATTTTTGGATTGCCTCAATAAACATACTGCAATTGGATCTACCTGTCTGTGTGCAGTTCGTGACAGCCGGGCCAAGCAATGTAGCGCAGGGGAAGAGTCGTCGTCAAACTACTATGTTTGAGTGCAGCACAGCTCTATCAGTACTACTTATTGAACATAATTTGAATGCCTTCGGCAGAATTCAAATGAGCCACTTTAATCTAGATTAATTCCAAGATTACAGTGAGATTAATCTAGATGTAAAAAATTAATCTATGCCCACCACTAATATATATATATATATATATATATATATATAATATATATATATATATATATATATATATATATATATATATATATATATATATAAAATCCATAAAAACTAAATTGTATAAAATACTTCTCAGGGAAACTTTTTAGAAAAGAGTGGATTAATTTTACGCTGGTCAAATAGTAGGCTATTTTAATAGTTTTAAATAAATCCCATTTTTGCTGTTTTGTTGAAAATATATACACATGTTTTAGGGTATTTATATAGGCTAATTCAGCCTACTTATATTTTGCAGTAGAAAACGCAGTTGTCTGACTCGGCGTGTCACTGACAAAAAAAAAATAAATTTGAATGTGCAAATCTTACCGTTTCCTTTAAATTCTATCCTTCAAATAAGTGTCACAGAAGGAGTCTGCCTGCACACATCAACATCTCTGTGCAGCAGTAGTTGCAGTGCCACATTAAGCCTTTGCGGGGCCCTGGGCTGACACGGCTTTGGGGACCCCCCTACCCGCCCTTTCCGTTACTCGCCAATCAAAATAAAAAATGCGATCAAACACTGTATAAAGATGTGCACGATATACTCATGAAATAAAAACAAACTTCTTCCTGCTCTTCTTATAATGCACTAGAGGTTATAGACATTTTAAAAAATGTATAAATTTGTTTCTCTATTTAACAACATTAACTTAAAATAGGTAAGGACATCTATAAACACAACAGCAGTTGACCATAGTGCTGTACAAATAAAATAAAAAGCAGTAAAAAAAAAAAAACATCAGTAAACTCAAAAGATAACTTAACATACAAAGTTTGAAAAGCCAAAAAGAAAATAAGATTTCAATTTTGTTTTAAACTCATAGACAGAATATGAATATTTCACAGATAAAGCAAGGCTATTCCATAGCCTCGATCCAGCTATTGCAAATAGTAAAAGGTAGAGAGTATGTTTTCTAGCTGGATGTTGTGCTTACGATCAATAATCACATCTTTGCATTCAACCAAACTGATTTGCAGAAATCAAAACACAAGTCCCACTCGCTGTAAAGCGGGGGCGACTAGGCGGCAGAAGATTCCGCTTGGTCTTAAAGCCTTCCTTTAGTGGCTCCGTTCACAATTCAAACAATGCTTTGGAAAAATAATAATTTATTTGTTATTTGTATGGTCTAGGTGGTCATTTGGCGTATGCCTGCAAATACAGAGAAACCGATGCCTTAAATACGGGACGATTCCATATTATACGGGACGATTCCGTATTATACGGAACGGTTGGCAACCATATATAAAATGCAAAATAGAATTGACTCGGGGGCCCCCTAGTGTTCGAGGCACTGGGCTGCAGCCCATGTTGCCCATTAGGATAACGCTGCCCTGAATAGTTGTACAGTATTTTCATTGGACCTATTCAAACCAGCCGATGGACCATTCATCCATCGAATATAGCAGTGCCTCGCATAATATCAAAGTGCACATCATTTCCTTGTTCTCACTAAAAATATTTTCACATAACGTGAGATCTGCAGTTTCACGAGTTCACACTTACATATAATTAGCTGAAGTATAAAATGCATATTTGGCGTGCTGTCCGGGGAAGGGCTCCGAGCTCGGGAATGGCCCGAACGAACTAGAGTAACCCCCCCCACATAAGTGTTAAAATGAACTCTAAGTGGAGGAGATGGGGTGGAGGGGGGATGCTGATAAACTGTCAATGGACAGGGGTAAGTCAGCTGTATTTATACCCTAGTGTTGATTATCTTAAGTGAGCTCCACCTGTGCTAATTAGGCTAAGTATCTGACGTGCTCCTCCCGAACCTTGTTAATGAAACATCATTTAGTTTAAAGAGGAATTATTGTGCGCCTATCACTCCTCCCTGTCATTAAAACAGCATGCCAGAGGAAAAGTCACCAAAATATAGCGCATCCACTACAAATATGTCTATACATACAGGTCCTTCTCAAAAAATTAGCATATTGTGAAAAAGTTCATTATTTTCCATAATGTAATGATAAAAATTAAACTTTCATATATTTTAGATTCATTGCACACCAACTGAAATATCTCAGGTCTTTTATTGTTTTTAATACTGATGATTTTGGCATACAGCTCATGAAAACCCAAATTCCTATCTCAAAAAATTAGCATATCATGAAAAGGTTCTCTAAACGAGCTATTAACCTAATCATCTGAATCAACTAATTAACTCTAAACACCTGCAAAAGATTCCTGAGGCTTTTAAAAACTCCCAGCCTGGTTCATTACTCAAAAACCGCAATCATGGGTAAGACTGCCGACCTGACTGCTGTCCAGAAGGCCATCACTGACACCCTCAAGCGAGAGGGTAAGACCAGAGAAAGAAATGTTCTGAACGTATAGGCTGTTCCCAGAGTGCTGTATCAAGGCACTCAGTGGGAAGTCTGTGGGAAGGAAAAAGTGTGGCAAAAAACGCTGCACAACGAGAAGAGGTGACCGGACCCTGAGGAAGATTGTGGAGAAGGACCGATTCCAGACCTTGGGGGACCTGCGGAAGCAGTGGACTGAGTCTGGAGTAGAAACATCCAAGCCACCGTGCACAGGCGTGGTGCTTTTTGAACCAGTAAACAGTGGCAGAAGCGCCTGACCTGGGCTACAGAGAAGCAGCACTGGACTGTTGCTCAGTGGTCCAAAGTACTTTTTTTTTCGGATGAAAGCAAATTTTGCATGTCATTCGGAAATCAAGGTGCCAGAGTCTGGAGGAAGACTGGGGAGAAGGAAATGCCAAAATGCCTGAAGTCCAGTGTCCAGTACCCACAGTCAGTGATGGTCTGGGGTGCCATGTCAGCTGCTGGTGTTGGTCCACTGTGTTTTATCAAGGGCAGGGTCAATGCAGCTAGCTATCAGGGAGATTTTGGAGCACTTCATGCTTCCATCTGCTGAAAGCTTTATGGAGATGAAGATTTCGTTTTTCAGCACGACCTGGCACCTGCTCACAGTGCCAAAACCCACTGGTAGATGGTTTACTGACCATGGTATTACTGTGCTCAATTGGCCTGCCAACTCTCCCTGACCTGAACCCCATAGAGAATCTGTGGGATATTGTGAAGAGAAAGTTGAGAGACGCAAGACCCAACACTCTGGATGAGCTTAAGGCTCGCTATCGAAGCATCCTGGGCCTCAATAACACATCAGCGGGCAGTGCCACAGGCTGCTGAATTTCCTGCCATGCCACGCCGCATTGAAGCAGTCATTTCTGCAAAAGAATTCCCGAACCAGAGTATTGAGTGCATAACTGAACATAATTATTTTGAAGGCTGACTTTTTTTTTGTATTAAAAAACACTTTTCTTTTATTTGTCGGATGAAAATATGCTGTAATTTTTTGAGATAGGAATTTTGGTTTTTCATGAGCTGTATGCCAAAATCATCAGTATTTAAAACATAAAAGACCTGAAATATTTCAGTTGGTGTGCAATGAATCTAAAATATATGAAAGTTTAATTTTTATCATTACATTATGGAAAATAATGAACTTTTTCACAATATGCTAATTTTTTGAGAAGGACCTGTATAATCTTTAACTTCTGCATAATGACTTTCTATAATCTAAGTGCTCATTTCCATTAATGAGTGTCATTTTTAATCTAATTGTTTATACCTAAATGAAAACAGTTTAAAATACTTAATTGTTTTGCTCACTGTAGTAAAAGTGTGTGTGTATGCATGGGTCAGAGTTTGCATGCAGGTGCGAAAATTTTAGTGTCAAGTTTGTTATTATAAATCCCATCTTTTGCGTAGGAGGTGGCGTACGTCTCTTTCAGGGCATGATTTGTGCATACGCAATGGTCATAAATGAGGCCCCGATCCGCAGTCAGGACCATGCATTGAACGGGCAACTTTCAAAGGGTTAGTTCACCCAAAAATGAAAATTCTGTCATTAATTACTCACCCTTATATCATTTCAACCCCATAAGAGCTTCGTTCATCTTCAGAACACAAATTAAGATATTTTTTTTTTTTGATTCTTAGGGGTGTTTTATGATCCTATAGTAGGCAGTTAAGAAAATGATTTAAGATATTTTTTTTATGGAATCTGAGATCTGTAAAATAATCCATGTGATATCAGTGGTTCATCCACAATTATACAAAGCTATGAGAATATGAGTTTTTGTGTCCAAAAGAAAAAGAAATAATGACTTTATTCAACAATTTTTCTCCTCAGCATCACCCTGTAAACAGCATATGTTGTTCTGTGTCAGCTGCGTCATGCTGGATAGGATACGTTGTTCCATTCAGATCAAATCACAACAATGTAGGAAACAGCATATCTGGCGTGACGCAGCTAACACAGAACAGCATACGTTGTTTACAGGGTGATGCGGAGGAGATGAATTGTTGAATAAAGCTCCCTGTGTTGTGATGGAATGAGATTTTTTTGTGTGCCAAAAAAGAGGTAGCAACTTCTGTTTCATCACAAATTTAAATAACTGGAATTACATTTTAAATGATTTAAAAGGCATCATTTCATTTCTTGAGATAAATTGTACTTTATTTCTCCATCATAGGTTTCATTGGTGCTTTCTCATCATTGCAAGTTTTCAGATGCTGGCCGGTCACTTCTTCCAAGGCTCCAAACACTGTCGTGTGACCAGACTGCACCACTGCAACTACATAGTAGGGATGTGCTGGTCTAGTCGACTAGTCGACCTAACGGTACAGCTCCTACTAGTCGACACTGAAAATAATAGTCGATTACACGACTTTACCATCATTTTATGTTACTATCAAATTCCCATTGTTACATTTAAAACATTTTAAATAAGTTAAAATAAAACATTTGAAAAATAATACATAATTTTTAAAAGTTTTTTGGGATGTAAACTACATTTTTACCTCAAGCCTCCCATGAGTTTTCTTCGTGTCATTTGTGACGAGCTCAAAAGTGACCACACGAAAGACGAGCAAAGTGTGGGATTATTTTGAATTAGAAGAAAACTGAAAAGTTTTGTGTGAACTGTGTAATGTCAAATTGGTTTATAATAACTCTACTGGAGTGATGCATAATCATATTCATTACAGGCATGTAGTCATCTAGCTTAGAGACTAGCCAAAGCCAGCTAATGTCAATCACTACAGCCCGCCACCGCTGCGATCCCGTCCGCGTCCCGTCTATTCCTCGAAGACCCACTTTGGTGGTGCTGCGTGATGTCCAGGCTCTTTCCGAAATTCTGTTGGCTTGCTTTTCGTTAACTCAAAATTTTTTCAAGTGCAGGAATATGTTTCCATCACCATGTTTTAATGCACATTTTGAAGTATCGAATGAGAATCAAGTGATGTAAACGTCAAATTTTTAATGAAAATCCCTTAATTCGCAAAAAAAGTTTTCACGCTCGCTTGAGGTGGTTTTTGACTTGTGCGATAAAGGATTAATGCAAATAATGGGAGATGGAAATGCATTTTGCAAATAAATTCCTCTAAGCGCATATAAAAAATATTTGACTTTGTGCTATGAGGCAGGATAACTTGACTAGCAGCGGACTGCATGATCTCGTTCCACAGCATCTGAAATGTTGTTATGGTCGTTCTGAAATGCCTGAGCAAAGTCTGTCATCAAAGTATTTCTGTAAATTTTTTTACACGACTGCGTTCCCAAACAGCAGCATGCATCCACCTCCGAAAGCAATGACATAATTTATTGTGTTTCGTCTGCTCGCTCTGAGGTGCAAGTAATTTATCATATATGAAAATTATTATATTCAGTTCTCCTAGATTTCTTACTGATATTTACTGCCAGTTTAACAGGAAGTGACGATTTTGTTCTCTTTGATGCGTTGGATGGAAACAGTGCTTGTTTGCAAATGTTTTATGTGATATTCCAACTTTGGATGGAAACCCTAATCGCCTCAGGTCCTGTCTTTCTTTTTGGTCGTTTTGTTTTTAGATGATATAGCCTACATGACGAAGTATGTTTTTAAAAGCCGTTTTAATGCTATTCCTTGATAAAATTCCCTATTGTTTTTGTCTTGTGTTTTAATATGTTGGCTGATGTTAGCTTTATGAAGAATTCTGTCCGGCTATTGATTGATTTTTCATTGTTCTGCATTTTCCCAGCTGAATCTAATAAATAAGCATTGGCTGATGTTGAGTGTGTTCTCTTCTATTTTTTCTTCCTTTTTTTTTTTTTAACGACCGCCTAAAATTAAATGATGATAACGTGAGGCAAGAGTACTGCATAATTGTGACCTATTTTGAGCGGAATTCATTGTAAAATTTTGGAGTGTTTATTGCAATTAACATGTGCTTTATTGTTCTCAGTGGCATCTACGCTAATATAAGACTTCTCATTCTTATTCTGAGGTCACCGTAGCCACCAGATCCAGTCTGTATCCAGCTCAGGTGGTGGATCAGCACCTAGAGGTGCCCTCGACCGCCCTGAATGTCAGCGGAGACCAGGACAACTAGATGCGCCCCAGAGACAGATCCCTTCTAAAGACCTTATCACCTAGACAGCCATCGGGACAAGAACACAGTCCTCTGCACAATCTGACCTGTGCCTGCAATTAAACTTCTGGATTCATCTGGCCAGAGAAGAAAGATGGAGTTTTGGTTTTTGACAAAATTTTTCTGTTTAGTACTATAAAACTGCTTTGATGCAATATGTAGTGCAAAAAGCACTATGTAAATACAGTGACTGGACTTTACTTGACTGAGTTTAGCTGAACTGTAAAAACTGGTTCATAAAATTTTTTCTGACTATGTGTGTTTTTTTTTTTTTTTTTTTTTTGTCGGTTTTTTTTTCAACTTTGGTACATTTTTTTTTTACCAAAAGTACAAAGTACAAAAGTAAATTAATGAATGGACAAAGAAGGCGCCGATGGAGAAACAGAGTGAACTGGAGTTTGAAACTTTTCAAACTGCTGGGGTGGAGCTCTGTGCTTCAGCTAATAACAGACAGATCTGACTCAGGTGCAAAACCAATCAAAACTTCCAGTTCTGTTGCGGGGGTGGGACGTTCAAACCGCGCTATGCTTTGACTGTCAATCTCTAACGTAGTCGTTTTGAATCAGCATCATTAGTGTTTCAGTATTTTAGTTAATGTGAGCTATGCTGATTTTTAATCATGAATTCGTCAGATCCTGAAATGGGTCATACGTCGATATTACACAGCAGTATAAGTAAATAGAAACTTGGTTGATAGAAGGACGCAGTTATTGCATGGATGGAGCAAGAACAATGTAAGTGTCTTAAATACATGCACATAGTTCAATTAAATTATAAAAATCGCCCTCTTTAACAGTGCAGTTAAAGTAAATGTATGAAGCTAAGATAACCTCAACATTAACAACAACACTGAAATAAGAGTGCATGCATTTGTACGTGCATCTGGCTGATAGATCATCCATGATTTATCTGTCAATCAGATGCATTTAAAATGACTTTTTCTGTGTGCATGCTTTGGATGTGTGAGTTGAGCACATGGGCCAAGAAACAAGATGTCTGTTGTAACCCAGGTTACCAACAATCAGCTGAGCTGGGAGTAGTTATTTTCATGAGCTCTGAAATGGCCAATAAGAGTATATTGTATATTGAAGAATTGACCAATCACAAGTGAGAACGTAAGATTGCAATTATTTATTTATTTATTTATTTATTTATTTTTTGCACATGGTTGGTGCTTACTCTCTCTCTCTCTTTCTCTCTCTCTCTCTCTCTCGTCGGAACAGAAGTGAACGGAGGTGTTTCAGGTCTCTCCAATTAAAATGTAAAAATTTGATTAATCAAGTAGCAATATTTGATTAAAACCCTAGTGATATTCACTTAGAGATGCTGTATCGAGACTAGAAGGAAAGTTGATGTAAAAAGAGAGTGTTGAGTCATTTTTGTATCACACGATTGCAGAGAGGAGGCCTCGTTTAACACATATGGTGTGTTATCCAATAATTAAGTGTTTCATACAGAAGCAAAAGATGTTTTCGATTGAAAATTAATTTCATGAAGTTTATGAGTGAAAGACAAGAGTGGAAACTGAGTTTGTTGGAGCTGCAAGGGATTATAACGGTCAATCTCATCCGTGGTCTTAGTAAATTAAGAATATTATTTCATGTGTTAATCTTTGTGAAAGGTTCACATAAGTGAAATGTGAGAAAGGATGCTGTAATTGGGTTCATTTATGAATCGTGAATGTTTTTTTTTGTAAGACCACATGTGATACATTTATGCTTATGTATTCATTTGAAAAATGAAATTGTCATTTTGTTGTTGTTAGATGTAGTGATATGTGCTTGTTCTGAAAATTATATTAACAACGGTTTTATGACCTTGTTATTCAAGGTCAGTTTTTTTGTTGTTGTTTTTCTTCTTCTTCAGATTCGATTTCATCATTGCCCTGTCGAGTGTGTGCTGCAAACTCTGAGCTGACGCTGTATGGAGATTGATGCTTCACGGAATGGAGTCTCTTGAATCCCAGATTTCGAGGGAGAGAGGACTGGCAAGGAGTTTTCAACAAGTGCTGCTGAGTGACATTGACATTGCTGTTGCTGAACTGGATGGTTAGAAAGTTATTTAGTAGCACAAACATCACATTTCACAATTCTCTTTTTGGAAGGATCTAATGGGAGCGACTGAGTGACGAACAATTTCATTGTCGTTAACTGAATTAAGCCACATTCACAAGTTTGTGAATGAACCTCTTGTACTGAAACACAAGACTTTTGAAAATTAAGCTGTGAATTTATTCAGGTTTATTTGTTTTTCCTCCAAACATTGTTTTTTTTCTCTAATTTGATCAAGGGTATTTGTATTTCCTATCTATATAGATATATATATATATATATATATATATATATATATATATATATATATATAGTTTTTTTTTTCTTTTACTAAGTTGAGACAAGAAAGGGAAATTTATTCCTTGTAATTCAGAAAGTGTGTCCAATAAGGGTTAAGTTTAAAATGTTGCTGGAATCAAAGTTACACTCAAAAAGGTGCGCACACAGAGTCATTGATACAGGTTTAATTTTTTTTTTCATTCTATTTTATTTTAAATCTGAACAAAGGTTTTTTTTTTTTTTTTTTCAGAGTAAACAAAGACAAAAATAAGTGATAAGAGTGGACTAAAAGGAGTACACAAAAGGTTAATTTCATTTACTGATGGGAAGTTGTGGTTGAAGGGTGATTGTAGTTCCCAACTGAGTTTTCATTTGAAGCCCTTGAAATCTGTAAAGGGAAAAAATAAGCTATTGTCACAACAACTTGCACTAAAATAGGTTTTCTCTTTTTTTGGTTGAGAAATAACTCATTTTATTTTATTTCAATTTGTATATTTTTTCCTCATTCCTGTAATTGGTCGATTTCAATTGCTAAGTCAAATAGTTGCTTTTGATTTTTTAAAAATGAGTTTTTAGTTTTTCATTTTATGGTGTCTGAGTGATTCATTGTTGTTGTTGAGAGCCTTATTCTCCATAGGCGAACCAGAACTTCCGAACACTGGTCATATTCAGAACCCATCGTGTCTGCAGTACTTGGTGCAGCAGGTTACACAAAAACTTGGTGAGCCAGCCAGGAGAATTTGGTGTGTCATACAACAAAAGTGACCTCAGTGGGTGAGTAGTGTATACAGTGCAGTTGGTGAGAAATATGGATATTGTGAGACAAGAGAAAGTAAGTGTTTCCAATGCCATTTTAGTGAGCAGTATAACACTCTCTATAAGTATAAGATCTTGAGTCATGGCTGATGCGTTATGGTAGCATAAAGCGAACCTTGCCTATTGATAGCCCAGCGTCTGAATTTCACAGACAGGCTATCATAGAGTTCCAATATAGTTCAGCCATGGATACACTGTGACCCTTGTTGCCATTAAGAATCGTTAGTACTTCTCATGCAGATGTTATTTTTAACGTGCATGCCCTGAGCAGTGTTTACACACAGGCAACTGGTGATGACATCACTAGAGACTATTTGGACGAATTGCAGGAAATTGTTAGAGTTAGTGGAAAACCTTTTCAGCTTGTGATCCAAGAGGAGCTGAGGAAGCTTAATGCTGCTAGCTCTCTTATTGATTTGTCACCCATGCCTAGTGACAGTCCTGTTGCAGCTGAGTCTCAAACTCCTCAATTATCTCAGTCACAGGGAGCAGGCTAGGAGGCACTTGTTTCTCCATCTGCAGATCAAGTGTTCTTTTCGAATGTTCAACAAAGCAAGGAGCCAACCCTGACCAAGACTAATGGGGCAAATGTAGTGCCTATGTCTGCTGCCTTGCCCATGGATGTGTTAAGTCCCCCTAGCGTGCAGTGAGTAGTGGTCGAGCATGTTGTGCGGACTACTGATGCTGTATCATTTCAATATGTCCCTGTGCATCTGCGATCGTTCTCATTAAAATCCCCTGACCCCCTAACAAACCTGATTACAATACTTGGAGGGCGAGTGTTGACTTCCTGCTGGATGACCCCCTCCATTTCTGATTTGTCGCGTACCAGGAAAATCCTGGATAGTCTTTTGCCACCTGCAACTGATGTTGTAAAGCATATTGGACCTCAAGCATCTCCAGCAGTATATCTGGATCTGCTTGAGTCAGTTTATGTCTCAGTCGAATATGGCGATGAATTATTGGCACGATTTACGACCCTGTTGCAAAATCAGGGGGAGAAACCCTCAAGCTATTTGCATCGGCTGCAAGTCATGCTGAGTGGGACAGTGTGAAGGGGAGGCATTTCCGAAGCAGAGCGTGATCGTAGCTTGCTTAAGCAATTTTGTCGAGTGTGTTGGGATAATCGATTGCTTGCAAATTTGCACCTTGAAGAAAGAAAAACCAGCCCACCTTCATTTGCCGAGTTAGTAGTGTCTGTTAGGGCTGAGGAAGATAAGCAGGCTTCCATGGAAAAGCGTATGCTTACGAGTTAGTAGTGTCTTTGGGAATGAACAAATTGGGTTGTCTGTTTGTTAAGAAGCTAATGCTAATGAGCCATGTGCTCTTTTGTTTTTTTTGGTGTGGAGGTGTGGGAGGTGTGCCATTTGGGAGGATCCATCGTGAAAAGGCAATGTCAGGCATTCACGCGCAGTTGGCTCCTCAGAAAAGTTCCGTTTCTAAGAGGGGGCAGGCTGATCGCAAGGAAACTGAAGAATTTTCAGCTTTAAAAACAGAAGATGGATGTGTATTTGATTGACTCGAATTTGGCTCGTTATGGAGTCGGTTGTGTGTTTTGAGTTGTCAAATTCAGGCTATGGTGTATGTGTTGTTGCTGAGAATTTGTGAGACAGGTGGCTGAGTTAAAAGCTCAAATGGTCACAATGAAAGTGCAGAAAAGCCAAATGCAAAAAGCAATGGGGTCTCGTGGAAATTTTGAAAATTCACAGTTCAGACAGGTTGAGTCAAAGGAATCGAAGCAGTCGCCGATGAATTTGGTGGGGGCATTTCGACCTCGTCCTGGGTATTGTTTTCACTGTGGTGAGAAGGGACACATTGCTGTCCACTGTGAAAATGAACCAGATCCCTCCAAAGTGGCCAGAAAACGCAATATGTTAAGGGAGAAGCAAGCCCAATGGGACTTGCAGAACCAAGTGAAATCACAGAAGGGAAACTCCAAGCCGTCTCTGCAGTAGGGCATGCAGAAAACGGGGGTGAGTCTCAGTGCCCTAAACAAGACCAGGAAACTTTTAACTGCTATTCAAAAGGTACCATGAAAGGGAGGTTGCCAAAAGGTTTAATTGGAGCAAAATGTACTGCTCAGGTGTGCATTTAGGGGATGAAGGTGAATTGTTTGTTGGATACTGGGTCCCAAGTGACCACAATTCCTTCATCTTTCTACAAAGTTCATCTGGCAGACCACCCAGTGATGCCGTTGAAACCTCTGTTAGCAGTAGAAGGGGCCAACGGGCAGTCTGTTCCCTATTTAGGGTATGTGGAGCTAATTTTAACCTTCCCTAAGGAATTTTTGAATGTAGAAGCCGAAATTGACACCTTAGCCTTGGTGGTCCCCGACCTGGTAGGAGTGCAGCAAATATTAATTGGAACAAACTCCCTTGACGCTCTGCATGACATTCATATTGAGGGTGATGATGTTGAGCCTAACCCAACATTCAAGTGGTATCATACTGTGCTTAAGATTCTGAGTGCCAGGCACCAGCAAAGATGTGTAGAGACCTTGGGACATGTGACCGTGATGAAACTGTGCCTGTGGGTGGAACAGCAGTAGTTAATGGAGTTGTTTACCTGACTAGCTGCTTTCCAGAGAATGTAGCTCTCATTGGGTGTTCTGAACTGTCCAACTTACCAGGTGGTTTAGTCATCGCCAGTGGTCTGCATGCCCTGCCTAATAAACATTTTTTTCATGTGCCTGTTCTGTTAAAGAATGAGACACATGCTGACATTTCAGTCTCTCCTAAAACAGTACTAGCTGAGATGTACGCTGTCCAACAGGTTATGGAAGTCCCTCAGAGGGATGACCCATCACAAGTCCTGGCAGAATCGACAAAGCCACATATAAACACTGATTTCGGTTTCTCACCTTTGCCGACAGAATGGAAGAGTCGTATATCCACTTTGCTGAATTCGATGCCTGCAGTTTTCGCCTTGCACGATATGGATTTTGGCCATACCGACGAGGTGAAACATCGCATTAAGCTCAGCGATGAGACTCCCTTCAAACATAGACCCAGACCGATTCATCCGCAAGATGTTAGTGCAGTCAGGAAACACTTGCAGGAGTTGTCGGATGCTGGTGTAATCAGGGAGTCTGAATCTCCATTCACCTCTCCCATTGTTGTGGTGAGAAAAAATTTAATTCTGTTCGGCTGTGTATTGATTTCAGGAAGTTGAACGTGCAAACCATTAAGGATGCCTATGCCCTTCCAAATCTTGAAGAGGCTTCAAGACTTACGGGCTCCAAATGGTTTTCCATTCTTGACCTTAAATCAGGATACTATCAGATTGAAATGGATGAGCAGGATAAGCCGAAGACGGCATTTGTGTGTCCTCTTGGGTTCTGGGAATTCAATAGGATGCCCAAGGGGATAACTATTGCACCCAGTACTTTTCAGCGCTTAATGGAGCGCTGTATGGGGAGCTTGAACCAGAGCGAGGTACTGGTCTTTATTGATGATCTAATTGTATTCTCAGAAACCCTTGAGGAGCATGAGCACTGTCTAATACAAGTCCTCAACCATTTTAAAGAGTACGGTTTAAAACTTTCTCCCTACAAGTATACGTTTTTTCAGACATCCATACGGTATCTGGGTCATGTTGTGTCTGAACATGGTGTGAGTACTGACCCTAGCAAAATAGAAGCCGTAAAAACCTGGCCGAGACCACAAATTTTTAAAGAGTTGAAATCCTTTTTAGGATTCGCCGGGTATTACCGGAGATTCATGCAAGACTTTTCCAAGATTGTCAGACCCTTGAATTACCTCACGGCAGGGTATCCTCCTGTTAGGAAGAGAACTAAATGTAAGGAAGTAAATCAACCCTACTTTAATCCAAAAGAGCCGTTTGGGGATAGATAGACTGTGGAGTGCCAACGAGCATTCAAAGCCATCGTCGACAAACTGACAACTGCTCCAATACTTGGCTATGCTGATCCAAAGCTGCCCTACCTGTTGCATACCGATGCCAGCACCACCGGGCTCGGTGCTGCTTTGTATCAAGAGCAGGAGGGACAGCTGAGGGTCATTGTATATGCCAGTCATGATTTGACTCGTAGCGAGGCTAAGTATCCAGCTCATAAGTTGTAATTTTTAGCACTGAAGTGGGCGGTGATGGTTAAGTGTAACGATTACTTGTATGGGAGCGAATTCACAGTTGTGACCGACAGTAATCCCTTGACGTATGTCGTAACTTCAGCAAAACTCGATGCCACAAGCTACCAGTGGTTGTCCAGTCTATCCACCTTCAACTTTAAGAATCAGTACCGGGCAGGTGCCCAGATTCAGGACGCAGATGGGTTGTCTCGACGTCCCAACGGACAACTCACAGATCTTCTTTGTTCCCGGATTTATTGGCCACGAAGGGCCAATGCTGTAGATCGAAAGATCCAAAGGCTGCTCCATTGGTAAATATACAGACTAGCAGACCATTGGATCTAGTCTGTACGGACTTTTTGTCAGTAGAACCTGACAGCAGCAACACAAAAGACATTTTGGTTATTACGGACCAAAATACGCAGTCACAATTCCAACTCGAAATCAGAAGGCTCATGTGGTGGCTGGGTGTCTCTGGGACCATTTCTTAGTGCATTTCGGCTTGCCAGAGAAGCTACACAGTGATCAAGGGCCAGATTTTGAGTCCAATACCATCTGGGAATTGTGTAAGATTGCTGGTATTCGTAAAGTTAGAACAATGCCCTACCGACCTAGGGGAAACCCAGTACAGCGATTTAACCGAACTCTATTGCAGATGCTGGGTACCCTAGAAAACAAACAGAAAGCTCATTGGAAAGAGTATGTCAAGCCGCTGGTGCACGCGTACAATTGCACCAGAAACGATGTCACAGGCTATTCAACGTATGAGCTGATGTTTGGCAGGCAGCCTCGGTTACCACTGGACATTGCTTTTGGTCTCTTGAACGATGAACCATGCCACTCCCACTCAAAGTACGTAACACCTTTGAAGAGCAGGCTGGAAAAAAGTTACAAGTTAGCTTTAGAAAATAGCAGGAAAGTGGCCAAACAGAGCAAAAAGAGGTTCGATAGAAATGTGGTGGTTTCTGTTTTGGAAGTAGGTGAAAGGGTGTTAGTGCGAAATGTTCAATTGAGGGGGAAACAAAAACTGTCGGATAAGTGGGAACCAACTGTGTACATTGTCTTAAAGAAAGTACAAAATGTTCCAGTGTATACGTCTGTCCTGAGGGAAAGGATGGTCCCGTCTGCAATCTGCACCGAGACCTGCTCTTACCTTGTGGGTTTTTACTTGGTGTTGAGTTGGAAGAGACTACTTTACCCAGTGTGTGTTCAAAGCGTCAAATGAAACCTCACTCTGGTGCACAAAAAGCTGATGAGACAGTTGATCTTGATGCAGCAGGTTCTAGCCAACCAAATGCTGATCTCCTGGAAGAGACACAACAGGAAGTTAGTGAGGTAAATGGACAAATATGTGATGAAATGAGTGAGAACTTACCAGTGAAGGATGGAGTGGAATCCGAGAATGTAGAGGGTGTTCTTGTAGAATGTGGAGCAGACAACACTGCAGTAGTCTCTGGGGAGGTTGATTGTGATACCTCGGAGTTTGTTAATGGATCTCCTGAGTAGGGTTGGGAACCGAGAACCGGTTCTTATTCAGAACCACTTCTGTTTTTTGAAAAGAACCGGAACCGTGAGCAATTTTAAGTTTCGGTTCCAAAAACAGTTCTGGTGCAACACGTGACAAAGCGCTGTAAGCAGCCTTGCGCTGGTGTTCTGACGATTCGGCGTTTCCCGTAAAGGATGTCACAAACCAAATAACACAAACGTCACCCTGCCTCTTTAATTACTGAGCACATTTTTTCTAATGATGCACACTCCACAGACACGCGCGCCGCGTCATGTCTTTAACTGCCGAATACATGTTTCCTACGACTGTACTGCACTCGCGCCTTTGATAACTGTGCACGTCGTTTTGTCTGACTGTACATGTACCGGCAGTGTGCACCAACTGCCGCCACAAAATTACATTATATTTGTCCCATATTGTCATTAATATACATACTGACTTTAACTTGGACCACTAAATAAATAGACTGCTATTGTTATGTAAGTATGAGGGTTAGATTATTTAGTGTACAGGTCTAGGGCTGTGACGGTGGCAGATTTTTACCACAGCGGTGGTAATGGACCAACAACCGCCGGTGACGCAGTGTTATATATATAGATATAATTAATATATTCTGTCATTTTTTCTCTTGACATGAAGTGAATTTATTCAGTCACAGAACTGGAGACGTTTCAGACGCGCGCTCCACTTCAGCGCCAGGCGCGAGTCAAGCGAGCGCGGAAATGGTACTGTGCTGGCAGCGCGTGCTCTTCAATTGCACGCACAAAGGCACTGGCGTGCTGCCTGTAGCCTTTATCCTTTCATGTCAAAGCGTGAAATAAACTGTGTGCATACAATTTCGTGGTCAGTTAAGTTATAAAGATACTGAAAAGCTGCCTTAAAACTGTGCATGCATGCAATATATTTTATATGAGTCACATTTAAGAACATGTCTCTGAAATGATTTTCAAAACTGTCCTGGAGCAGTCCAGCACTGTCTCACTCATCTAACGCACCTGATTTAACTCGTCAGCTCGTGTTTACTTTAGCACTTCTGTCAGTGAATACGCAGCCTGAACACTAAAATAAATATCATAGAAATAATGCAGTTAAACAAGAAAGTAGCCTAAATAAGAAAGTTAAATACACCCTGTCTGCCGGACGCGAGCAGCGCAGCGTGACAAAGTAGGCCTCATTATAATCAGTGATGCTACACTGGATGCGGCACAACACAACATGACATGACAAATCCCCGACAGTAAACTGCCTCTTTCTATTTATGAGTTACTGACACAGAGTTCAAATGTCCTGTGTAGACACTAGACAGACTCAACCTTTTGCAATGCGGTGGTGTCGCGTCCGGTGTAGATACGGTTCACTGTTCCGCTGCCAAGCAAGGGGCGCATTAACTCCTCATCTGCACGCACTCTCTTTGAAATAGGAATCGTTGCCACATTTCTTGTTAACATCTTTCATTTATCACGGTCTCGTTGTTTGTATTTGGCCAGTTTGGAGAAACCCTCACCAAACCTGACCAGCCAGGCGTTTGTGATCATGGGAACTTGTACAAACGCGGATGGGTGACATGAATGGAGATGGCTCCAGATTGGCAATGTAATATTTGGTTGCCCAACACAAAATTAAAATTGCTGAATGCATAAACTGTATTTTTTTTCTGCGCTCAAACATAGTCTAAATAAAACAGTTTGCAACTATTACTGTTGTTACACTTTTATACAAAAGTTTGTATTATGCTTGTTATAGAATGCGTGACGTCATGTGCACTACCGCATGTGGCAGTATACAACCGCGGTGGCAGCCGACCACCGCAGTGACGTGGTTGTCACGGCGACCGTCACAGCCCTATACAGGTCATTTCAAAAGTGATAAACAAAGTGATAGAAAATATTTATTTTCATACATTTTAAATGTTTAAAAATGTGGAAACCACTCATTGCATCACAGCATCTCCTGACTGCATTATTATTTGTAAAATAGGGGCTTTATACACAAACAGCGCATTTCACAATTCTCTTTTGGAAGGATCTAATGGGAGCGACTGAGTGACGAACAATTTCATTGTCGTTAACTGAATTCAGCCACATTCACAAGTTTGTGAATGAACCTCAAGTACTGAAACACAAGACTTTTGAAAATTAAGCTGTGAATTTACACAGGTTTATTTGTTTTTTCCTACAAACAATGTGTTTTTTTTTCTCTAATTTGATCAAGGGTATTTGTTTTTCCTATATATATATATATATATATATATATATATATATTATTTTTTTTTTTTTCTTTTACTTAGTTGAGACAAGAAAGGGAAATTTATTCCTTGTAATTCAGAAAGTGTATCCAATAAGGGTTAAGTTTAAAATTTTGCTGGAATCAAAGTTTCACTCAAAAAGGTGAACACACTGAGTCATTGATACAGGTTTGATTATTATTTTTTTCATTCTATTTTATTTTAAATCTGAACAATTCAATTATTTTTTTTTTTCAGAGTAAACAAAGAAAAAATAAGTGATTCCTAAAAGGAGTACACAAAATGTTAATTTCATTTACTGATGGGGAGTTGTGGTTGAAGGGTGATTGTAGTTCCTAATTGAGTTTTCTGAGTTTTCATTTGAAGCCATTGAAATCTGTAAAGGGAAAAAATAAGCTATTGACACAACAACTTGCACTAAAATTAAACATCCCACTATTGCTGTAGCTTAAAAAGGTCATTTCGAGGTGATAAATATAGTATATGAATATTGCAGTGCTAATTGATAAAACATTTAATACAGCATATAAACTATTTTGCCTTATTATGTGTTTGTATAAACCAATCCTAAAGTTGTCATTAGGAAAATACAGAAAAAAATAAAATAAAATACAAATTACTGGTTATCATCCAGCAGTGTATTAGATTTCTTATCCAATTAAAAACTAAAAAATAAATTATTATATATATATATATATATATATATATATATATATATATATATATATATATATATATTCTGTCCCCATCATTTCTGAAATGATGACTATGCCCCTATGTGTGCAGTACAAAAAACAGTGCACGAGTCTTCTTGTGCTGGAATGGTTTAAAGTCATATAAAAATGCGCACAAAAGGATTTGATAAGAGTAATCTAAATTTTTATTTTATAACAACTAGACGATTCCTGATTCCAGAATTGGAATAGATTTTGGATTCCCAAGCCTAGGTATGTGTTAAAATGTTAAAATGTTAAATAAATAATGTTTAATAAAATCCTTTTATTTTCTTGTTTTGTCCTACCGAAAATGTGCCTGGAGTCCACCTTTGTTCTTATTAATTTAAGAGTAACAATTTAATTGCGGTTCAACAAATAAAAAAACAGATGCAATACGGATAAAAAAAAAATGATAAAACTTGGCTTATTGAATATCAGGTCCCTTTCTACGAAAGCACTTTTTGTAAATGATATGATCACTGATCATAACCTAGATGCGCTCTGTTTGACAGAAACCTGCCTAAACATGATGATTACATTATTTTAAATGAGTCTACCCTCCAAGATTATTGTTATAAACATGAGCCGCGTCCAAAAGGTAAAGGGGGAGGTGTTGCTTCAATTTATAACAATGTTTTCAGTATTTCTCAGAGGGCAGGCTTCAAGTATAACTCGTTTGAACTAATGGTGCTTCATATAACATTATCCAGAGAAACAATGAGGAGTTTGCTGATTTTACATCCGAGTTATTGCTGGCTGCAGATAAAGTTTTAATTGTTGGTGATTTTAATATCCATGTTGATAATGAAAAAGATGCATTGGGATCAGCATTTATAGACATTCTGAACTCTATTGGGGTTAGACAACACGTCTCAGGACCTACTCATTGTTGAAATCATACTCTAGATTTAATACTGTCACATGGAATTGATGCTGATGGTGTTGAAATTATGCAGCCAAGTGATGATATCTCAGATCATTATTTAGTTTTGTGCAACTTCACATAGCTAAAACTGTAAATTCTACATCTTGTTACAAGTATGGTAGAACCATCACTTCTACCACAAAAGACTGCTTTGTAAGTAATCTTCCTGATGTATCCAAATTCCTTAGCATATCCAAAACCTCAGAACAACTTGATGATGTAACAGAAACTATGGACTCTCTCTTTTCTAGCATTCTAAATACAGTTGCTCCTTTACACTTAAGGAAGGTTAAGGAAAACAGTCTGACACCGTGGTAAAAATGAGCACACTCGCACCCTAAAGAGAGCAGCCAGGAAAATGGAGAGCAGCTGGAGAAAAGAATATCCTACAGAAAAGCATTAAAAACTGCTAGATCTGATTACTTTCCATCTCTTTTAGAAGAAAACAAACATAACACCAGGTATTTATTCAATACAGTGGCTAAATTAACGAAAAATAAAGCATCAACAAGTTTTGACATTTCCCAATGTGACGAGTGGGGCGGGGCCTAGAGCCGTGGGAACGGAGCGAGGCCTGTGGAGTGATTGGGAAATGAGCGACACCTACTCCACTCACCGGTCTCGTGTCCCACGGAGGAGATCGGAAGGATATAAAAGAGGAGCGACAACAGTGAAGGACGAGAGAGGACCAGGCCTGGGTTTTATTTTGTGTTTGGTTTTTGTTTATTCGCGGCAGTCGCCCGTGAGGGGCTGTCGCGCTGTTTTGTATTTATTTTGTCATTAAAGTTTTATTTGAGTGTCCGCCGGTTCCCGCCTCCTTCTTCCCATGATTATGGAGTTTTATATTGTTACACTGGTGCCGAAACCCGGGAGGAAGGAGGGACACGCTGACGAAGATCCCTTGCCGCTGAGGGTGAATCCGCGGTGCCATCGAGCAGGGCGTAGCAGTCTGGCGCCGTGGTCGTCGAGGCGGTGGGCTGGAGTGAGTTGCCGGGGATGGACGAACTCGCTGCCGGCAGCCCGCGATGTGGAGGGACAGCTGCCATCCGTGAGGGAGCGGAGGAGTCGCCGCTCGCCAGGGGGCCGGATCCTGCTGCCAGCCACCAGAATGGGGAGGAGCAGGGAACGGGTGACTGCTGCCGGCTTCCCGAAAGCGGAGGAGCCGTCGCCGTCCACCGGGCGGCGGAGGAGTGTCGTGCCGTCCACCGAGGGCCATCCAGTGCCGCCGTCAGGCACCGCGGAAGAGTTCACCCAGCTGGTGGAGGGCCGAGCGGCAGCGTGTCTGGGAGCCGGATTTTTATTTATTTTTTTCTTCTCTCTCCCCTCTCTCGTCTCTGTCACTCCTCATCCTTCCATCTCCTTTTCTCTCGCCTCGTCTGTCCTTACCCCCGTGAGCGGTCCCCCCTGGAGGGAGGGGGTGGGGAGTAGAGAGCAGTGTCGGGAGTACCCCCCGGCCTGCGAGGGGGGTATGTGACGAGTGGGGCGGGGCCGAGAGCCGTGGGAATGGAGCGAGGCCGGTGGAGTGATTGGGAAATGAGCGACACCTGCTCCACTCACCGGTCTCGAGTCCCACGGAGGAGATCGGAAGGATATTAAAGAGGAGCGACGACAGTGAAGGACGAGAGAGGACCAGGCCTGGGTTTTGTTTTGTGTTTGGTTTTTGTTTATGCGCGGCAGTCGCCCGTGAGGGGCTGTCGCGCTGTTTTGTATTTATTTTGTTATTAAAGTTTTATTTGAGTGTCCGCCGGTTCCCGCCTCCTTCTTCCCGTGATTATGGAGTTTTATATTGTTACACCCAACATCACAGCAGTAATGACTTTATGAACTACTTTACTTTTAAGATCGATACTATTAGAGATAAAATTGTAACCATGCAGCCGTCAACTACAGTATCGCATCAGACAGTGCACTATAGATCCCCTGAGGAACAGTTCCACTCATCCTCTACTATAGGAAAGGAAGAATTGTATAAACTTGTTAAATCATCTAAACCAACAACATGTATGTTAGATCCTATTCCATCTAAGCTCCTAAAAGAGGTGCTTCCAGAAGTCATAGATCCGCTTCTGACTATTATTAATTCATCATCGTCATTAGGATATGTCCCCAAAACCTTCAAACTGGCTGTTATTAAGCCTCTCATCAAAAAAAACACAACTTGACCCCAAAGAACTAGTTAATTATAGACCGATCTCGAATCTCCCTTTTCTGTCCAAGATACTAGACACGGTAGTATCCTCACAATTATATTCCTTCTTAGAGAAAAATGATATCTGTGAGGATTTCCAGTCAGGATTTATACCCTATCATAGTATTGAGACTGCTCTCCTTAGAGTTACAAATGACCTGCTCTTATCATCTGATCATGGTTGTATCTCTCTTTTAGTGCTAATGGATCTTAGTGCTGTGTTCGACACTATTGACCACAACATTCTTTTGCATAGACTAGAACACTTTGTAGGCATTAATGGAAGTGCATTAGCATGGTTTAAATCGTACTTGTATGACCGCCATCAATTCATAGGAGTAAATGAAGAGGTATCATATCGATCACAAGAGCAGTATGGAGTACCTCAAGGCTCAGTACTAGGGCTGTTACTCTTCATGCTTTACATGTTACCCTTGGGAGATATCATAAGGAAACACGGTGTTAGCTTTCACTGTTATGCTGATGATACTCAGCTCTATATTTCTTTGCGCCCCGGCGAAACATACCAATTTGGAAAAATAACGGAATGCATAGTCGATATAAAAAAACTGGATGACGAGCAATTTCTTACTGCTAAATTCTGAAAAAATAGAGAACTCTGTCTAAGACTTAATGGCTGCTCTGTCAATTCTTTGTCATCAGTTAGGAACCTAGGTGTGCTATTTGATAGCAATCTTTCCTTAGAAAGCCACGTTTCAAGCATTTGTTAAACTGCTTTTTTCCATCTCAAAAATATATCTAAATTATGGCCTATGCACTCAATGTCAAATGCAGAAATGTTAATCCATGCGTTTATGACCTTAAGGTTAGATTATTGTAATGCTTTATTGGGTGGTTGTTCTGCACGCTTAATAAACAAACTCCAGCTAATCCAAAATGCAGCAGCTAGAGTTCTTACTAGAAACAGGAAGTGTGACCAAATTAGCCCGGTTCTGTCAACACTGCACTGGCTCCCTATCAAACATCGTATAGATTTTAAAATCTTGCTTATTACTTATAAAGCCCTGAATGGTTTAGCACCTCAGTATTTGAACAAGCTCTTGTTACTATATAGTCCTCGACGTCCGCTGCATTCTCAAAACTCTGGCAATTTGATAATATCTAGAATATCAAAATCAACTGCAGGCGGCAGATCCTTTTCCTATTTAGCGCCTAAACTCTGGAATAACCTACCTAACATTGTTGGGAGGCAGACACACTCTTGCAGTTTAAATCTAGATTAAAGACCTATCTCTTTAACCTGGTTTAAACAAAACACACTAATATGCTTCTAATATCCAAATCCGTTAAAGGATTTTTAGGCTGCATTAATTAGGTAAACCGGAACCGGGAACACTTCCCAGAACACTCAATGTACTTGCTTTACTTAGAACCAACAATGTACATGAGAAGAATGGCATTTACGCTAATATTAGTCTGTTTCTCTCTTATTCCGAGGTCACTGTAGCCACCAGATCCAGGTTGTATCCAGATTAGATGGTCACTGCAGTCACCCGGATCCAGTACGTATCCAGCCCAGATGGTGGATCAGCACCTAGAAAGGACCTCTACAGCCCTGAAAGACAGTGGAGACCAGGACAACTAGATGAGCCACAGATCCCCTGTAAAGACCTTGTCTCAGACAAGACCACAGGAAACAGATGATTCTTCTGGACAATCTGACTTTGCTGCAGCCTGGAATTGAACTGCTGGTTTCGTCTGGCCAGAGGAGAACTGGCCCCCTGACTGAGCCTGGTTTCTCCCAAGGTTTTTTCTCCATTCTGTCACCGATGGAGGTAAAGACCTTGTCTCAGACAAGACCACAGGAAACAGATGATTCTTCTGGACAATCTGACTTTGCTGCAGCCTGGAATTGAACTGCTGGTTTCGTCTGGCCAGAGGAGAACTGGCCCCCTGACTGAGCCTGGTTTTCTCCCAAGGTTTTTTTCTCCATTCTGTCACCGATGGGGGTAAAGACCTTGTCTCAGACAAGACCACAGGAAACAGATGATTCTTCTGGACAATCTGACTTTGCTGCAGCCTGGAATTGAACTGCTGGTTTCGTCTGGCCAGAGGAGAACTGGCCCCCTGACTGAGCCTGGTTTCTCCCAAGGTTTTTTCTCCATTCTGTCACCGATGGAGTTTTGGATCCTTGCCACTGTCGCCTATGGTTTGCTTAGTTGGGGACACTTCATTTACAGCGATATCATTGACTTGATTGCAAATGATTGCACAGATACTATTTTAACTGAACTGAGCTGAATGATGACATCACTGAATTTAATGATGAACTGCTTTAACTGTCATTTTGCATTACTGACACACTGTTTTCCTAATTAATGTTGTTCAGTTGCTTTGACACAATCTGTTTTGTATAAAGTGCTATATAAATAAAAGTGACTTGACTTGACTTGACTTATTACAATCTACACTTACAATGTGATTTTAAACCATTCAAGTCAAGAAGACTCGTGCTGTTTCTTCTGCTGTACACACATCCTTGTGTAAGTGATCGTTAGCCTGTTGATTTTCATTCATAGTATTCAGCTAGCAATGAAATATTTTGCAATAAGAGTTAGAATAAATGTGAATGGTATCTAAGATTTTTTATTCTTTATTTCTTTAATTTTATTTTTATTTTACCTCATTGGAATCAAAATTATGAATTTATAAGAATCGGAATCATAAAAATTCAAACCACTTATTTTTTACTGGCACATTTCAGTTCACACTGTTTTAGACCCTTTTTCTTTTAAAACCTCACTTACGCTTCTTTTCTTTTGCCCTCCTAAAAAACAACCCCATAATTTTATATGTAAATGTACTTTTCAAAATTAGTTATAAAAGAGTAGCTTCTGGCAACAGGGATAGGTAGTATGTTTGCTTAACATAGCATCAAACATGACAATTTATGAGACTAATATAATTTTTTGCTCCAAAATCACTATATAACATCAGTCGTGTTTGAAATGGTTAACTTCTGTGGTTCCGTGTTGCTTCTTATCGCAGTGAGACAGAAATTCTTTTTTTTTTTTTTTTTTATAAAATTCTATACTGTGATACAAGCCATGTCAATTAGTGTTGCATTGCAAATGTGTGTTTATTGTCTTCCACATTTCATCAGTCAAAACATCTCTAACTGCATGCTATTCAGCTGTAGTGATATCGGATACATTTGTTCATATAAGGGAGTTCCTTGGTCTCACTTGTGAAACAGACATTACAGTACATGAGTGTTAGGGTTAGCATTAACCCTGCTCCATAATGCTCACATTGTCTCAATTTGGGTGAAAAAAGAAAAATAATACTAAAGTACTTTGTATTAACTAACATATTAAACACATGGAGTGAATGGTTAAATTTTAATTGACATAATTTGGGGTAGTTTTCTAAATGTTTGACCAATTAAATAATTTTAGTTGAATGGACTATAAAACTATTTCAGTAAAGGTTAAGCCAACTAAAAAAAATAATAATAATTCAGGCAACACTTTGAAGACTGTGGAGAATGATTTCTGTGGAACTTGTTACTAAATAATAATTAGTTGAAACGGCTTTAAATTTTTTTACAATGTGACTTGTTCTGAAATTTTCACTAGTTCCATTCCTTTTTTTTTAACCAGTTGCCTCATTGATTAAAATGTCCAAATATTTTACAGTAATATTAAATTAAATAAATGGCGTTAAAATTCAAAATAATTCATTTGGTAATCTAAAATAATTTTTGGATGCAATTGTAATCATGGCCGAAACAAAAACACTTGACTTGGAATTTTGAATTTCTATAACAACCCCATCAACGCCAAAGCGTCCATGTGCTCTTAAACCTCGTAAGATGAGTGACAGCTTTTTAGTGATTATAAAGGAATATATAATACATTTAGAATTTGAATAGGATTGTTTGTTTTTCATGCTGCTAAGAGGATCAGCAGTCACATACACATTGGAAAGCTTCTGGATTTACTCCCCCAAAGATTTACTTTCAGGACTACAATATGTAATTAAGTAAATAAGTTAATAACCATAGCAATGTATATGGGACAAAAATGTCAAAATACATTAAGACTAAACATGAGTTGCAATTAAAGATTTTCAATTCACCCACAGAGGGGGAAAAACAACAACTTAAAAACACTTGTTTAATCGATTAAAATTGTTACACATCTCTGCCAAAATTAGATTTTTAGATCTTTTACTTTTTTTTCTCCAAAAAGGAATCATGACATGAATCAAGTTTTTTTTTTTTTTTTTTTTTTTTTTTATGCTGCAGTGCATACGCAACAGCAGGCCTCCTGAGACATGTTAGATACTATAAAAATCCCACATCTACTGGTGACAGAACACAAACACACCTCATTACCTGCAATTTCATGATATATATCAGAAGGTATTTTTAAAATGTTTGAAACGTTTGTAAAAAGTGTTTTTGTTGAATTGTTACTGTGCTAGCCAGTCATTTAATTATTAAATCACAACTGAAGACTTTACATTAAAGGACATATTACATACTTGTAAGACAATAAACATTGCTATAAACATAGGGCTACCTATATTCCAAGGTGATGAACATGGTTTATTTTCTGGTCTCAAAATTATATGATTTATATTGTTTTCTCTCTTCCTCAGGTCAATGAAAATATCCCTTTTGTAAGGGAAATGGGAAATGGAACATATTTTTTCTTCATGTTGTTTGAAAATCTTGGGAGCATAAAATATGTTTTTTTCAGTTTAGGGTTTATTTTTTACTGTGTTGTCATATACTTTAATGTTCTTACTATTCTTGCTGTATTTCTGGAAAGGACATTGCACCAACCCATGTACATTTTGATTTCATGTTTATCCATCAACTCTGTATATGGTACAGCTGGCTTTTTCCCAAGGTTACTGACAGACCTGCTGTATGATACACACAGAATCTCCTTTGAAGCTTGCATCATACAGAGTGTTGTGATTTACTCATATGCAGCTTGTGAGCTTACAATCTTAATGTTAATGGCATTTGATAGGCTTGTTGCAATTAGTAAACCTTTGCATTACAACAACATAATTACCACACGCTTTCTAACTCTTTTAATAGTTATAGCATGGCTTTATCCAATTATCTGTGTTGGTTCTGGTGGTCTTTTGACATCCAGGCTGAAAATGTGTGGTAGCAAATTGTTTAAGGTATACTGCCACAACTATACTCTTTTATTGTCAAACCTATCTTAATATTTATGGCCTGTGTAACAACCATAATATTAATAATATTTATGGCCTGATTGTCAAAATACAATTGCAACACAAGACTTTTTTTACTTCCTTTGATTTTTTTATGAGCTTATATTCCTATGTCCTAAAATACTTTTATTTAATTTTGTCAAAGAAGCTCACAAGACTTTAGAAGCAAAGCGTATGTAAACTTGTTTACACAGACACACACATAGCAATCCTTTTTTAAAATTTCTCAGTATGCTATATGTTGTTTTTTGTGAGCTTACCTTGAGTAAATAAACATCGGTTTGTGAATGGGGTAAAATTCCTATAGAGCTGGATGTGTGCTTATCCTTTCACTGGAATTTTATTATTATACCACCCTTTGTAAACCCTATTGTTTATGGTCTAGTAACTTTCCTGGTATCCGTTTTAAAAAAAAGCGGTTGGGTTGTTTTAGACATCTTATGAAAGGTGGGCCTCCAAATAGCCTGCATATTTTTTGTTGTAATATTGTTACACAGACAACACAGTTTAAAGAAAGTTTGAATTGTTAAATCATGATTGGTGCATTAAATCACCCATCTTTTTAAAGCAATGTTTTTAATTGCAGTTGAATATGTGGAGATATGTTAATATGTTGTTTTTCACCTGTCTGATTTCTATATAGAAATCTTTTATTCAGTTGACCTTCTTAGTAAATAAACATCTGTGTGACTAAATTTGGTAACACTTTACTTAAAGCCTTGAAATGTATAATACATTATAAAGGTATTAGTTGACAAGGTTAAAATTCATGGCTAAATTCCATTATAATATATAAAGGTGGCATTTTGTTTGTTGGATGTGTGCTGCATTATAAACCAAAAAGAGAGACCGCTTTACGATGTTTATTTCTATAACTCTGCTACTTCAAGCTTTTGATTAACAAATGTTTGCTGTGAAACAATATTGAATAGATCAAGAGACTATTATGACCACATGTATGGTGGCATCTTGTGTGCTTTTGACGTGGTCTGGAGTCAGTTGTAGTTCTTGTGTTTCTCTTTTCTTCTGAATTATTTATGAGATCACCTCTTAACTGTCACCCATCCTTGAGGACCCTCACTCGTTTGTGATGTGGATGATTTACTTCAGCTTGCTAGTTCATGGGAATACAGGACTTTTTAAATAAATAGTCAAAACAACCCAATCTTTTTAACCCATGACAAACATTTTACAAATAAATAGTAATCATGACAAACTTTATATCATTGGAAAGGTCTAAGACTCTTGAATAGAGATTTTACCACTTTTTTTGTTACAAACTATGTAGTAATAGTAATAGATTAATTCATGACGAATCCACCTCAAAAATCTACATCATAATGGGGAGATCTGACCTTTGTCACAATTTTTTCTTTGCCTTTTCCCGTCACGCTTCAGAAATCATTATAAATTATATATCAATTGAAAGCTTAAAAGCTCAAATTTCATCCTCCAGAAGCCATTTTAAAATTGGACATTGCATTACCATGGCAATAGTATTTCAAATCATATTACAAAATGTTTTTGTTCATGAATTATAACAATTTAAGTTTGGATACTGCACTTTCATGTCAATGTTCAAAATATCTGCCTGCACCCTTCACATATCTTCTTTTCAAGAGGGAACTACTTCAACACATAGTCTTTAAACCACACTGGTGGATGTCTTTCTCTTGTACACTTATTCAAGCTCACTGCAGTCTCCCCAGGTGTACTGGCTTTCGCAGGTGTTTTTACTTGTGAGGAAGCTTTATGTCTCTCTGGGCACAACGAAAGGTGGGCCGAATTCCACCACCTACACTGTAAAATCCAATAGTTGACCTTACTTAGATTTAATTAATTATCTTTACTTAGTTGTTATACTTACTAGGCTTTATTAAGTTACAGCTACTTTCAAGGCAAATAAAACGATTTACTAACTGTTTTGAGTGACACTTACACAGTAAAATTAACACAGTTAAATTAACACTGCTCGGAGCATATATGGTCCCACTCTAAAAGAGTGTTAAAGTAACACTGAAGCAGTGTGAAAGTTAATGAGATATTTATGAAGAAAAGAGAAAAATAAGACCTACAACTGATTTAAGTCACAGCCTTAAATGAAATCAACTGAAATAAAAGACATTAAATCTCTCAAGATCTCAGCAGTAGATAATTAATCATCTCAACAAACAGCATCACCAGCTTCACTCATTACTAACTAGTTAGACTTTTCTTCTTGAGTATCTAGAGAACAGAGACTTTACGTCAGAAAGAGACTGACGAATGGGGTCTCGCCCAAGAGCACAATCACCTTCGAGTGGTAACAAAACGAGCAAATGGTACACAATGTACCTTGGTCTGCGGGATTTGCATCGCGAGCTCCGCCCCGCTGTGTGGGTATATAAGGAGCAGCACAAGCAACTCGCATTCAAGTCTTCGCTGAGGAGCCGAGCCCAGTGACCCGGCCGTTCAGCGGATCAGCGATGTGGCAAAGGGACGTAACATCTCCATTCCCTCCTTCAGGGAACGAGGGTTACATACGTAACCTAGACATTCCCTTTCAGTCGGTCATGTACGACGTTATGTCAGAAGAGACTGACGAATGGGGTCCCTTACAAAACGCCACATGGTTGTCTTCCAGTGACCCTTGTGAGTGATAGCACCCTGTCGTGAGGCCAGCACGAGTGAAGGCCTATACCTGACACAGAATACACTGGGTAGCATATTCCAGCTGGATGTATGCTAGCAGGCTGCCTGGTCATAGGAGGACTTGCAAAGGCAGGTATCAACCGAGAGGTGGTGATACACATGAATTCTGAGGTACCCAGCCTGCAGGGTGGAAGTTTCAATGACAGAGTTGGCAAGGTGCTTGCCAAGGGAAAGGCACATGCTACAAAGAGACTTACTGTACTCTACACGGAGATTATAAAATCTCGCAAACGTGTTAGGTGTTGCCCAGCCTGCAGCTCTACAGATGTCTGTTAGCGAGGCGCCATGCGCCAGCGCCCAGGAGGAAGCTACACTCCTAGTTGAGTGAGCTTTCACCCCTAGGGGGCATTGCAGATCTTGAGCCTGATAAGCCAGGACAATTGCATCCACTATCCAGTGGGATAACCTCTGCTTGGAGACAGCCTTTCCCTTCTGCTGGCCTCCGTAACAAACAAAGAGCTGGTCTGAGGTCCTGAAGCACGTACTGGACAGAGCAGCGCCAGGGCTGGGTCTGCCTCTTCCGGGGGCAGCACTTGCAAGTTCACCACCTGATCTCTAAAAGGAGTGGTGGGAACTTTGGGCATGTATCCAGGCCGGGGTCTCAAGATAACGTGAGAGTTGGACGGCCCGAATTCCGGGCACACACCGTCAACTGAAAATGCCTGCAGGTCCCCGACCCTCTTAACTTCAATCATAAAAACTTTAGCTCTACTGAGAGCAAGGGTTCAAAGGGAGCCCTCTGCTGTGCCAATAGAACAACTGTGAGGTCCCAAGAGGAAACTTGATAAGGGCGAGGCAGATTAAGCCTCCTGGCCCCTCTCAGGAACCTGATGACCAGATCATGCTTCCCAAGAGACTAACCATCAACAGGTTCATGGTGAGCCGAAATGGCGGCCACATAAACCTTCAGGGTGGAAGGAGACAGCCTTCGTTCCAACCCTTCTTGAAGAAAGGAAAGCACTGACCCGATCGGGCATCTCCAGGGGTCTTCACTAGGTGAAGAACACCAGGTGATGAAGAGGTTCCACCTCAAAGCATAGGCGTGTCTGGTAGACAAGGCTCTAGCCGAGGTGATGGTAGCTATCACCTGAGGTGGCAAGGTACCTAAACCTTCCATGCCCCGTCCAGAACCCACACATGTAGGTTCCAAAGATAGGGATGCGGGTGACAAAGGGTGCCCCGTCTCTGAGAAAGAAGGTCTTTCCTCAGAGGAATTGGCCAGGGAGGGGCTGTCGCGAGAAGTACAAGTTCGGGGAACCAGGTCCGGCTAGGCCAAAAAGGCGCAACCATGTGGACCTGCTCCTCGTCCTCCCTGATCTTGCATAACGTCTGTGCAAGAAGGCTCACTGGGGGAAATGCATACTTGCACAGGCCCAGCGGCCAGCTGTGCGCCAGAGCGTCCATGCCAAGGGTGCCCTCAGTCAGGGAGTAAAACAACTGGCAGTGGGAATTTTCTGGAGAGGCAAACAGGTCTACCTGAGCGTCTCTGAAGTGTTCCCAAATCAGCTGAACTGACTGGGGGTGGAGTCTCCATTCCCCGGGGCGAGACTGCTGATTTAAAAGCTCGTCGGCTGCACGATTGAGCCTGCCTGGAATGTGAATGGCCTGAAGCGACCTCAGATGCTTCTGACTCCACAAGAGGAGATGGCGAGCGAGTTGTGACATGCGGTGGGAGTGTAGACCGCCCTGACGGTTGATGTACGCTACGGTTGCAGTGTTGTCCGTACGGACCAGAACATGCTTGTCCTTCAGCAGGGCCCTGAAGCGGTGCAGAGCAAGCCGTACTGCTAGCAACTTGAGGCAATTGACATGCCACTGAAGTCGGGGCCCTGTCCAGGATCCTGACGCAGCATGCCCGTTGCACATGGCACCCCAGTCCATGGCAGAGGCATCTGTTGACACAACAACATGTCTGGACACTGGTTCTAGGGGAACACCAGCCCGTAGAAATGAGAGATCCAACCACGGGGTGAAGGTTCGGAGGCAGGCCGGAGTGACGGTCACTCGGAGCATGCCCTGTTGCCATGCCCATTTCGGGACTCGGTCGTGAAGCCAGTGCTGAAGCGGTCTCATATGGAGCAACCCGAGCGGTATTACTGCCGCTGAAGACGCCATATGCCCCAGGAGCCTCTGAAACAGTTTCAGTGGAACCGCTCTCTTGCCCTTGAATTGACTCAGGCAATTCAGTACTGACTGCGCGCGCTCGCTCGTAAGCTGCATGAACATGGCGACCAAGTCTATTTCCATACCGAGAAAAGAGATCCTCTGCACAGGGGAGAATTTGCTCTTTTCCAGTTGACCCGAAGACCTAGACGGGCAAGGTGTCTGAGCACCAGATCCCTCGCACAACCTCGCTCGAGAGTGAGCTAGAATCCGGGACCGGCTCTGTCGCGCCCTTTGCCCTTCTGCGGCCATCTCCTCGCTGCAGCCGGGGTGAAGGCTACTGCTGTGGCTGAGCGGGAGTGGAGGAGACCACAGGGGGGCGCCCTCGACGATGAGCAGGCTGAGGTGGCTGCGCCAGCGGCAGTGTGGAGGCAGCAGCGGGCCG
Organism: Cyprinus carpio; assembly: GCF_018340385.1. Classification (NCBI taxonomy): domain Eukaryota; kingdom Metazoa; phylum Chordata; class Actinopteri; order Cypriniformes; family Cyprinidae; genus Cyprinus; species Cyprinus carpio. The sequence goes on from NC_056611.1 coordinate 1,845,230, forward strand.
CCGGGGCAGGATGTGTTTGATGGCCTCAGACTGCTTCTGGGTGGCAGAGAACTGCTGGGCAAAATTCTCCACCGCGTTGCCGAAGAGTTGAGGAGCTGAGTCCGATCAGACTCCCTCATGTCTGCCAGGTTTAACCTTAGGTGGTGCTCCAGGACTACCAAGGTGGACATCACCTGACCCAAGGAGCGTGCAGTTACCTTCGTCACCCGGAGAGCGAGGTCAATCCTCATCTCCCGAGGACTCAAGCCCGCCTTGTGATGCGCCGATTGACATTAGGTCTTCCTCCTGAGCCCCAAATGAGATCTCAGGAGCCTGAGAGGGTCCAGCAAACTCATCCAGAATCTCAACCGGCTGCAGCGTTTGTGTGGGGGCTGTGGCCCGAGGAGGCTGGCTCATCGGGGAAACCCACACGGTAACCCTCAGATCACCCTGGCCACCAGCCAAAGTAGTCCTCTTATGAGAAGAGGAGCTAGAAAGGGGGGTGGCAGAGGGGACTCTATACCTTTTAAGGTCTTAACGGCGAGATGGTCATGTCCCCGCAATGAGAACATGAGTCATCCACGAATGCAGTCTCAGAGTGCTGAAAGCCCAGACACGTGACACAGCGATCCTGGCCGTCACAAGGAAACATATATCGACCGCCCCAATGAAACACACAGCAGAATGTCATCTTTAAAAAGATGCAAACTCAACCCGTTTACTCTTTTAGAAATAGCTCTTTCAGTGGTGCTGAAGCGCTCAGGGGAACGAGGGAGCTGAACGCAGGAAGCTCAGACACCAGCTGACTCGCTTGTAAACACTCCGGTGAAAGCAGCAAGCGATGTGCTCGGCTCCGAAGTAAAAGCTTGAATGCGAGTTGCTTGCGCTGCTCCTTATATACCCACACAGCGGGGCGGAACTCGCGATGCAAATCCCGCAGACCAAGGTACATTGTGTACCATTGGCTCGTTTTGTTACCACTCAAAAGTGATTGGGCTCTCGGGCGAGACCCCATTCGTCAGTCTCTTTCTCACGTAATGTAGAACGTCACCGACTGAAAGGGAACAGAAGTTCTTTATTGAGAATTAAGGTTTAGAATTTTTTCTTCAGCTTACTGTTTTGGTGAATAGTGTTTGCTTTAGTTGCCTCTTGATCCTTGACTTTAATTTTAAGTTGAAATAAGGTTTTTTTGGCTGTTACAATGGTGCTTATAAAATGCATGTGTAATGGCAAGGAACTTATAGTAAAACCATTTCATGCACCTGAGTCTCCGATTGCATTTCATCAAAGCCTGTAGTTTTTTTTTTTTTTTAGAGTTTTGAGTACATGACAAAGTGGAAAAATTGTATAAATCACTTTTAAAATTATGGGTTAAAATTTCAATTCTGGCACTCATAGACCTGAAGAATCAGCATGTGAATCTCAGCAATGGTGACAAAATATTCAGATAATTTTGATATGATTTTTGAACATCACAAAACTGGGCAGCAAAAAGTCACAACAAAAATAAAAACAAATAGTAAGAATAAAATAAAATACTAAGACAATGCAGCTGCATAATAAATTCATGTCACAATTCATGCTGGGAGCCATGGAAGAGTTATGATTGGTGCACCCATAATGCAATGCAACAAATCTGTCTGATGATCGTCACCATTGCTGAGATTCATATGCTGATTCTTGAGGTCTATGAGTGCCAGAATTGAAATTTTAACCCATAATTTGGCGTGTCTAAACAGTATAGATTTTCTAAACTGGTATGCAAATTGTTTTTAAAGTTCATAGTGTTGTTTCCTAAAAATGCAGTTGTGATCAATAGCAAACCAAATTATGTCACCACCGTATGACATCAGTAAATCAGACTGTACATGAGAACTACATCAAAAATTGGCCCATATAACCTGATCACATTTTTTCTTGGCTTTCCTTGCAATAAAAAAAAAAAATGTGTTTCATAAACACAGTAACAACAACCAGAGAAAAACTAATGTTAAAAGTTAAGGGTCAAGAGCCCAACTAAAGCAAATGCTTATTTCAGGTCTATTTCATGTGTGGGAAGCTTTGCATAATGCCGCCAAAATGTTCATGTAAAGAAAGAAGGCGTAACTTTTATTCTCGCTGTAGTGTTGTTGTTGCCGTGCCACCATGTCATGAAGGCACTCTGTTTTGTTGTGAAAGCGAAACTACTTTATTTGGCCTTCCAAAAGAGGACAATATCTGCTTCGTCATGCCTAGAGCTGATCCGTACTGGTCGCTGAGGAAATACATCAACTTAAGTTTGCGCTGTGGATCGCCGGGTCAGCTTTTACCATAGAAGAAGCAGAGTCCAGCCCGGGGTTGCCACATGTGGTTGCCGCTAGCCCGCCGGCCGCTCCTTCATCAAATCAACCAGTCGCGCCGTTCACTCAAGCCGGCCTCCACTCATTCAAGCTCATTCAATGTTTCCTGATCCTGGGAGAATACACTACAATGCCAGCTGTTCTAAATCACAGACTGTAAGTATGTTTTTTTTATATTTAAAGAATTTACCACTGATGCAGTGTTAAAGTTAATGAGATAATTAAGTGATTAATTAAGTGCTGAGTGAGCATAAGTGATGAACACCTGCTGTTAACAAGCAGAATCACTGAAGAAAAAGAAACACAAGAATTACAACTGACTTCAGCCACAGCCTTAGATTAAAGGGGTCATATGATGTAGCTATAAAGAACATTATTTTGTGTATTTGATGTAATCAAATGTGTTTATGTGGTTTAATGTTCAAAAACACATTATTTTCCACATACTGTACATTATTGTTTCTCCTCTATGCCCCGCCTACTGAAACGCATTGATTTTCTAATAAAAGACATTAAATCTCTCAAGATCACAGCAGAAGATAATTAATCATCTCCACAAACAGCATCACCCGCTTCACTCATTACTAACTAGTTAGACTATTTTTTCTGGAGTATCTAAAACAGAAGTTCTTTATTGAGAATTAAGGTCTAACAGTCAACCGCACCCCCCTAAAACGACTTGTTCTAACACACCCCCACATCTCTACGTCAATGTGTGGGAAGCTTTGCATAATGTCGCCCAAATGTTCACACAAAGGCGTAACTTTAATTCTCGCTGTAGTATCGTTGTTGCCGTGCCACCATGTCATGAAGGCGCTCTGTTTCATTGTGAAAGTGAAATTACTTTGTTTGGCCTTCCAAAAGAGGACAATATCTGCTTCGTCATGCCTAGAGCTGATCCGTGCTGGTCGCTGAGGAAATACATCAACTTAAGTTCACGCTGTGGATCACCAGATCAGTTTTCACCATAGACGAAGCGGACTCCAGCCCGGGGTCGCCACATGTGGTTGCCGCTAGCCCACTGGCCACGCCTTTTTTTATTGTATTTGAAGAATTTGCTACTGAAGATTCAAATGCTTTGAGCAGTGTAGGGTAGCACTTGCTGTGTGTCATGTCTCCGATCACAAATGCAGACATGGTTTTATTTTTATGTGGCGCGATGCAGTGCAATGCGTAAAAAGACAGTATAAGTCATTATAATCCGTAATTATGTCCCCACTGGATGCCTTGTTTATAATGGGTTTTAATGTTTTTGTCTAGTCGCTCTGGCCTGGCCGGACAGGGAATCACAATATGGTAAGGGGTGTAACATTTTTGTGACTGATACTGTGTGCATTACACTGGCTACTGCCTTCTAGCCATGCTCTTCCATTAAATGATTGGATCAGGATCTGAGATGTCTGACGACACATATCCCAGTGGTTTCAAGTTCATAATGCCCTTGACTTCAATTAATACAAACCTCAGTGCCTCTTCAGGAAGGATCAGGTCCTTTAGGACTACTTGTAAGGAGGTCTTGACAGACTTGATTTCTCTCTTCCATGCACCTCCAAAGTGGGGAGCATGTGGTGTGTTAAATTTGAAATCATTATTCTGTTTGGCTAGTTGTTCTTGTAACTCGGGATTGAGAGAAGCGAAGGCTTCCTGTAATTCCCTTTCTCCTCCACGGAAGATTGTGCCTTGATCACAGAGTAGTTTATAAGGCTTGCCTCGTCTTGCAACAAATCTTCTGAGCGCCAGCAAAAAGGAATCTGTGTCCATATTACAGAGAAGGTTTAAATGCACGCACCTTGTCGTTTGAACACAATGCCCCAACGTCTCTCGTGTCTGGCGTTCTTCTGATGCCATTTGACACTCTGTACACTTCCACTGATGTTTCTTGACAGGTTGTCTGCCCCTTAAGGTCCAATAGGTCCTCCTCAGTTCAGAGAAAACTCGATCAGGTCCAGCATGGTCCAGCAAGTATGACTGTCCGTTCTGAACCATCATCCAATACAGCGAATGTATTAAGTGTTATTTTATCATTACGAAGCTGGATGGGGACTACCTTCAACATGACCTTCCCTGAATAGCTAACCTTATCCATGTAGATAGTACGATGCGATGTACAGAGTGTAAGAACACTGGGAGTTTTGTAAGTTGCAATGTCGTGTAGAATATCAAGATGTTGTCCACCACAGCACGAACAAGGTTTCTTCAGAGTGTACTTGTCAGGCTTGTGTCCACGACCACACTGCCAACACCGTTCTTTCTCATTTATCCAGTTAGCCCTTTCAGACTGACTCAGTTTGGCAAATTCAGCACAAGCACAGATATAATGGTCCTGGTTATTACAGTAGGGGCAGAATGGCTTAAATATTTCTCTTCTTTTGACTGGGGCTGAAGCAGAAGGAGAAATGATACTTGATTGTGAATCAGCTTTGGTGTAATCTTTATTACCAAGGAGAATGGTAGTAGTCCTGAACTTCTGAGATTTGTATTGCTTGAGACTTTTTCTTGAGCCACTGAGCGAAGTCGGGTAGAGTGTAAGTGCGAGTAGTGCCGCTCATGAGAATTCCTTGGGCAAGACAATGTTCAATGAAGGAATTTCTGTAATTGACAAGTAACTTAGTGGTTAATGTGTCTACATGAGAGCCTCATTGTAGTTCAGCTGTAGCTGGACCATCCAATGTGGTCAACATACATACTAAAGTGTTCACAGCAGCAGCAAAGTCTTCAAATCCTGGAGCGTCACCTGTTTTCACAGTTGGTGCATTAAGGATTTCCTTGAGCTCACTTTGGACCAGCTGTCTGGGTTCTCCATAACGTTGCTGTAGGGCTCGCATTGAATGAGTGTATGGCATTGGGCTATTAACAAACCGCTTTTGCAAGTGGAGCTGAATAGCCAAGTGCTTGGGATGGAGCATACTGTGGCATAAAGTAAGATGATTGAGGTTGCGGAACTGAGAATGATCTCAGAGGTGGTGGCGAATAGTATGTGGTTTGAGTACCTGGTTGGCTCTGACAGAATTGTGCTATTGCCGGTTGCTGCACTTGCTGCATGGGAGGAGAGTGTAGCAAATATTGGACAGTCTGTGGCTGCAATAATGTCCGCGTTGCATGAAATTGTGGTTGTTGAAGCTTGACCTAAGAAGTCATCTGTGGTATTGACTATGACATGGGAATGTGCCTTGGCTGTACTGCTGATTGAGGCCCTGGCAAAAACAGCTGCATTGGTGGTAAGGCAGAGGAAGTCCCTGGATTCTGCTGATTGTCTACCTTTTGAGCTAACTGAGGAGCAGGCTGAGTCAGTTTAGATGGCTTATCAGGATTTAGGCGATGTAGGACTGAAATGGGGGAAGGAATCACTTCACTTTCTGATTGATGATCAGGATTAAAAGGTATGGAAGAGGGATTTTCATAATGCAGAGAGGAACTCTTTTCATATGAAACACGTCTCACGCTGTCCATTTCTACCTGTAGGTCTCTCATTTTACCGATCAGTCTCTCAAACCGCGTCTCTAAATGTTGCCACCCTGACTCATTGTCTCTGCTGACACTAATCGTTGGTGTCAAGGTTGTACCCATCACACGATGGTGGGGGAGGATCTCTGTTCTTGCTTGATTTGATTCCATCAACACTGGAGGGATGTTTTGATGCTGTGGACAGCTGCGGGCTGGCCAAGGACTTAGTGGTGGCTGATCATCATAATAGTCTCTGGACGTTGCGTTGGCGTGGTGTGGTGTGCAGTAATATGGTTTTAGGGGGAATATTTTTGTTTTTTTTTCTTTGTGCATTACTCTGGCTACTGCCTTCTAGCCATGCTCTTCCATTAAAAAGAGGTGCAACGGTCCAGATTTCCAAGTTATCAACTTTAATTCGGTTGATGGAAGTACAAATTTGACAGGTATTTATGTGTTTGTGTGGTTTCTTGTCAAGCATACAATAAGTACAAAATATAATGATCACAAAGAACATTCTTCACTCCTTCTCAAATGCACATAATCTGATCCAGTATAGCGATAACAAGTAAAGTGGCTATAGACCACACCCCATCAGTTATTTTCAGTTCCATACTGCCATCTGTTGGTACATTTGTGCAACTTAGAGAACTTTGCTCACATGCTTGAGGCATTCAGCCAATCACAACGTACTGGATAGCTGACCAATCAGAACACACCTCGCTTTTCAGAACAATGAGCCTTGTAAAAATCGATGCGTTTCAGAAGGCGGGGCATAGAGGAGAAACAATAATGTACAGTATGTGGAAAATAATGTTTTTTTAACCTTAAACCACATAAACACATTTCATTAAACCAAATACACAAAATAATGTTCTTTTTAGCAGCATCATATAAACCCTTTAATATAAGGCTGTGGCTGAAGTCAGTTGTAGTTCTTGTGTTTCTCTTTTCTTCAGTGATTCTGCTTGATAACAGCAGGTGTTCACTTATGCTCAATCAGCACTTAATTAATCAATTAATTATCTCATTAACTTTAACACTGCTTCAGTGTTACTTGAACACTCTTTTAGAGTGGGATCATATATGCTCAGAGCAGTGTTAATTTAACACAGGATTTTACTGTGTACTTAAAATATTCAAGTAGCCAAAAAGGAACCAATGACATTAAAAAAAAAAAAAAAAAAAAAAAAAAACAGTGAGAGGCAGCAGTGCACTAATATGTTGTTAATGTGCAAAATAACAACAGAAGAAAAGAAAAAGAGTCATATGCTGTGTTTGAAATGCCATGCTATCATACTACTCTTACTATTTCTGCAGTATCCAATATGTATAGTATGCTGTGCATAGTGTGCAAATTTTCTGTATGCATGAAATACCTGGATAACCAACTATATTTACCAGAATCTGCTAAATATAACTCAAGTACACTGAAATCAGTACAGAAGCTGTGTTCGGAATGGCATGCTACCATACAACTCCTACTCTATTGCAGTAAGCTGTGTGTAAACTGTGAATAGTAAGTGAATGTTCTGTATGCATGGAATGCCCGGATTACCTGCTACATTTGCTGAAATTTATACTGTTGGATACTGTTTCCCAGAACACAACGCGCTTCATAGTAATTATAAATGTAACACTTTTATACATATATGTTACTGTAAACTACAAACTATCGCTATGTATCTACAAACAATATCGTAAGTAGGACATAAATTGTACTTTAATCTCTACAGCACATTTCACATCAAGTCAAATGACGTCACCTTTATCTCTATAATGCTTTATACAGTACAGATTGCAGTAATATAATAAATAAATAGCATAATAATTTGTTGGCAGAGACTATTTACATTAACTCTGCCCATCAGTGCCTGGCTGTGATAAACAACACTGCAAAAGATGCCTATTTATCTGAAGTATCAGTAGTGCAGTGGGTAAAAGACATGTGATGATTGATTTTGACACAATCGACCCGAGATCGAGCCCACCCTTTACCAAACTTGTTCTAATCCTTTTCCCATCACATATCAGATCAGAAAGGCATTTATTTTTGGTAAAAATAAAGGAAATATTTTTAAATTGGAATTAAAACGTCTTATTAATAATACAGTGTTATTAGGTGGTTAGCACTATAGGTGTAGGGAGGTTTTGTCCAAATAAAGTTGAATTCATTTAATAATATTTTTAGGTATGATAATTTAAACATTGCATACTGTTTTATAATGTACTACAGTACTGAAATATAAATATCTACCACCTAACTACTATTTACACAATTATTATTAGCTTTGTTCAGTATGTAAAGTCCATTAATTATAAAATGAGTTCAATTGGGCAATATAGCATTGATTACTAGTATGAATCCTTAATTAACAAGCCTTTGTAAAAATAATGGTTAGTACATTTATTTGTGAGGTAACAACCTTAGCAGCTGTGCTGAATTAATGTTTTGTCATGTGACAACACTTTAGCATACTACTCTGAAACATTTGTTGCTTATTGTACTGTTTCACACACTATTCATTACAAAATAGTAGGCAGTATACACTGTGTACTGGGCAGTAAGCAGTAAGCAAGTATGCCATTTCGAACATAGCCATACCCTGCATCTCAATGTGCCTGCTTATACTACGCTCTTAAAGTATGTACTCTTTTGGTGAAGAAAAAGTACAGACTTTTGAGTGTGTAGTAGAAAAGTAGGCAAGCTTTGGGACATACTATAACATCAATACAATTGCTTCTTTGGACAGCTCTGTCGCACCTTTTACATGCACCCTGTCACTGTAAACTGGCCTGTCAATCATCTTGTCACAGTTAACATCCTCCACATTTCATTTAATTTAACTTCCTACCGTACTGGAGAGAAAATAAGTACCTCATTAATCTGCCAGTTGCGGGTCTTTCATGCAGAGAACTCTGCTCATTTTCTGCATAATGATCCATCTAAAGGGGTCATATGATTCTGCTAAAAAAGAACATTATTTTGTGTATTCGGTGTAATGAAATGTTTATGCGGTTTAAGGTTCAAAAAACACATTATTTTTCACATAATGTACATTATTATTTCTCCTTTATTCCCCGCCTTCTGAAACGCATCGATTTTTACAAGGCTCATCGGTCTGAAAAGCGAGGTGTGCTGTGATTGGCCAGCTATCCAGTGCATTGTGATTGGCCAAATATCTCAAGCGTGTGACAGAAATGTTATGCCTCTTAACATATTGTGATGCCCTGTCCGGCCGGAGCGACAAGCCATAAACATTAAAACCCATTATAAACATGATGTAAACCTGATTTCTAGACATGTCCTCTTTTGGAAGGCTAAACAAAGTAGTTTCGCTTTCTCAACAAAACAGCATCACACACCATGGCCTTGAGTGAGCGAAGGCCAGAGGCCTAGAGAGAGCCACGTCCTAGAGTGAGCGGAGGCCGGCTTGAGTGAGCAGAGGTGGGCAGGCTTGAGAACCGTGTGGCTGGTGGATTTTACGAAGGAGCATCCAGTGGGCTTGCGGCAACCACATGTGACAACCCCGGGCTGGACACTGCTTCGTCCAGTGTGAAAGCCGATCCGGCGATCCAGAGTGCAAATTTGATGTATTTCCTCAGTGACCAGCACGGAGCAGCTCCAGGCATGATGAAGCAGATATCGTCCTCTTTTGGGATGCCAAAAAAAGTAGTTTCGCTTTCACAACCAAACACACACCATCTATACGACATGGCGGCAGCAGCAACAACAGTACTACTAGAATAAAAGGTACGCCTTCTTTCTTTGCATCAACATCTGGGGAGCGTTATGCAAATCTTCCCATATAGTGATGTAGAGATGTGAATATAACACAAATAATGATAAAAAAATATTTTTACCAGATTAAATGTAGATTATTAATAACTCAAACCCTTTTTGTAAACCTCTCTACCTAACCGTTGATCGCACATCCGCCACGTTTGTAGTTTTTCTAACACGTTTATTCGTGTTTGTAGTTCTGGACCGAATCCTTCGCCAAAGCGTAATGGATTGTGGCCATTTACTGTTCACACTTGAGCTGAGCTGTGCGGTGTTTGAATGCGAGCTGAGGAAAGATGTAAACAGCTAAACATGATGAGACAATTCAGCAATATTTGCCAACTGTTTTCAAAAAATGTTAAATGACAGACATTTATTTTTAGGGACGCAAACTACTACTGGCCTTTTCGATTTTTAATTCCATTTACATTATTTGCCAGAGTCTACATTGAAACATTAATATAGCCATTTTCAGCATTTAAATTTATGTGTCTAAGAAAATGTTTTTTGAAAAAAACTGTAAAATTATAATTCTTAAACTTACTCTAGAACATTATAAATCTAAAGGCTTTCGCTTTCAAGTGTCGTGATTAGAAAAGTTGTAAATAAGATATTTTAATGTAAATGTTTTAATGGTTTAATGTTTAGGCTAAATTTTTCTGTGATCAAAGCTGAATTTTCAGCATTATTACTCCAGTCTTGAGTGTCAAATGATCCTTCAAAAATCATTGTAATATGCTGATTTGCTGCTTAATTATTTTTAATTATTGTTTGTGCTCAGTTATTAATAATTTAATATTTTTATCAATATTGAAAACCGTTTTTGTTTCTTAATATGTTTTTTTATATTAACAATGTATTTTATTCTTTTTTATTCTTTGAATACTATTTTTGAATGATTATCACTATTATTTTTATTTTTATATATATATATATATATATATATATATATATACACAGTAGGTAGACATCCAAAACGTTACTTCTACCGCCGCTCGTACCGCCGCCGCGGCGTCTGCAAAGTGCATTTGCAGCTTTGACCGCTGAGTGGCGCTTTAATCACAGGTTTTCAAACAAGCGCATCAAAGCACATTTTCGCAAATAGACGTCAGTTTTGCCTCTCTGATGTGTTACATTTGACGGCTGCAGTCAGGGAAAATGAAAGAAAAACACTATAGTTAAAATATTTAATATTCAAAGATGAAAGTTTGGTAATTATGAAGTTATGTGCATTTCTTAGAACGAATTCAAGCAGGATAAATGTCAAGCCTGTGCCTGAGCCTGTGCTTATATTTTCTCTAAGCTACACAGTATTACACCATATTTTAGATTTGCCACATTTAATAGGTGTGCAGTATTATTTATATAATATGAATTATGTGTTATATTATTCAAAAGAAATGTGTGGTTTACTTTGCATCGGAGCATTAAAAGTGGTAGCCTATTTTAGTGAGCTAGGCTACATGGATTTATATGCAAAATGTCAATATTCTCATATATTAGGCCTATATTTTAATTAATATTTTTAAAATTCCTTTAATAAAACAACATGCATTTTTGTTATTCGTTACCTGTCCTTTATTTTGACAGACAACTTCTTGGGAAAATATATTTGTAAGAAATTGTTGCTTGTTTTATAAATTATTTTCTTTTAGTAAAAGGTGAAGCACTGTATAATTTCGTTCCCATTATTTAGGCCTAATTAAAACAAGAAACGAATAAATTAAACCTGCACGATTTAGCTAAATCATTGAAATTCTAAAGAATGGACGGATTAATAAAACATCCTCACGATTAAACTCAAGTTCTTTCATTATTTTGATAAATCATTGAAATATGTAAAAAAAAGAGCTTCATTAATAGACAACTTCAGTGATTTTAAAGGGAGCCGCCGTTACTTGCTTAAATAGAATTTAAGTAAAAAAAAAAAAAAAAATTGCAGCCGCATTTAAATGCAGGTGTGTAAAATGTCTGCGTGCAAGATTTGCGCGGCGGTAGTGATGCTGAGTGCATGCGCAGCATTTATTCTTATTTGTTTTATCTTCTCTACAAATCTTGTTTTTGTTTTTATTTTGGATAATTGCATGTAAAAAATAATTTACGTTGTAATGCATATGCAAAATGTGAATAACTATTCATATTTAAGTGTTTGTGCGAAAATTATTAATGCGCATGCAGGACAGGGAGGCGCCCTCTAGATCACTTGAATTTTTCCTGATAATGAATTAATTAAAAACTATAAAATTGTGTATATATATATATATCTATATATATATATATATATATATATAATTTGTAATAAGTATATATTTACAGTCACTTAAATCAATTTAATGCAGCCTTGGTTTTTTTTTTTTTTTTTTTTTTGTATCTTACTCCAGGCCAGGGGTAGGCAATGTCAGTCCTGGAATGCCGATGTCCTGCAGAGTTTAGCTCCAACCCTGTAAAAAAACCTCACTTGTCTGTAGGCTTAAGCCTTGTCCAAATACCCAAATTGCGGTATTTGGACTTGATCACTTGACTACTTATATTTTGTATTTCCTGAATTTGGCCCAAGTGTTCAAGTGAAGATAAAGACCACAAGTGTGTGTACAACTTTTCATTACCTGATGGGACACACTTTAATTTCTGGTGCTTCTTATTAAGTGATAAAAAGCAGTTGGTAAAAAGTCTCGCGATTTATTTCCACAACATGATGCATGATGGGATACACTAAGCCTTGAATACCGGTCTGGAGAGTTATTTGAGATAATGTGGATTTAGTGTGCATTAGGGGCACTGCGCTTTGGCGTTTTTGACGTTGCCTAGCCCTGCTCCAGATTAAATGGTGATGTAGCATTTTCCACAAAAATATGAAGCAGGACAGCAGAGCAATTGCCATATAAATTGCCATATACATCACTAAAGACAAATTATAATGTAAAGAAGTATGACGGTAAAAAATAATAATAATAATAATAAAAATAAAAAATTATATATATGTATATATATATATATATATATATATATATATATACACACACACAGCTGCTGGTCATATAATTATAATATCATCAAAAAGTTGATTTATTTCATTAATTCCATTCAAAAAGTGAAACTTGTATAGTATATTCATTCATTATACACAGACTGATATATTTGAAATGTTTATTTCTTTTAATTTTGATGATTATTACTGACAACTAAGGAAAATCCCAAATTCAGTATCTCAGAAAATTAGAATTTACTTAAGACCAATACAAAGAAAGGATTTTTAGAAATCTTGGCCAAATAAAAAGTATAAAAATGAAAAGTATGAGCATGTACAGCACTCAATACTTAGTTGGGGCTCCTTTTGCCTGAATTACTGCAGCAATGCGGCGTGGCATGGAGTCGATCAGTCTGTGGCACTGCTCAGGTGTTATGAGAGCCCAGGTTGCTCTGATAGTGGCCTTCAGCTCTTCTGCATTGTTGGGTCTGGCATATCGCAGATTTTCTATGGGGTTAAGGTCAGGCAAGTTTGCAGGCTAATTAAGAACAGGGATACCATGGTCCTTAAACCAGGTACTGGAAGCTTTGGCACTGTGTGCAGGTGCCAAGTTCTGTTGGAAAATGAAATCTGCATCTCCATAAAGTTGGTCAGCAGCAGGAAGCATGAAGTGCTCTAACACTTCCTGGTATACGGCTGTGTTGACCTTGGACCTCAGAAAACACAGTGGACCAACACCAGCGGATGACATGGCACCGCAAACCATCACTGACTGTGGAAACTTTACACTGGACCTCAAGAAATGTGGATTGTTTGCCACTCCTCCAGACTCTGGGACCCTGATATCCAGAGAAAATGCAAAAATTTACTTTCATCAGAGCACATAACTTTGGACTACTCAGCAGCAGTCCAGTCCTTTTTGAAGCGAGACGCTTCTGATGCTGTCTGTTGTTCAACAGTGGCTTGACACAAGGAATGCGACAGCTGAAACCCATGTCTTGCATGCGTCTTTGTGTAGTGGTTCTTGAAGAACTGACTCTAGCTGCAGTCCACTCTTTGTGAATCTCCCCCACATTTTTGAATGGGTTTTGTTTCACAATCCTCTCCAGGGTGCGGTTATTCCTATTGCTTGTACACTTTTTTCTATCACATCTTTTCCTTCCCTTCGCCTCTCTATTAATGTGCTTGGACACAGAGCTCTGTGAACAGCCAGCCTCTTTTGCAATGACCTTTTGTGTCTTGCCCTCCTTGTGCAAGGTGTCAATGGTCGTCTTTTGGACAACTGTCAAGTTATTATTTTACTATTATTATTTAAAAACCTGTGTGTAGTAACTGTGTGTTAAAGGTTGCAGTGAAAGAACAGAGTGAACTTTTTAAAGTTTGAAGACCGTGCATATATGGAAAGAATCTGTTTAGGACCTAGAAATACATACATGACAGATATTGAGCATTCTACATATGGTCAAAAGCACATGTCTAAAAATACAACCATCCATATATGGAATTCTGTAACCAGCTCCAAGCGTACATATATCTGTGTAGAAAAGACATTTGGGAGTTACCTTTGGCAAACCGTAACTCGACTTTGTTGTGTGATCAGTAAAGTCTACTGGCTTTTAATCCTCTTTAGCAATTTATTTAGAACATGGAAAATTCTACAACATTAACAGGCATGGTTTATTTGCTCTGCCTTAGGGTTGCAAGTGTCCTGGGACAGGTGAGGGAGTGAGTGGAAGCTGGTGGAGCTACTCAGAGAGGACATCAAACTCCAGAGAGAGACAGAGAAGAGAAGAGCAAGGAGAGAATGGAGGGACTGTTTTCTCTTCTTGTGAAAATGCTTAACAAATACATTATTTAATAGCCATTCTCTATTAGCCAAGAGAAAGCAGGGAAAAAGGGGGTAAAGTTACATTACAATTTTTCAATATCTTTTTTTTTAAATGTCACATTGTCAATGAAACGACCTAATTTCTGTATTTTATTTTTTGTGATGTAAGTTAAAAATGAAATGAATAAGTTGTATACATTATTCATTTTTGTAGTGTAATTTATTTGTAAATGAGCCTGTGTACTTTCTGTACATTTTGCATTTTTGTTTTGCATATTCACATGTGTAAATAAAAGAGAAGTTATTATGTACATTGTTATTTTTTTTTAATGCAGCTTATAATTTTTTCACAAAGCATTCTTCTATGTTTATTTTTTTTGTCCTGTAAATATATAAATATATATTTTTTTACACATTAAAACAAATTGTTCCATACATTACTATAAGTTTTTTTTTTTTTTTTTTTTTTTTTTTTTTTTTTTTTTACAACTATTTACAACATAGCTTAGGTTTAACATCACAAAACAACTTCAGTTTTGATACCAGCCCTGCCTCCATGTGTTCTGGGGTCTTCAGGAGGTGAATCTCTTTGTGATCACTTGGCCAGCACCTCATTAGCGACTCGGAGGATAATGCGGTGGAAAGAGGCACATGTCAAACACACTGGAGACCACTCTGTATGATGTACCACTGGCACACAGAAAAGAAACACCAGGGTCTGAATTGTGGCACCCATCACTGTTGCCCTTCACTTCTCAGAAGATCCAGCAGCATTGTCAGGGCCTCACTGCTAGCCCAAAACCATTAAAAACCTGTCCAGCGCTACCACATTCAGCTTTATCCTGCAGTACAGGGGTCTGGTCTGATTTAGGGAAAGAAGGAAAAGAGAAATTGTTTAGAGTTTGACAACGTAATGAGTAGAAGAAATATTGAGATACTTTAGTAAACTACTTTTAGTAACTACCAATACCATATTGGGGAAAAACTACTAGTCATATTTAAAAACTTAGCTAAAGGGATAGTTGACCCAAAAATGAAAATTCCAAACCTGGAACACCTTAAGGGTGAGTAAATGATTACAGAATCCTTTAAGTAAAAGTATTATCTTGCATATTCTAATATACTTAAGGTATTAAGAGTAACAGTAAAGGTATACAGTATTGTTCTGAAAAAAATAATTTATCAGGATGGTTTTACACTAATAATACTGCTGCACTACTGTGTATGTTGCATTTTACTTCTAAATATGTTCATGGTTATTAAATTTAAAGTTGCCTACTAAACGTACTGTTGGGTAGTTTAATCTAAAACAATGCATCATGTTGAAAAAGACCATATTTTTGTAGTGCTGCTGTCCTGTGAGAGAAAAAAAAAAGAAATTAAACTTTTTACTTAATAGTTGTACGAGTATACTTAATGAATGTACTTCCTTACAGTCCACCTCTGATTATTTTGAAAATGAAAGTAACAACATTTATTGTCAGAATATTAACAAATTGTTGTATCAAAGGCTGCATTTGAAGGACTTGGACTTGTCATACAGAGCACTGTTCAGCTGTGACAGCTCCCAATGAACAATTTTTATTTTTTTATTTTTTTATTCAGTTTTATTTTTATGCTTAACTGCCTAAACAATCCGGGTTGCAAACCGGTCTATGTATAATCACCATGGTCAAGACAATAAACTATATAAAATCGCACCTTTGTAAGATATCACTCAGCATTTCAACTGCTATGTGTGTGTGTATTTTGTAGTTTTTCATATGTATCATTACATTATTCAAGTAAGCTCCAAGCCAATACCTGCATTTAAAGTTGTAATCTGACAAAGGACGCAGCAAACCAGTGTAATTTACCTGGCCTCAGTCTTGGCTAAGCCTACATCACCGTCTCCTCCATTATGATGTAAAACATAAAAACAAAAATAAGCAATTCTGGCTCCACCTATCCTGGCAGGATTGCCCTCTTGTCAGCTCTCCTCTCGCAACGTTGCTATGCGACAAAGTGGTAATCGGGAACACCTGGTGGCGGAATTAGGAAATCCTGCAAAGGCGGAGCATCTACCGTAACGCACTTCGGAGGCCTGGTCTTCGAAGTCCGTGGCCTTCGAAGTGTTCACACTCAACTTTGGGACACAGCTCACGTGTGTGGTCAGCTCTAGTGGGGAAAGTCCAGGAAGTATTTATTGCCCTCTCGGTTGAGGAGACAAAGAAACTATGATAATGAGATAATCAGCGCTCCTTAAAATCAGTATTACCATAGACATTGCCGCTCTGCTTCACTCCACTTCAGTTGTATTCATTTTATTTGTGAGGGTCTTAAATAGGTCTTAAAAAATCCTGCAGATACCTTGATTATAATGTGAACTCTGGGCAGCCGGAGCTTTTCTATCAATGCTGAAGGCTCTCTTGCGTGCATATAGCATTAAAATGAACTGAGATTAGGAGTAGGGAGTTCCATGACTTTTGTTAGCTGCCCGGGAGGTTACACAGTCCAGTTCGGGGTTTAGTCTGTGGTCTGCTTGCTGTTTTATAAGATCATTTAAAGCAGAGTTCCTCAAAATCTTGTCCTGGAGTGCCAATGCCCTCCAGAGTTTATCTCCAGCCTCGATCAAACACACCTGAGCAAACTAAACAAGGTTCAGGATCATTAGAAAATCACAGGTAGGTGAGTTTGATAAAGGTTTTAGTTAAAGTCTACAGTGCAGTGGCACTCCAGGGCCAGATTTGAGGAACCCTGATTTAATGTTACTCTGTCAGATATGCAAAATAAATCTATCGTATCTCTTGCTCTACCAGGGCCGTATACAGAATTCCTAAAAGAATTTGCAGATTTCCTCTCAGACCTATTGGTTATCGTTAATAAAGCGCTAATTGTCGGAGATTTTAACATTCACATTGATAACAAAAATGATGCATTAGGACTTACATTTACTGACCTAATAAACTCTTTTGGAGTCAAGCAAAATGTGACCGCGCCCCCTCATCGTTTTAATCATACGCTAGATTTAATTATATTGCATGGAATCGATCTTACTGATATAGATATCGTACCTCAAAGTGATGATGTTACTGACCATTTCCTTGTATTGTGCATTCTGCGTATTACTGATATTATGATATTATATATACTATATGGCTCCGCGTTATCATCTGGGCAGAACTATTGTTCCAGCCACTAAAGACAGATTTGCAAATAACCTGCCTGATTTATCTCAACTGCTCTGTGTACCCATAAATACAATTGACGAAATGACTAGCAACATGTGCACGCATTTTTCTCTAATACAGTAGAAGCTGTTGCCCCCCTCAAATTGTACCCAATAAATTACTGTAAGAATTGTTACCTGTAGCAGAAGAACTACTTCTCAATATTATTAACTAGTCGTTATCTTTAGGTCATGTCCCAAAATCATTCAAGCTGGCGGTTATTAAGCCTCTTATTAAGAAACCATAACTAGATCCTAGTGAACTGGCAAATTACAGACCCATTTAAAATCTTCCATTTATGTCCAAAATTTTAGAAAAAGTTGTGTCTGCTCAATTGTGCTCCTTCCTGCAAAAAATGATCTCTATGAAGAATTTAAGTCGGGTTTCAGGCCCCATCATAGCACAGAAACCGCACTTGTTAAAATTACAAATGACTTGCTTCTTGCGTCAGACCAAGGGTACATATCACTGCTAGTTTTAAGTCAAGTCAAGTCAAGTCAAGTCAAGTCACTTTTATTGTCACATCACCACAGCACATGTGCCTTGGTGAGTGAAATTCTTGGGAGCGTGCACCAGAAATTGCAGAAACAGTTAACATATAACCATACAGACTTCAACAGGTGAAAATATGCAATATGCACATACATATACTCAGTTTTACTTGATCTTAGTGCTGCATTCGACACCATAGATCACGACATACTCCTAGATCGATTACAAAACTATACAGGTATTCAAGGGCAGGCTTTAAGATGGTTTAGATCCTACCTGTCCGATCGCTACCATTTTGTTTATTTAAATGGGAAGTCATCTCATTTATCACCAGTAAAATATGGAGTACCACAAGTACCACCATTTCTTTAGGATAATATAATAATATAATAATAATTCATATTATATAAATAATACTGCACACCCATTAAATGTTTCAAATCTAAAATATGGTGTAATACCGTGTAGCTTAGAGACAATGTAAGCACAGGCTCATAGGCTTGACATTTATCCTGCTTGAATTTGTTCTAAGAAATGCACATAACTTCATAAGTACTAAACTTTAATCTGTGAATATTAAGTATTTTAACTAAAGTGTTTTTCTTTCATTTTCCCTGACTGCAGCCATCAAATGTAACACATCGGCTAGGCAAAGCTGACGGCTATTTGTGAAAATGTGCTTTGATGCGCATGTTTGATAACTTGTGGTTAAAGCAGCACTCAGCGGTCAAAAGCAGCAAATGAACTTTGCAGACGCGGCGGCAGCGGCAAAAAGCTCATTTTGGTTGGCCACCTACTGTATGCCATGTGCCAGCCTGCTTCAAGACCTCCACCATCATCCCTGTCCCCAAAAAACCCAGAATCACGGGTCTAAATGACTACAGACCTGTCGCCCTAACATCTGTAGTAATGAAGTCATTTGAGCGCCTTGTGTTGTCCCACCTAAAATCCATCACAGACTCTCTCCTGGACCCCCTGCAGTTTGCTTACAGAGTCAACAGTCCTGTAGATGACGCTGTTAACATGGCCCTACACTTTATCCTTCAAAACCTGGACTCCTCAGGAACCTACGCCAGGATCTTGTTTGTGGACTTTAGCTCTGCGTTCAATACAATCACACAGGCTCTGCTACAGGACAAGCTCTGCCAGCTGAATGTGCCTGATTCCACCTGTAGGTGGATCATAGACTTCCTGTCTGACATTAAGCAGCATGTGAGAATGGGAAAACGTGTTTCTGACCCCTGGACCATTAGTACTGGCTCCCCTCAAGGCTGTGTTCTCCTCTCCTCTTCTCCCTGTACACCAACAGCTGCATCTCCAGTCACGAGTCTGTCAAACTACTGAAGTTTGCGGATGACACCACCCTCATTGGGCTCATCTCTGATGGGGATGAGTCTGCCTATACTGTAGGTGGGAGATTGACCATCTGGTGACCTGGTGCAATCAGCACAACCTAAGCGCATTTGGACACAATTGCATCGCAACTGACCGCTCCACCTGGGGGACTCCCGTGTACCCCCTCGCTGCACCACCATCGAGAGTGGTGATGAGGGAGTACGGTGGAATTTTCCACTCGAGCCCGACACTCTCGGTGGCCCGGGAAGGCATAGCCATCATTTCCGGATCTGAATCTGGCACCCCAGAAAAGTCTTGCTCACCTTCCGATGCAGCAATCGACATCCGATCATCGGGGGGAGCCCCCACAGTGGGTCCAGCCTGCTCTCTTGACAGCTCCTCTGGTTTCAAAGCAGCAGCGAACGGAAGAGTTCCCCTCAAAGGGGAATTCCTCACCATCACCGTAAGACCAATCTGGCCAGTGACAGAAATAGGGCACCCCCAGCTGCCGCCAGAGGGAACCCCAGATCTAGGCATCAGCATGGCCCCTCTGCAGGAAACGGAG
This sequence comes from Cyprinus carpio, assembly GCF_018340385.1. NCBI lineage: Eukaryota > Metazoa > Chordata > Actinopteri > Cypriniformes > Cyprinidae > Cyprinus > Cyprinus carpio. The sequence goes on from NC_056611.1 coordinate 1,865,170, forward strand.
TCTGGTCCGCAATTTCCGAGACGGTCATCCTCCCGCAATGGAAGCATGATTCGTCCGCAAAAGCCACCTCAGCTTGCTTAATGCCCAGACACATCTTTAAAAAGACGTTCCATCTGTGAATGCTCTTTCAGATAAATTGCTCGTTTAGAGTGCTGAAGCGCACAGTGGAGATGGCTGCCTGCAACACACACATGGGATTGTGCATCCTGCTGTGTGCAAACCACTCAACACGGGAAAACCTTGGCCGCTGAAGCACCGTACCAGCCATGGAGGGACCAGCCGCCGAGGGACCAGCCATTGAGCCATTAGCCATGGAGGCGTCAGCCGTGGAGGCACCAGCCATTGAGGCACGAGCCGTGGAGAGACCAGACCGTGGAGGAACCAGCATTTCACCACCAAAAACTCTATCTGTGGCGAGCAATGGGTAGTGATTGCCGAGGTATTAACACACCAATCATTGTTTATATAAACACTCAGCTCTTGCCGGAGGTCTCAGTGATCCAATCCGCACAGAATGACGTTAGCCCCTGTAGCTGAATAGCTGTGTTGGGGATGTAGTTCTGCAGCCATGTTTCCGTAAAGATAAACACACAGCATTTTTGTGTTTCAGACTGGGTGGTCATTCAGAGTCTGAGGTGGTCCATTTTGTTATCCAGAGAGCGTACATTAGCCAGTAGTACTGATGGGAGAGCTGGTCGGCTATGATTAGCTTTTAGCCTCCAGCGGACACCAGCTCGTTTGCCTCACTTCCGGTTTCTCTTGCATCACTTGTGATGCCTCCATCCCCAGATAGCTGGATCGCGCAACACTTTTGTCTGCTAAGTAATCCTAGGCCAAGTAGTAATTCTGTTATTGATTCCGGTATTCCAATGTTGTTCTTTGAGCTCAGAGCCATAAGGTTGTAACTGTAATCAAGGCTTCAGCTCGGTTAGTCTCTCTCACTGTTACTTCGACAAACATTTACACAGAAAGTAGCACCATTAGCAGGAGCCGTAGAAGCCACTGCGTCTATGCATGCTGCCATCTTAGCTCAGCTCTCCAGACAGTGCTCTGTAGACAAGAGTCAATCCTACTAGGTCCACTAACAGTAGCACAAGCAAGTTCATACCTTGGTTGACCATATTCAGCTTCCAACAATAGAGCCTCTTGATGCAGGTCTGCAAACGTTCCTTCTGGGTTTCGATGGGCATATGTTCTTAGGGCTCTCGGAAAAGGTCCATCCTCCAACCCCAGCAGCAACTGCTCCTTCAGCTGTTCTTCAGTGAAGGCCCCTTCTAGATTACGTCACCGCAACCTACAATAAAGCTCTCATAACCACAACACAAACGTCTTGAAGGACTCCTTTTACAACCAAAAAAAAAAAAAGAGATCTGAGGACAGGAAGAGGTATTTCTCCAGCATACAATGTATCCAAGTGCGCAAAAATCTTATTAGATTTATTCCTATCTCCATCAGCCATAACACTTATTTCCCTCTTTGCATTCCCACCCAGGGCACCCATTAGAATTTTAACTTTCTTTACTTCAGGTACTTCTTGAGCTTTTAAGAGTCCCTGTATTTTTTTCTCTCCAATCAGTATACTTTATTCATTGCATTAGATTTTAATATTAATAGTAGTAAAATATGTAAAATACCTTCTTTGTAGCCGACTATGCCACCTAGAGTTTAAACTATATAACTCATATAGTGGATGATCAATTCAGTGAGCACTCATATTGCACCATATCTTTTTAGAGTATGTAGTGTGAAATTCAGCTTATTGGCACTGAGGCAGTGCTGAAGATGTCCCTGGATGTGGCAATGGTTGAGTCAGACCAGAAAGATTGTCCATACAACTGGGACTTTGACCTCTACCTGTCACGAAACGCACACAGACAGGTAGATCCAATTGCAGTAAGTCTTTATTAGGGGCAATCCAAACTCATAAATCCAGCCAGGCAGGGGTCAAAACCAAACATAAACCGTCCAAAACACGAAAACACAAACACTCACGAGGGAACCAGGAAAACACAGGGAGACATTCAAACAAGGACTCCGTGACAATGACAGAACAACCGGGGTCTTTATACACAGAGAAATGACAATGCTAACGGGGAATTGGCTGAGTGCAATGATTAGTAACAACGGACAGCTGAGTGCAATGAGCAGTGATGAAACAGACAAGACTATGGGAAATGCAGTTCAAGGTGGGGTGACGATAAGGGGAAGTGAGACCTCTAGTGGCCACCCAGGGAGACCACAGAACAGACACCGTGACACTACCCCCCCTCTAAGGAGCAGCTTCCAGATGGCTCCTCAGAACAAAAATAACCAAAAAAAAACAAAGAGACCAGGAGGGAGTGGTGGACTGGTGGAGGCAGAACATGGGGAGGGATGGCGGGCCAGGCCCGTGTAGGGAACTGGGACCGGCAGCGATGGCTCCCCTGGTAGCCCAGTTGGCTCGGTCAGATCAGGGGGCCATGGTGTGGCCCGAAAGTTCAGGGGACCACGAGGGACCAGGCAGTTTTCAGGTGGCCACGGTGGACCCGAAAGTTCAGGGGGACCCCGAGGGACCAGGCAGTTCAGGTGGCCACGGTGGATCAGTCCATTCTCGTTGTGCAGACGGCCAGGGAGGAATTCGCCATTTGAGTGGCCCGAACGGAACCTGCCAATCGGGGAGCCAGTAGTAAGGAGCAGGCTGTGGCGATGGCCAGGTCACGGCATTGGGAATGGCATCGGGAACGGCCTCAGACAAGGGCACCGCCTCGGGAACGGCCTTGGACACGGGTATCGCCTCCGGAACCATCTCGGGCCCCGCCTCGGCCTCCGGAACAGCATCGGGGCACCGCCTCGGCAATGGCCTCAGGAACGGCATCGGACAAGGACACCGCCTCGGGAACGACCTCGGCATCGGGCACCGCCTCGGGAACGGTCTCGGGAACGGCCTCAGGAATGGCCTCAGGAAACGGCATTGGACAAGGACACCGCCTCGGGAACGGCCTCGGGCTCGGCCTCGGGCACCGCCTCGGGGGAACGGGGCCTCGGGCTCGGCATCGGGCACCCGCCTCGGAAACGGCCTCGGCATCGGGCACAGCCTCGGCATCGGGCACCGCCCGTCCTCGACCTGCGGAACAGCATCGGTCACTGCCTCGACCTCCGGAACGGCATCGGTCACCGCCTCGGCATCGGGCACAGCCTCGGCATCGGGCACAACATCGGGCACCGCCTCGACCTCCGGAACCGCCTCGGCCTCGTCGGGCATTACATCGGGAACCGTCTCTGGCACCGTCTCTGGAACGGCATCGGGCACCGCCTCGGGCACCGCATCGGCATCGGGCACCCGCCTCGGCATCGGGCACCGCCTCGGCATCGGGCACCGCCTCGGGCACTGCCTCGGCATCGGACATTGCATCGGGAACCGCCTCACGGCCACCGCATCAGGCACCGCCTCGGCATCGAGCACCGCCTCGGCATCGGGCATTGCATCGGGGACCCGCCTCGGGGACCGCCTCGGCATCGGGCACCGCCTCGGCATCGGGCACCCGCCTCGGCATCGGGGGCACCGCCTCAGCATCGGGCACCGCCTCGGCCATTGCATCGGTAACCGCCTCGGCCACCGCATCAGGCACCGCCTCGGCACCGCCTCGGCATCGGGCACCGCCTCGGCATCGGGCATTGCATCGGGAACCACCTCGGCCACCGCATCAGGCACCGCCTCGGCATCGGGCACCGCCTCGGACACACCGCCTCGGCATCGGGCACCGCCTCGGCAACGGGCCCCGCCTCGGCAACGGGCCCCGCCTCGGCATCGGACATTGCATCGGGAACCGCCTCGGCCACCGCATCAGGCACCGCCTCGGGCACCGCCTCGGCATCGGGCCCCGCCTCGGCCTCGGATACAGCCTCGGGCACCGCCTCGGCATCGGGCACAGCCTCGGGCACCGCCTCGGCATCCAGAACCAACCTCGAGCCCCGCCTCGGGAACCCTCGGGCACGTCCACCTGGACGGCAGCGGCCCGCTCGGGAACGCCCTCCTGGACGGCAGCGGCCCACTCGGGAACTTCCCCCTGGACGGTAGCGGCCCGCTCGGGAACGTCCCCCTGGACGGCAGCGGTCCGCTCGGGAACGTCCTCCTGGACGGGAGCGGCCCGCTCGGAAACGTCCTCCTGGACGGCAGCGGCCTGCTCGGGAACGTTCTCCAGGCTTCGAGGAACGGCTGACGCCTGTCTCCTCCTCCTGCGGCCTCTATGATGGCGTGCCGGTGGCTCCTTGACGGAAAACTCAGGCGTTGAGTCAACCATCTTGTGCTGTGGTGCTGGGCCGGCGGCCATCCCGTGCTGTGGTGCTGGGCACGCTGAGCTGGCAGCCATCCTGTGCAATGGCGCTGGGCTGGCGGCCATCTTGTGCTGTGGCGCTGGGTTGGCGGCCATCTTGTGCTGTGGTGCTGGGCACGCTGAGCTGGCGGCCATCTTGTGCTGTGGCGCTGGGTTGGCAACCCTCCTGGACTGTGGTGCTGGCTCAGCAGCCGTGATGTGACTACTCCTGGGAAACTCTGGGATCTGGCACATCCTGGAAAAGTAAACTAAAACAAATGTCTCCGCGGCCATCTTGGGCGGTGGCGCTGGGCTGGCGGCCATCTGGCCTCGTGGCGTGGGGCTGACGACCGCCTTGTGCTGTGGCGCTGATCCATCCCACACAAGCCCCGGGTCGAAGGGCCCCGTGGTTGAGAGCGATGTTTGAACTTCCTCTCGCGCCTTCACTCCTCTGCGACCTCCCCGGGTCCCACGAAAAAACGACCAGGCGGTTTCCCTCAAACCCACTCCTTCTCCTCTCCCCGCTCGATGGCCGGGGGAGAAACCTCAAAAACCACTACTGCTGGATCTAGGATTGACGGAGTCCTTCTGTCACGAAACGCACACAGACAGGTAGATCCAATTGCAGTAAGTCTTTATTAGGGGCAATCCAAACTCATAAATCCAGCCAGGCCAGGCAGGGGTCAAAACCAAACATAAACCGTCCAAAACACGAAACACATACACTCACGAGGGAACCAGGGAAAACACAGGGTGACATTCAACAAGTACGCCGTGACAATGAACAGAACAACCGGGGTATTTATACACAGAGAAATGACAATGCTAACGGGGAATTGGCTGAGTGCAATGATTAGTAACAACGGACAGCTGAGTGCAATGAGCAGTGATGAAACAGACAAGACTATGGGAAATGCAGTTCTAAGGTGGGGTGACGATAAGGGGAAGTGAGACCTCTAGTGGCCACCCAGGGAGACACAGAACAGACACCGTGACACTACCTGTCTTCTCATAAGTGGGAGGGTAAAGAAGTAAATGGCGTTTATGGAGAAGAAAAGAAGGATCTTATTATTGCTAGGAATACATAGGATTTGAATCAGTAAACTAATTAGGCAATAATAACATACTTAAGTTGGCTTGAAAAAGCCAACTTTCTGAAATCCGATTCAAATTTCTTTTTCTTCTGAGACCAAATTTTAAAATGTATCTCCTGCTAGACTCTTAAAGTTACAACCACCAAACTTGGGTCAGACCTTCAGACTGGTCTGACTTTGGTTCCTATATCTTTTCTAACTGATCCGGCTTACGGTTTTCGTAAACCAGACTATCAAAACAACCTAAAATCCCATAGACTTTCATTGAGGGGGTGAAAACTTTTATACAATAAGACTTAAGGTGTATGTAAGCTGTCTACTGCTATAGCAAAGCTTAACAACTCCCTACAGAAAAAAAAAAAAACGGAAAAAAAAAAAAGCTAAAACCAGCCGTAGCTGATTGACTTTTTTGGCTGGTCTCCCAAGCTGGTTTTAAAGTGGGTTGGCAAGGCTGGTCTTAGCTGTTTTTTTTTTTTTGTTTGTTTTTTTCTGATTTTAGCTGGATTGGCATAGAAACATGCTAAAAACATGCGAGCAACTTGCTAATCATGCTAGAAACATGCAAGTAACATGCTAATCATGCTAGAAACATGCTAGTAATGTTAATCATGCTAGAAACATGCAACCAAATTGTTAAACATGCTAGAAACATGTTAGCATCATGCTAGTAACATGCTATTCATGCTAGAATCATGCTAGCAGACATGATAGTAACCTGCTAATCATGTTAACAAGCTAGTAACTTGTTAATCATGCTAGAAACATGCCAACAAAATGCTAGTAACTTGCTAATCATGCTGATAACATGCTAGTAACTTATTAGTCATGTTAGAAACATGCTAACGACATGCTAGTTACTTGTTAATCATGCAGACAACATGCTAATCATGTTAGAAACATGCTTACGACATGCTAGTAACGTGTTAATCAAGTTATCGACATACTAGTAACTTACTAGTCATGTTAGCAAACACGCCAGTCACTAGCTAATCATGTTAACAACATGCTAGTCACTTGTTAGTCATGCTAGCAACATGCTAGTCACTTTGCTAATTATGCTAGCGACATACTAGTTACTTGCTTATCATCACGGTGAGGTCAAGCCATCTCTTAGGGGAAGTTGTGGCCTAGTGGTTAGAGAGTTTGACTCCTAACCCTAAGGTTGAGGGTTCCAGTCTCAGGCCGGCAATACCATGACTGAGGTGCCCTTGAGCAAGGCACCGAACCCCCAACTGCTCCCCGGGAGCCTCAGCATAAAATGGCTGCCCACTGCTCCGGGTGTGTGTTCACGGTGTGTGTGTGTTCACTGCTCTGAGTGTGCACTTCACTTATAATAGCAACATACTAGTAACATGCTAATCATGCTAGAATCATGCTAGTAACATGCTAATCATGTTGGAATAATGCTAGTAACGTGCTAATCATGTTAACAACATGTTAATAACATGATAATTATGTTAGAGACATGCTAGTAACATGCTTATCATGCTAGAATCATGCTAACACCATAGCAGTAACATGGTAATCATGTTAACAACATGCTAGTAACATGCTAATCATGTTTGAACATGCTAGTAACATGCTAATCATGCTAGAATCATGCTAGTAACATGCTAATCATGCTAGAATCATGCTAACAACATGCTAGTAACTTGCTAATCATGTTAACAACATGCTAATAACATGATAATCATGTTAGAAACATGCTAGTAACTTGCTAATAATGTTAACATCATCCTAGTAACATGCTAATCATGCTAGAATCATGTTAGTAACATGCTAATCATGTTAGAAAAATGCTAACAACATGTCAGTAACTTGCTAATCATGTTAACTACATGCTAATAACATGATAATCATGTTAGAAACATGCTAGTAACTTACTAATCATGTTAGAAACATCATGCTAGTAACATGTTAATAATCCTAGAAACATGCTAGCAACTTTCTACTCATGCTAACACCATGCTAGTAACATGTTAATCATGTTAACAACATGTTAATCATGTTAACAAAATGTTAGTAACATGCTAATCATGCTAGAATCATGCTAACACCGTGGTAGTAACATGCTAATCATGTTAACAACATTCTAATAACATGCTAATCATGTTAGAAACATGCTAGTAACTTGTTAATTATGCTAACAAAATGTTAACATCATGCTAGTAACATGCTAATCATGGTAGAATCATGCTAGCAACATGTTAATAACTTGCTAATTATGCTAACAACATGCTAGTAACACGTTAATCATGCTAGAAACAAGCTAACTCTGCTATCAACATGCTAGTAGCATGCTAAAAATATGTTTGCAACATGCTAATTATGATAGAAACAGCCTAGCAACCACCTCAGGTACCCTAGCAATGTGTTTTATATCTTGAAAAAAAAGGCTTGAAAAAACCAACTTACTGAAATCTGACTTAAACTTCTTCTTCTTCTTCTGAGACCAAATTTTTATATTTTCTCCTAGACTTTTAAAGCTACAACAACCAAACTTGGGTCAGACCTTCAGACTGGTCTGACTCGGGTTGCTATATCTTTTCTAACTATAGGACAGGAAGAGCTAAATAAACTTATCACTGCATCTAAACCAACAACCTGTTTATTAGATCCTGTACCCACTAAATTACTGAAAGAGTTGTTACCTGTAGCAGAAAAACCGCTTCTCAATATTATTAACTCGTCGTTATCTTTAGGTCACGTCCCAAAACCATTCAAGCTGGCGGTTATTAAGCCTCTTATTAAGAAACCACAACTAGATCCTAGTGAACTGGCAAATTACAGACCCATTTCAAATCTTCCATTTATGTCTAAAATTTTAGAAAAAGTTGTGTCTGCTCAATTGTGCTCCTACCTGCAAAAAAAAATGATCTCTATGAAGAATTTCAGTCGGGTTTCAGGCCCCATCATAGCACAGAAACTGCACTTGTTAAAATTACAAATGACTTGCTTCTTGCATCAGACCAAGGCTGCATCTCATTGCTAGTTTTTACTTGATCTTAGTGCTGCGTTTGACACCATAGATCACGACATACTCATAGATAGATTACAAAACTATACAGGTATCCAAGGGTATGCTTTAAGATGGTTTAGATCCTACCTGTCCGATCGCTACCACTTTGTTTATCTAAATGGGGAGTCATCTCATTTATCACCAGTAAAATATGTAGTGCCACAAGGATCTGTCCTAGGTCCTCTGCTATTTTCAATATACATGTTGCCCCTTGGTAATATCATTAGAAAATACGGGATTAGTTTCCACTGTTATGCTGATGATACTCAACTATATATCTCAACAAGACCAGGTGAAACTTCTAAATTATCTAAGCTAACAGAGTGTGTTAAAAATGTAAAAGATTGGATGACCAATAATTTTCTCCTATTAAATTCAGATAAGACAGAGATATTACTTATTGGACCAGAAAACATTACACAGAATCTCGTAGATTACAATTTGCAACTAGACGGATGTACTGTTACTTCCTCTACTGTAAAAAATCTGGGTGTTATATTAGACAGTAACTTGTCTTTTGAAAATCTTATTTCCCATGTTACAAAAACAGTTTTCTTCCATCTTAGAAACATTGCCAAGCTACGAAACATGTTACCTGTTCCTGATGCAGAAAAGCTAGTTCATGCATTCATGACCTCTAGACTGGACTATTGTAATGCACTGCTAGGTGGTTGTCCTGCATCCTCAATAAACAAGCTACAGGTAGTCCAAAATGCAGCGGCTAGAGTCCTTACCAGGTCAAGAAAATTATGATCATATTACCCCAATACTACAGTCTCTGCACTGGCTACCTATTAAGTTCCGTATCAGTTACAAAATATTATTACTTACTTATAAGGCCCTTAATGGCTTAGCTCCTGCGTACCTAACTAGTCTTCTACCACGCTACAACCCATCACGCTCCCTAAGGTCACAAAACGCTGGACTTTTGATAGTACCTAGGATAGCAAAGTCCGCTAAAAGAGGTAGAGTTTTTTCGCATTTGGCTCCCAAACTCTGGAATAGTCTTCCTGATAATGTTCGGGTTCAGACACACTCTCTCTGTTTAAATCTAGATTAAAAACACACCTCTTTGGCCAAGCATTCAAATAATGCATCTCATAATTTTGGACTGCAGTTATATCTGATCAAATGTGCATTATTATTCTTTAGCTTGGGTTAAACGAATTAATTTTACTTGGCTGGAACAGCAGCTACGCTAATTATGTCTCTATTTGTTTCTCTGCTTTGCCACGGGATTTACATCCCGTGGTAACTAGGATTTACACAAGCTCCAGTCTGGATCCAGAACACCTGAGAAGAGATGATGCCAGCCCCTCAGAGGACCTCAGATGATGCTAACCCAGAGACAACATACAGAACTACCACATTTTGCTATAAGTTTGATTGCATAATTGCTGTTAATAGTGTTAATCGTCTGTTTTACGTCTTTTTATTGATTTTTCTGAACATTTCTGCTATATGCACATGAACTGACAATCACCACTGATAAGCTACTACTAAATATTGTAGAAACTTAATTTTCTGTAAAGTTGCTTTGTAATGATTTGTATCGTAAAAAGCGCTATACAAATAAACTTGAATTGAATTGAATTGAATATTAACGGGCTAATCATGCAAGCATCATGCTATTAACATGATAAGCATGCTAGTAACATGCTAATCATGCTATAAACATGTTAACCAAATGCTAGTAACTTGTTAATCATGCTAGAATCATGCTATAAACATGCCAGTGACTTGCTGATCATACTCAATACATGCTTGCAATTTGTTAAACATGATAGAAACATGTTAGCATAATGCTAGTAACATAGTAACATGCTATTCATGCTAACAATTACTAAACATGCTAGAAACATGCTAACACCATGCTAGAAACATACTAACAAAATGTTAGTAACTTGTTAACCATGCTAACAACATGCTAATAACATGCTAATCATGCTAGAAACATGTTAACAACTAACATTCTAAACATACTAGAAAAAAGGTAACACCATGCTAGTAACATGTTAATAATGCTAAAAACATGCTAGCAATTTAGTAAACCAGTTAACAAAATTCTAGAAATTTACTAAACATGTTAGAAGCATGCAGCATCGTGCTATTAACATTCTAATCATGCTATAATCATGATAAAATAACATGCCATAAACTTGTTAATCATGCTAACAACATGCTAGCAACAAGCGAATCATGTTAGAATCATGGTATTATTTTTTAATGTTAACAACATGTTAATAACTTACTAATTATGATAACAACATGCTAGTAACATGCTAATCATGCTAGAAACATACTAGTAACTTGTTAATTATGCTAGTAATATGATAGCCATGTTAGAAACATGCTAGAAACATGCAAATCATGCTAGAAACGTGCTAGTAACATGCTAATTGTGTTAGCAACATGCTACCAACATACTAGTACCATGCTAATCATGCTAAAAAAATTTTAACAACATGCTAGTCATACTAGAAACAGCTTAACAACCACCCCATGTACCCTAGGAATATATATTATACTTATCTGTATTTCTGATAGACTGTATTGCCTTGAAAACTTTCAAACTGTAATCTTTAAAACTATTTTAAAACTTTCAAACTACTTCAAACCGAAAACTTTCAGACTGCAAGCTTTTTAAAAAAATGCAAACTTTCTAGCTAGGCTTTTTCAAGCTAACTTAAAGTTTGTCTACAATTGTTTTAATTTAGTTATAACATGATTAATCATTGGGAAAATTAACTATTTAACTTGCATATGTTTTAATTTAACAACGTTTTAATCTAGTTATAACTTAAACATGATTAATCATTGGGAAAAGGAACTACTTAACTTGCATATGTCTTAATTTAACAACAAGACACAACATCAAGGAAATACTGATCACAATAAGAATGTCCACATGATTTCAAACACAAATCATTTAACATCATAACCATAATATTAGGAGGTGTGCATACATCACACACTGCTAAATTAAACCCAGATCAATGTCACCACCTGCTGATGAAGGCTGGTTAAGACATGACCTTTGCCATCTAAAAGACAAATACAACTGAGAAAAAAAAATATTTCAGCCTTGTCTGCAAATCTACCCAAGAGTACCATATCCCCCAGATACTTTAAATATTATGTTGAAACTTCATTTCAAATAAAATGTCTTTCCAAAAGTTCACAGACCTCATTAGTTGTGTTTACCCGTCACACTGCACATTTTCAATCAACACAAGTTTTTGTGTTACAGATTTTTCAGGCTTAAAAGTATGCATTTTGTTAGTGTGTAAAAAAATATGTTTTTTGTTGCAAATTGTTTACACTGAGTCACACAACCCGTTTTAAGGATTCTAGGAATCTGTGCTGTTTATGCAAATCAAGCACAGCAGAGAGGTCTCCACAGACATGTTTTATACTATAAAAAATAGCATGTACTAGCGACTCTTGGTTCTTCTAAACCACAGCACATGTAGAGCTAATTCTCTGCACATCTGCACATTATTTGAAGATGAAGTGATGATAATTTCAGATCATATCACAGAAGGTATTTCTGGTAATGCAGTCACATGTATATTGTTTAACTGATTGAATAATTCATACAGTACTTTATATTCACATGATGTATTATTTAAAACATTGTGGTTATCTAAAGTGTGTATTTGTAAGATACATAAAGATCACATTAACTTTTTCTGGTCTCATCCTCAGGTCAATCCATTCTTTGCTTAATGGAAAATGGAAAATGGAACATATTTTTACTTGATGTTGTTTGAAAATATGGGGTACATAAGATATACTTTCTTCTGTTTGGGGTTTATTCTATATTGTGCTATTGTATTCTTTAATGCCCTTATTATTCTTGCAATTTTTCTGGAAAGGACATTGCACCAGCCCATGTACATTCTGATTTCATGTTTATCCGTCAACTCTGTGTTTGGAACAGCTGCTTTTTTCCCAAGGTTACTGACAGACTTGCTGTCTGATACACACTCAGTCTCCCGTGCAGCATGTATCTTACAGGCTATTGTCATTTATTCATATGCATCAAATGAAAACACAATTTTAATGTTAATGGCATTTGACCGGTATGTAGCAATCAGTAAACCATTACAATACAACAACATAATGACCCCCAGGATTTTATCTGTTTTAATATCTATAAGCTGGATTTATTCGATACTTTGTGTTGGAATTGCTGGTATATTAAATGCCAGACTCACAATGTGTGGTAACAAACTGTGGAAGGTTTACTGTCACAACTGGGAAATTATCAAGCTTTCTTGTTCAAACACTATTGTTAACAATGTTTTTGGCTTTTTCATATTGACCACAACTGTTATCATGCCTTTAAGTTTTATATTATACTCTTATGTTAAAATTCTTATCATTTGTAGAAAAACCTCACTAGATTTCAGGAGAAAAGCATATCAAACTTGTATTCCACACATAGTGATCCTCTTAAATTTCTCAGTAGCTCTTTTTTGTGAGATCACTTTGAGTCGGGTTGCAACATTGGAACTCCCTATAGGGCTGTCAATCATTCTTTCATTAGAGTTTCTCATTGTACCACCCATCCTGGACCCTCTTGTTTATGGTTTGAATTTTCCTGAAATTCGCAAAAAAATTATATGGATTATAAAAGCTGGCAAATAGCTATAACAGATGCTGCACCGAATGTTAACAAAGTTCAATGATTGTATGATTGTATGGTATAAATTATGTAATCATGATGAACATTACATTTTATGAACCTGTGAATTTAAAACTTTGTGTTTTACTGTAAATCTTTGCCACAATTATATATTTACTATACATTTTATTTCTAATTTAGCCTGTTACTGGATTCATAACATGGTTCAGACCCTTGGTCACCTCTCACATACCAAATATATCAGATACCAGACATTGCCTGTAAAATTAATACATGCAATATTAGTGGTGTCATATGAATACTCTTGATTAATCGCATCCAAAATAATAATAAAGGTTTTTGTTTACATACTAAATGAGTGTGTACTGTGTATATTTATAATGTATATATAAATACAAGCACATGCATATATATATAAGAAAAATATTTATATATTATATATTGATTATATATTAAATATATTTATATACAATATAAAATACAATAATATAAATATATAAATGTATATACATATAAATATTTTCAAAATATATACTGTATGTGTGTGTGTGTGTGTGTGTGTGTGTGTGTGTGTGTGTATTTATACACTGAACAAAATTATAAACGCATCACTTTTGTTTTTGCTCCCATTTTTCATGAGCTGAACTCAAAGATCTAAGACTTTTCTATGTACACAAAAGGCCTATTTCTCTCAAATATTGTTCACAAATCTGTCTAAATCTGTGTTAGTGAGCACTTCTCCTTTGTCGAGATAATCCATCCACCTCACAGGTGTGACATATCAAGACGCTGATTAGTCAGCATGATTATTGCACAAGTGAGCCTTAAGCTGGCCACAATAAAAGGCCACTCTAAAATGTGCAGTTTTCAATAGATAAGCAGGTATCCATATTAATTTCAGTATTCGTAGCAGAGGGTGATCCTCTCAAAATGGCGGCGGTGCCCCAGCTTGCAATGCGGCGTAAGCTTCACATTCTCTATATGAAATGATGATAGTTTTTCTCAAAAGAAACTCTCAAAAGAATGCTTATGAAGTGACTCTCAGAGCAGTTCTAGAGTATATGTTTATGTGTTTATGTACTCGTATGTTGAGGCGGCAGAGGCTGAAAATGCTGCAAGCATTTTGTGCGCTTCAGTATGTGTAAACAAAACTGCATGTCTGTGCCATCCATTCACACAAAAACATATATACTGTAATATGCAGGATTCATTTTTTTAAATAGTATTTTTACAGCATAATATTCGCAGACACTATTCCATATCACATTTTGATATGGGTACTTGCGTATATGCGTACTTTCCTACTTTTGATATTTTCATCCAAAATTTCACTTTCTGCGTTTACACTAAATTCCACTTTTATGACTGGATTCCACTCACTTTTCAGCACCGCAGAAAGCATAGTGCCCTGCACACAGCCAGTTTGTAATGGGCTGTCTGAAAAGTCAGTGTAATGGGCTGTCTGAAAACTGACAGCTTTTTATTATGCTCAAAAGAGTATTTTTTATTTTTATTTTATTTTTTTATGTTTTATGTAAGAAATAATTGTTGTCTGCTTGGCATCATGGCCACATTTCTACCTCGGGAACCTTAAGCAACAGCTGCTAATGAAACAGCAATGGTGTTCTGGTTTTCTAATGCACTGGTTCTCAGTTCCAGTCCTGGGGACCCACTGCTCTGCACATTTTGTATGTCTCCCTTATTTAAAACACCAGATTCAGATCATCAGCTTGTTAGGAGAGATCCATGAACTGAACTGAGTGTGTCAGTTCAGTGTGTCACAGAAACATGTTGTCAGCGCTACTCTGGCGATATCAGCAAAACTGTTTAGCAACTTAAAAGCTAAATGACGGGTTGGAAAGGTTACTATTAAACCGCTAGTCTGCAGTGTCTACTGACATGTTGCTTCTGTGACCCGCAGTACCACAGCAAAAGCTGAAGAAGAAACAGCTTGTCGGGGAAGCATCAGCCGTGATGCAGCAAATAAATAAGAAAAAACAGATCGTTTATTTAAAACTACAAATAGAGATGACAATGGAACAAGAGAAGCTCTTCACAATGACTTGTACCATGGCAGAACAACATTGTTTTGTCGCAAATAACAAAGTGATGTATATGCTGTTTTATATAACTGATAAGACACGTTTGCACTGATAAGACACTTCAAAGACACTTCTTTGCTTTGTTTTATGTTAAATAAAAACGTGTAAAATATATTCAAGTGCAAAAAACTCAGACACATACAGAGGGAGGGGTACTGGCAGACCAATCAAAGCACTTGTGGTTCGCGTAGAATTGATGTGCTGTAACATTTTTGGAGAGGTGCATGTCAGGCTAAAGTGGCTTAAGGTGCATTATCGCCACCTGCTGTGTTGGAGTGTGGACCAAAGTATGCCCATTTCATAAGAAAATGAAAAAAACAACATTCTCTTTATCAATCCTGTTCTTTTGAGATAGTAAAATAAGCTCTCAATTCCATTCGTGATTATACTTTGAAGCTTGATTTCTCCCACCTTTCCATGTGATGTTATATTTGATCATTAGTTTGAGTTATCAATCGGTTAAATGAAGTTTGAGTGCTGTTAATGGGTGAATAGTATATTGCGTGAAATGGCGGCCTGGTGTGTGCGTCATGAGCATAGACTGTATAAAAACATTGTCGTAGTGTCCGTGACATCACCCGTAGGCTTCCGAAGAGCGTTTTTGAAGCTCAAAGTGGGCAGAGGCGGCCGTCACCATCTTGGCAGCGCGTCACTCCCAGATAATCGAAAAATGGGCAAAGAGGTGGGAGCTGGTTGCTGAAACGGCAGTGTCAGCAGCGGCAATCTACCTGTCACTTAAGTGGCCACGCCCTTAATTATGCAGAACTTTAAGGCTTAATATAATTTAAACGGATTAATTATTTAAAAAATCATCCCCCTCACAGTTGTCATGAAGAGCAAAATTAGCTATAAAGACCAAAATAATTTTTTGAACCAGACTGTAAACATGTTTTTTCTGCTGTAAAGTTGGGCATTTTAACATGGGGAGTCTATGTGATTGACTCCCTTTTGCAGCCAGCCTCTAGCGGCCAGTTGACGAATTACAGTTTAAGTCACTTCATTGTTGGCTTCACAAGAGAGAGCGGGAGGTTGCCGCTTGGTCATGAGTGAGAGATGTGTTAGCGGCTAACATTTTGATTAAATAATATGTGTGTGTATATATATATATATATATATATATATATATATATATATATATATATATATATATATATATATATATATATACGTATGTATAACACCAGGCCAGCAGAGGGAGCTCTCGCCTGAGTTTTGATTGTGAGCTCTTCTTCTGCAGCTATTTCCTGTTTGGCAGCCATATTAACTTGGCCACCACATTGCATCTTTGTGAAGTATTGCCAGTTTACCCTGCCTTACCAAGCATTTGTTTCACTGTCTAGCTCTACTGTGTATGACCGGTTTTCTGTTTCTCTTGACTACTCTTTTGGATTGCACTTTTGCCTGTTTGCCTGATTGGACTGCCTTCTTCTGTATGACTTCACCGCTTGCCTTTGCTGACACTGAGTTTGGAATTGTGGAACTGTTTAATAAACCCTGCATATGGATTCTACTTCGGCTTCCACCTCAACTCCGTTACAGAATACTTTGCCAACAATGAATCCAGCGAAGGTTTCTCAGCTCCAAGCAGCTTTCGCTTATCAGAGCGAGTTGTTCAAAAATTACCAGGAACAACTCAACAAACTGCAATCCGCAAACGACCATTTAACCCACTACATTCAATCACTTCCCTCACCCTCCACCTCAACGGTAAGACTGGCGGTGCCAGATAAGTTTGATGGTTCAGCAGGACAATGTCTTGGGTTTATTCATCAAGTCCGTATCTATGTGGAAAGCCAAAGAGACCAGTTTTCTTCTGAGGGAAATAAGTACACGTTCTAAATGTCTTTGTTATCTTGCAAGGCGATTGATTGGGCTTCAGCAGTTTGGGAGATGGATTCACAAATTCCATCATCTATTGAGTATCTGTTTCAACAATTTAGTGAAGTATTTGAATATCCTGAGGGGGGCAAGGATATTTCTACATAATTGCTTCACATGTCACAAGGGAACCGCACCGCTGCAGATTTCGCCATTGAATTTAGAACTCTTGCTGCTCAAAGCGGATGGAATGATGTGTCATTGAAGGCTGTGTTCAAACAGAGTTTGAATTTGGAGTTACAGGCTGAGTTAGCCTGCAAGGGTGAGGACTTAACATTTTCTGAATTCATCACCATGGCCATCAAGATTGATAATTTGCTGAGAAACACACCCAAGAGAAAGTCCACTCAACAGCCATTGTTTAACTCACTCACTGCACCCTCTGATCACCAAGAGCCCATGCAAATAAATTATGCTCATTTATCTGATGAGGAGAGAACTCGACACTGTCAACAGAATCTGTGCTGTTATTGTGGTGAAACAGGCCATCGTCCCATCATTGTGGTGAAACAGCCCAGAGGTCCATCTCTGCAACCAGCTGGGTAAGTGTTGATCAATTCTCTCTACCCATCTCAAAGTAATTTCTCATTCCTGTTCGGCTAACTACTAATGATGGTCCCATTACTTTGACAGCGTTGATTGATTCCGGCGCCGCCTTGAATCTGGTCAACAAGGATATTGTCAAGGAATACAGTTTAACCACACTACCTTGTCACCAGGCAAACTGCACCTGCTCAGTTACAGATTGGATTGATCCACAGAGAAAGCATTTCTTTCTATATCATTGATTCACCCCAATATGAAATCATCCTAGGATACCCCTGGCTATCCACTCACGATCCTGTATTATCCTGGAATCATAGAGAACTGACTCACTGGTCTTAATATTGTCGAAACCATTCCATGCCTGTCAATTTGCCTCAACCGCGTCTCGCAATATCAATAGCAAGAGCAAAGCTTCACAGCTACTACCTCACTGTGCCTGGGATTGCACCCTCGATCTTCTGCCCAATGCCATGCCACCTAAGCATAAGGTCTACCCACTATCACGTCATGAATCCAAGGCTATGGAAGATTACATTAAAGAGGCTTTGAACCTTGGGTTTACTATTTACCTCTCCAGCAGCAGCGGGGTTCTTCTTCGTTGAGAAGAAGGATGGAGGTCTACGACCTTGCACTGATGCAATTGCACTGATGCAATGTTACTGTAAAATTCCGCTATCCCCTTCCACTTGTTCCTGCCGCACTAGAACACCTTCGAGAGGCTAAGATCTACACCAAGCTAGATTTGAGGAGTGCTTATAATCTCATTCGCATCAAAGAAGGGGATGAGTGGAAGACAGCTTTTCTCAACACGGGAGGTCACTATGAGTACTTGGTGATGCCATTTGGGCTATAAATAAATAAATGAGGTCACATATCAGCTTGAGCTTCCTGCTAACTACCGTATCTCTCCATCTTTTTATGTTATGCTTCTCAAACCGGTCCACCTGAATGCCAACCCCAACACTGAATCCCAAGAGCCACCACCTCCGCTGGACATTGACGGATCGCCAGCTTATAGGGTGAATCTGCTGCTGGACTCAAGGCGTAGAGGGGGTCGGCTTCAATACTTGGTGGACTGGGAGGGCTACGGACCAGAGGAGAGATCATGGATAGCTGCTTCTGATATTCTGGACCCGTCACTCATAGAGGAATTTCATCAAGCCAGTCCCGACTGTCCAGCGCCACGACCACGGGGACATCCACGTTGAGCACCAGGAGGCACTCCTTCGGGGGGGGGGGCTTCTGTAACACTAGGCCAGCAGGGGAGCTCTCGCCTGAGTTTTGACTGTGAGCTCTTCTTCTGCAACTATTTCCTGTTTGGTGCCATATTAATTTGGCCGCCACATTGCATCTTTGCGAAGTATTGCCAGTTTACCCTACCTTACCAAATGTTTGTTTCACTCTCTAGTTCTCCCGTATATGACCGGTTTTCTGTTTCTCTTGACTACTCTTTTGGATTGCACTTTTGCCTGTTTGCCTGATCGGATTGCCTCCTTGTGTATGACTTCACAGCTTGCCTTTGCTGACACTGAGTTTGGAATTGTGGAACTGTTTAATAAACCCTGCATATGGATTCTACTTTGGCTTCTGCCTCAACTCCATTACAGTGTGTGTGTGTGAAAGTGAAAGTGAAAGTGACGTGACATTCAGCCAAGTATGGTGGCCCATACTCAGAATTCGTGCTCTGCATTTAACCCATCCGAAGTGCACACACACACACACACTGTGAACACACACCCGGAGCAGTGGGCAGCCATTTTATGCTGCGGCGCCCGGGGAGCAGTTGGGGGTTTGATGTCTTGCTCAAGGGCACCTAAGTCATGGTATTGAAGGTGGAGAGAGAACTGTACATGCACTCCCCCCACCCACAATTCCTGCAATTCAACTGGGCATGCTCTCAATCAACTTCTGGGCCAAATCCTGACTGATAGCAACCCATTCTTTCATAATAACTTCTTGGAGTTTGTCAGAATTAGTGGGTTTTTGTTTGTCCACCCACCTCTTGAGGATTGACCACAAGTTCTCAATGGGATTAAGATCTGGGGAGTTTCCAGGCCATGGACCCAAAATTTTAACATTCTGGTCCCCGAGCCACTTAGTTATCACTTTTGCCTTATGGCACGGTGCTCCATCGTTCTGGAAAATGCATTGTTCTTCACCAAACTGTTGTTGGGTTGTTGGAAGAAGTTGCTGTTGGAGGGTGTTTTGGTACCATTCTTTATTCATGGCTGTGTTTTTGGGCAGAATTGTGAGTGAGCCCACTCCCTTGGATGAGAAGCAACCCCACACACGAATGGTGTCAGGATGCTTTACTGTTGGCATGACACAGGACTGATGGTAGCGCTCACCTTTTCTTCTCCGGACAAGCCTTTTTCCAGATGCCCCAAACAATCGGAAAGGGGCTTCATTGGAGAATATGACTTTGCCCCAGTCCTCAGCAGTCCATTCACTATACTTTCTGCAGAAAATCAATATGTCCCTGATGTTTTTTTTTTTTTTTTTTGGAGAGAAGTAGCTTCTTTGCTGCCCTTCTTGACACCAGGTCATCTTCCAAAAGTCTTCGCCTCACTGTGCGTGCAGATGCGCTCACACCTGCCTGCTGCCATTCCTGAGCAAGTTCTGCACTGGTGGCACTCCGATCCCGCAGCTGAACAATGATTTCAAGCATCACCCTCCTTTTAACATGTCAAGTCTGCCATTCTAACCCAATCAGCCTGACATAATGATCTCCAGCCTTGTGCTCGTCAACATTCTCACCTGAGTTAACAAGATGATTACTGAAATGATCTCAGCAGGTCCTTTAATGACAGCAATGAAATGCAGTGGAAAGGTTTTTTTGGGATTAAGTTAATTTTCATGGCAAAGAAGGACTATGCAATTCATCTGATCACTCTTCATAACATTCTGGAGTGTATGCAAATTACTATTATAAAAACTTAAGCAGCAACTTTTCCAATTTCCAATATTTATGTAATACTCAAAACTTTTGGCCACGACTTTATATATGAAGAGCTCTTTTCCAAAACGTGATAAACGCCAAATTTAAAAAAAAATGAGTTCGTCATGCCATTGTGCTGTGTACTGAACCTATTCTCTGCTCCATCAATGTTTCATGCCAAATTGCTATATTTCCTTGTTTAAAATGTACTGCAAGATGCAGTTTCTTTCCAAACCGCTATAAGCGGCAAACCTGTTTTTAGCCTAAATGCGATATATCCTCTCAACCAATCAGAATTCGGCGAGCGTTCGACGCAATCTTGGCGGCGCTCTGAAGCGGGATCTTGTTTGTGTTGCTCAGTCTTCAAAATTAGTGCTAATAACACTTTTGATGGCCTGGATGAGCCAGTGAGACCTACACCTGGCAGTAGAAAACGCCGACTGGACAAAGAAAATAACAAACACACACACACACAAAAAAAGGAGCTTCGCCATTCAGGTGGCACGTTAATACCCGCCGTGGGATGTCAACACAAGGCTGGTGCGACCGGTTTCTGCCAGGCCGAGAAGCTATCACCGGACGACCTGATGATGAATTTTTATGAAAGACCAAACAAGGTTGACCAGGACAGGACCATACTTTCATAAACTTTTCTATACTCCTCTGATTATATAATGGTAAATATTACAATAACACAGCACAACACTAGTGATCAGCAATAATGATAAGCCTAATACTCACAATAAAAATAATAAAGTCATATAGATCATAACACAGTCTCGGAGGTAAGAAGTGTCACCTGATTCTTCACCTGAAATGTTTGCAAGGCAAATGTCGGATCACTTTAATTAGGAACCACAGTTTCCACAAATCTTCACTTGATTGATGTTCTCTTTTATTCTGGAGGGGCAAGGGCAGTGACTGTAACATCAAGCCTATTTTGCAGTATTAAACACATATTTATACCGATCATATCAGGCACAGAATATTCATCAAAAAAGAACACAAAGAATGGCCTTCTAAGACGCCATAGTTGCAGCTCTTGGGTCATCAGAACAGGGTGTTCAACACACCATCGTTTCCGTTTAAAAAACCTTTTGCACCGTTTTTGACGGGGCTGAACACAGCCCAGACGTTTAGTCAATGGTCCGTGGGCGTGACGTCTGAGACTAATATTATCTTAATGCAATGTGAGGAAGATAGTTTGAGTGGCCAAAGTCCACAATCCAAGGATCACAACTGGATAACTGCAGAAAAGAGTTGAGTC
This sequence comes from Cyprinus carpio, assembly GCF_018340385.1. Lineage (NCBI taxonomy): Eukaryota > Metazoa > Chordata > Actinopteri > Cypriniformes > Cyprinidae > Cyprinus > Cyprinus carpio. Next base: position 1,886,957 of record NC_056611.1, read on the forward strand.
TTGGGGTCAGAAGCCCTTATAATGGACCGTGGTTGGATCTTCCAACAGAACAATGATCCAAAGGACCATCACAATCAACACACAAAATGGGTGCATTTTGGATATGAAATTTACTTCTGTGAATGTTGTTTTAGAAATCAAGTGACCCAAGTATTGGGAATCCTATGATTGTATTGTTAATATTCATAATTTTATTCATAATAAAATCATTGGCACCAGAATATTGTACAGATTTTAAAGACTGTTGTTCTTTTCTATATTTATTGAGAGGAGTAACAACACATCACAAATACAATTTATTTGTAGAGGAGTGTATATATAATACACATACATAAGGAATGTTACACTGCAAATAAATATTTCACTTGAAACAATAATGCAGAAAGGAAAAAAAAAAGAAAAAAAAAAAAAAAAAAACTTTCTGTATACACATTACACTTATGAAAATGGTTCTTCCTTCCTATCACTCAAAAAAAAAAAAAAAAAAAAAAAAAAAAAAATACATTAATAATAAAATAAAATAATGGCAAATAAATCAGGTACACTCTATTTGACCCTCTCGACCAGTGAGGTCAACTAAAATATCACTTTATTACTCTTTCAAACACTAAAACATTAGTATGGGGGGGTCATAGAACAACCAAATAAAGTTCTATTATAACATTTGGAAAAGCTGAACTCCATAATAAAACCTAAACCAAGAAACAACTGCCTAAATAATTAATTTCTTTTTGCAAAGGAATAAGTGCTTGAGAACCTTGATAGGAAATAAAATTGTCAAACAGTGCAGCCACCAGCATTTCTATTCTGGGGTCTGTTCTTCATACGCTGCTAACTCTGCTAGCTGGATTTGATTGTTGACGATTTGGTATGATCTTGGATTGGTTGGTTCTTCGAAGCTCATCCTGGCATTGCTGTCATAGCAACGGGTCTGTAAGCTTATACCTGCTCGGGTGCAGGCTTGTTCCATGTAAACAGGATTAGATCGCATCTTTTTAAGTGATACTTAAAATCTGTCCCAGCAACCACTACTTTACTATAAGAGTACCCCACTGATCCAGTGTGAATAATTTAAAATAATATTACTTAAAATCTGAAAATAATACAGTGCTGTGTAGTCTATAATACTATAGACACAGCCAGTTTTACTCACTGAAAGATTTATTCGTCATAAAATAATTACCTTATAACTGGAGTCTTACACACATGCTATACAGTTAGTGTGATTAGTGCATTAATTGGAGTGGTGACAGCTATTATGGGAGTGGCTTGATGGAGTGCAGGAGATGGAGATAACTTGATCTTGACCATTAAGAAACTTTAATTAATGCTGTCAAATAACAAATTTGCTTCAAAGATAAAATTAAATGAATTGTTAATTATAACATTGAGATAATCATTAAAAAACAAAAAACAAACAAACTGTTTTTACAATTTCATTTATCTATTATAAAATTTATTTTGTTCGCTTGGCTGTTTTCTTATAAAGGTCCTTAATTTAGTCAAGCTTTTTGTCAGGTGTCTTTTTTTTAACGATATGCTGTCATTATGTTACTGTCTTGCCGTCAGCCAATTGCTACATTACTGATGGTTTTGAGCAGAGATGTTCACAAGTCTTTAACTTGGAGTCTGCATCATGTCTGAAGTCTTTGTCGCTGGAGTCTGAGTCAAGGCTTCGAGTCTTTGGTCACGAGTCCGAGTCGAGTCTCAAGTCATTTAATGGCTCGCTAAAAATCCCATTCAGAATCCTCATGTATTGAAATCTTTCTAATAACGAAGCTGTTTTGTAGGTTATAGACCAAATATATTATATATTATCTATGATCTGCTTTAAAAAAAACATTTAGATACATGCGAGGCCATGTGACAAAAAAAACAAAACAAAAAACAAATTCTGTTTCTGTTCAGGCTTTTCCTCCTGAAATATATACTATTTTAATATTAAAATAAAAATGTCTTCAATAATGAAAACGTTCTCATCTTGAGCAGAAAAGAAAGTTAACCAGCAGTTTCAAAGTTTAAGTTCTATCCAGGCCATCTAACAACATTTTCCCAATTATAATTACATGATTATTTTGAAATATTCTTAGCCTACAGATTAATAATGCTAAATGTAGATCAGAAATGTCTTGCCACATCTGGTTTGAACAAATTCGTTTGAAGAACCAAATTAGCCAGAGATCAGTTATCACGATTAGAAAAACTGGCATCTTTCAAATCATCTCAGGGCCCATACTCACAAAACATTTTATCTTACCACTAAGAGTTCTCCTAAATAGCAGTAAAAGTTTTTAGCTAAGAGTTTTTTTCTTAAAACCTATTCACAAAGCTGCTGAGACAAACTTTTACTAAGGAACAGACAGAAATCTCTATAAGCTCAGAGTAAGGGTGGGGTTGACCTCGTTGCTATGGATGATGTCAGCATGCTTACTAACTATGCCCACAGTGATTAGCTGATAGTCTCTGTCTGAGATTTATTCATAGACATATTTTAGAGTAAAGATAAAGGTTTAAAAATAAAAATAAATAATGATTCAAATAATGATTTTAAAATGCAGGCTAAGTGTCACTAAACAAACAAGTTTATGTTCAGTTAATTGTCAGCTTCTTACATGTATGCTTCTCATAATTAGTGAATATACATATAAAAAGCCTTTTAATAAACAGAGTGGAATAATCATGGCTGACAGTAAGACATGCAAATGTAAAAGAAAACCAAACTGGACACAAGTACAGCTGTTACTTCTTGCCCAACTGGCTAATGAAAACAAGAACATAATCAAAGGAAATTTTGGAGTTGGGATAAACTTCAAAACCGAATGTGATACATTTATAAAAGCTCATTATTGTCCAATATTTCTAAAATGTTTATGTTCAGAGGCATATTGTGGCTTGGTATTAGTGTCTTAGGAGTCCTCTTCAGTACTCCTATTGTTTCACAAATTTAGGAGCTAGTTTTAGCACTAAAATGCTTTGTGAAATACTTTTAGATCATAATTTTATGAGTTGTAATTTTATGAATTGCACACCCATTATTTTTAAGATTTTCTCCTAAATCAGTGAGTTATGAGCTACTTTTAGTCTTAAGATGTTTTGTGAATACGGGCCCAGATCTATTAAGCAAGGTACGAAGAATAGACCCCTGGTGTTTTTTTTCTTGTGGCTGTTTAAGTAACCAAATGGCTAAAGAGTGAATGATTATCTTCCTTCTCCTTATCTCTATCTATTGGTAGAATGCAATGCCTTGCAAATATGCCCATCAAACACAGCGGAAGTCAAAAGCTTCAAAAATAATACATTGATTCTTCCATTCATTACCCTGTGCGTATTCAGTCTGCCTGCCTACTGATTATCAATGCAAATATATATATATATAGCACTATAAAGGGGGTGAGCATCAACAGAGATAGAGATATAAATACAATATGGACACAGGTTTATGAGAGCACAACAAATACACATGCTCATAGAGCTTTAAAAGGTAGCAGCAGCAGCAGCTCTCAGCAAAACCTCGGAGAAAAAAAGAAACAGACCATGTCTACCATATTGTCTACGTAGAGTGAAATTGAAATCTGGACACCAGCAAACATCGAAAGTGGGCCTAATACAGCAGACGTTATAGAAGTAATGTGACACTCTTGAAAAATGTTACACAAATAAAATCAAAGCCTTGAGGATTTCTTTCTGTGAGCAAGACATTCAAATGCAAAAGAACAAAATGATCATGACAATATTTTTTGTCATATATAAACCACTAAAATAAATAAGCAGTCGTTTACTTTTTTGTTGATTATGCTTCAAATCATTTCACAGTGAATAAAACAACACTAACAGAACGGTTCACTGACAGGCCTCTGGGACTGGTTTTACACAAGATGCCCATGAAGACAATGATCTTACCACTATTTAAATTAAGCTACACTGATCTGCGGAGCAGGTTGTTCTTGTCAGGTTCTAGAAATTCTTCAACTAGAGCAGCGGTCACTTTCCTTAAATCCTCCTCCAGACTTGAGATATCACTGCAAAAAAAAGCAAAAAAAAAAAAAAAAAAAAAAAAAATCAAATTTGCTATTATTTGTCTTCTAAATTCAAAAACAGAGAAAATTGAGTAGTGTGCATAAAAATACAGTGACCTCAATAGCCATTTGGACATTTAAGCCACACATAAATAGCTTTCTCAAAACCAGTGTCAATGTTCTGAGCCATTTTTGTAATGATGTTTAATGAACTGAACACAAAAGTAGTGAATGCATGTTCAACAATATCATTCATCTGAAAACTTTAATTGAAGATACGAACCGTTCTCCTGGTGCTGCACAGAATTCTGTGTAACACTTGATCTTTGGCTCAGTCCCGCTGGTCCTAAGTGTTGCAACAATGCCATTCTGAAATGTGAATGTGACCATTTGGCTATTTCTTGACAATGGAAGGACCTAAAGGAGATATTAAAAGAACATTTATTCCAGTCAAACTGTTTGTCATCAATCAAGAAATAAACAAAAGAACTGCTTTGACATACACATTTTTTGTCAGGCTGACTGCTGTCATAACCAGTGGTCACATCTCTGATGTGTGTGATGCAGTAGTCACCACATGATTCTGGGTAAACACTTGGACCCCCAAAATTGCGCAGACGACTAAATATTTTATGAATAGTTGGTGGGTCATTGCAGATGACATAGCATGTTCTGGAAATGTGATAGCCATATCTGGGGTACGACAGTGAAGAGAAATCAACACACTGTAAAATTAATTGAAAATGTAAACACAATGATACAGTATACACATGAACAATTTGGATTGGATTATCATTAGACACTTATAGAGAGAGAGAAAAAAAAAAAAAAAAAAAAAAAAAAAAAAAAAGAGTAACAGAAGAGATACATTTCATAGATGTTGATTAGTTGTTGCTTCAAGGAAAGGTTTTTGGTGTGTAGATAAGCAGCCATCTCAGCCACAACAGCTGCTGTACTGACTCCATCCTTATCAAGAACCATGTTCCCACACAAAAACCCTGGCACCAAAATAAAGACGAACACACAACGTTAGCATTCTTCTACATAGCTTTGTATTTATCAATTTGAGTGTAAAAGCATATTTAAACTTCAACACAACACAAATTGTGTGACGTTTTCTGTATTTTTTTTTTTATCTAAACTATCCCACTATATTTATAGAACAAATGTTAACATAGTTTGAACTTCAGATGTGTCTGCCGAGAAATGCACTTACCAATGGATTCTTCAAAGGAAAAAATGACCTCCTTTCCTGTTTTTTTTAATTCATGGATTCTATTTCCAATCCATTTGAAGCCAGGTAATGTTTCCTAGGATGTAGGGGAGTGAAGTAAAAATGCTAGAGTTCAGTAAGAAGTTTTATTAAGCAGTGGCAAACAATAGTCTATATGTAAGAATAACAAAGCACTCAATGTATTCTGAGTCTTAGTAATAACTTCAAACTGGGACTCGAACTTACCTCAAAATGAAAGCCTTCTATGCATGCAAAGGCTTTAAGTATTTTGGAAGAAACAGTGGTGGCCAGCATGTATACTCTCTCTGTATCTGCTGGGTCAGGGTGAGCTTCCTTCCAGTTAAACAACATCCACCAGCCGAGCAATGCAGCCAACTCGTTTCCGGTGAACACTTTCCAACCACAACTGCCCATAAAACATAGGACACAAGTTATACGCCACATGATTCACTCAAGAGTTCAGTAGAATTGATACTGCTACATTTAACAGCTGAGGATTATAATGAACATGAGATAACCTACTTGTCATTCTGCTCGGCAACAGCCAAGCGATCAGCATCAGGGTCTGTGGCCACAACAATGCGGGCCTCTTCTCTCTCAGCCAAACGAAGGGACAGCTCCTAAAACGAAGTCAGTGCAACACAAGTCAGTGGTTATATCTGCATGATGACTTAGGCCCGATCCCAATTCTATTTTATACCCCTTCTCCTTGTCTCTTGAAACAGACTGTTAAGGGTTAGGGGTGAAAATATTTCCCTAAGAAACGTGACACCACTACTACACCGTTACACGTCATCATACGTCGTCTAGCTCCTACAATACACACCTATATTAATGCGCTGCTTACTGACACACACACACACACACAGGAGATCGCATAGCTCACACATGCAGGAGCAAAGAAACTTGTCAATGATGCCCCACGACCTTTATTAAAAACAGTTTAAATACTGAATCTCTACATTATATTTTCCAGCAACGAGAGGATAAAATCGCTGTTTTTGAAGTAAAATCACTCACTGTAAAGAGACACAACTTCCATCTCTCTCTCTCTCGATTTGTGAATATTTGAGAAAAAGGTTTAGCGATTTCTAACTACTGGGGGGAATAGCCCCCCTCAAAGTCTTTGGTGGTGGTCATCGCCCTGATCAGACATTAAAATATGTTGTGGCACTATCGTGCAGTCAGTAACGTTAATGATTTAATGTTAGCAACTTTTATTTTTTGCAAATAATTATTTGAATAACATGACCGTAATATGAACACATGATTAAATGCAACATAAAACAAATGATTACTTTTTCATTAAAATCTTTATTAATGCTAAAAATGCTTACATTTATGTGTCTTTTTGTTTACCCGGGCAGCCATGTTGCCGCTGAAGCCGGTGTATGCCGAGATAATTCTCATACCCCTTCGTTTGAAGTGTGGTCCTGAAAAATCTTAGTTAAAAGGGCTATCTGGCCATTCCCCCTACCCCTACGGCTCCAACCAAAACACCTCTACCTCTTCACGTGAATGCACAAAACGGAGGGGTGGGGGTAAATGTAGAGTAAGGGGGAGAAATGGGATTGGGCCTTAGTATAGTATTACTTCTTCCCCCACTGCATCGTAACCAAGGGGGTTATATAGATACACTAACACAATCTAAATATCCAGACACGGTCCTCTGTTTGCAGCTATAACAACTTCCACTCTTCTGAGAAGGCTTTCCACAAGATTTTGGAGTTACTAAGGGAATTTTTGCCCATTCATCCATGGAAATGCAGGGCCAGATATTAATGTTGCACAAGAAGGCCAGGCTCACAATATCGGTTCCAATTCATCCAGCACGAAGGTGTTCGATGCCGCTGAGGTCAGGGCCCTGTGCAGGCCAATCAAGTTTTTCCACACTAAAGCCATCCAACCATGTCTTTATGGACCTTGCTGGAATAGAAAAGGGCCTATTCCAAACTCTTCCCACAAAGTTGGAATCATAGCATTGTCCAAAATGTGTTGGTATGCTGAAGCATTTAGACTTCCCTTCACTGGAATTAAGAGGCTGAGCGCAAAAAACAGCCTCAAGCCATTATCCCTCCTCCACCAAACTTTACAGCTGACAAAATGCAGGTAATCGTCTCCTAGCATTTTCCAAACCCAGACTTGCCAATCAGAATGAACAGGTTTCCACTGCTCCAGTGTCCATAAAAGGCCTGCATTACACCACTCCATCTTGCTTGCATGTAGCTGCTCAGCCATAGAAACTCATTTCATGAAGCTCCCACCACATAGTTTTTGTGCAGATATTAGTGGCAGTGGACATTTGGAATTCTTCAGCTGTGGAATCAGTGTTGGCAACTTTTAAGCACCATGCGCCTCAGCACTCAGTGACCCTGCTCTGTGACTTTGTGTGGTCTAAATGCTTCCACTTTCCAATAATATCTCTTACAGTTGACAGTGTAATATCTAGCAGGGATGAAATTTCAGGAATTTACTTGTTGTAAAGGTGACATCCTATCACAGCACCACGTTTGAATTCACTGAGCTCTATAGGACCTCTTATTTTTCTTTCACAAATGTTTGTAAATGTAGATTGCATTGCTATGTGCAGAAATTATATTATGTGTGTGTGTGTGTATATATATATATATATATATAGGGTACAATGGGGCTAAAGGCACACCTTAAGAAAAAATGTGCTTTTCACTGCACCTAAGATGTATAATTGCAAAAAATATATATATACGTTTGTACTGAACATTAATGGAGCAACAGCTTTTGTGTGAAAATAAATCATACAAGTAGTTTATTTTGTTTAAAAATCTGATTAATTTACGGGGTGGCAAGGGGGCCTTTTACACCACACACGGAGTAAAAGGCACACAGTATTAATACAAATACTTCAGCTAAAATCTTTTTTTTTTTTTTTTTTTTTTTTTATAATGTTCAAGTTAATACTTGTTCAAAACAATCTTTTTAGCAAAGTTTATACTATTGTCTGCTTATTTTGAAAAAATAAAAGAATTACAGAAACAAAATCATTTTAAAAAGTAAAGATTCTGAAAGCATTGAAGGAGATCCCATAATAATTGAATATAGATTTACAGTAGTAACAACAGATTATATATTTTTTTTTAAATATGATGGTTTCACTCTAAACATGATGATTATCTCTAATATGGAAACCCAAGATAATATATTTACCATCTGAATCTAACCGTGTCATGTCAACAAATGGAAAGGCAGCCATCTATTAATTATCACGTTAATCACTGTGCCTTTTAGCTCCAGCAGCAGGGGCGCTTTTTACCCCAAATACCATACTTTTACATATTCTTTCGTTTTTTAAAACACGGTTGCTTTAATTATCTTAAACAAAACTGAAAATCGTTAAGAAGACCCTTGTCTTAAAATATATGCATTAATTTTAGCAATTTTCATTTGATACTTAAATCTACAACATTTAAAAAAAAAAAAACATTAAATATTGGATTAAGTAAGCACAGAATCAACTTTGCGCTGCAGCCCGCGATCGCATCTAGGATCAGCAAAGTATGCATGTCTATCTTGAAAAGTGGATGTTTTGGAAAGTGCTATGCCACGTTTTTGTGCCATCTAGTGGTTAAGATGAAAATAATATCAAAAGGCGCCTTTAGCCCCATTGCACACTATATATATTTATACACAGAAAGAGAGAAAGAATCTTACCAAAACTGATTCTCCTTCCTCTGGGTTAGGACAACGGACAGTGGAAAAATCTGGATCTGGATCTTTCTGTTCTGGAACAGGGATGGGAGGTGGAAAGCCAAACTGCTGAAAGGCTCTCTGGACATAGTTGTGGCCAACCCCATGGAAAGATGAGTGCACAAACTTCAGGGGAGACATTGCGTTAAGCTCTCTGCAATGAGGGGAAAAAAAATTGTGTGATGTTGTATTTATTTTTTATATTTAAAAGTTGTATTATGTACATTTTATTTTATAAATATATATATATATATATATATATATATATATATATATATATATATATATATATATATATATATATAAAATTAATCTATATATATATATATATATATATATATATATATGTATATATATATATACACACACACACACACACACACACAAAAGTGCACCTCTTAAAGAAATTATTTTTAAAAACCCAATATACAGTCTTAAAAATAAAAGTTGTTTCTTTTTTTGGTCAGGATGTATGGTTTCAAAAAGAACATTCACAGTGCACAAAAATTCTTTGTAACAGATAAAAGGTTTTCTAGATTATAAAAAGGCTTTTGACACTCAATGTCCTATAATGTTCTTTATGGCACAGAAATGCTGCTTTTAAGAATACTTCATATTTCAAGATAGGGCTGGGGATTTTTCCAATTTTATAGATTAATTCAAATTTAATGTTTTACCACGATTTTATTTTTTATAAGGACCAGAAGTAGAATATATCACTAGGTGCCATTCACACAGAATGCACTTTTGTGTTGACAAAGATGCGACGCGGGCTTTGGAATAGGAAAAAATACAAGAAGATGTGAGTGAACTTCTTATAACTTGAGCTCCGTTTTTATGTAAACACATCCATGTTTACATAAAAAGAAAAAAAAAAAAAAAAACAATGGAAAAGCAGCACAATTGAATAAAAAAAACTTTAAAGAACTACTACTGTATGTCTGCTATTTCACGTTTGCTTCATGGTGACAGGCTGAAAGTTGCTGTCCATTGTTTTTACAGAACATTTATAGTTAATCATAGTCTACTGGTATTATACCTTCTGTCGCTTTGAATTTTAATTACCTTGACTTTTGAGAATTTTTTAAGCATTTTTCTTGTATTATTTCTGAACATATGTGACCCTGGACCACAAAACCAGTCTTAAGTGTCAATTTTTCGAAATTGAGATGTATACATCATCTGAAAGCTGAATAAATAAGCTTTCCATTGATGTATGGTTTGTTAGGATCGACAATATTTGGGCGAGATTCAACTATTTGAAAATCTAGAATCTGGAATGCAAAAAAATCTTAATACTGAGAAAATCATCTTTAAAGCTGTCCAAATTAATTCTTAGCAATGCATATTACTAATCATTTTTTTTTTTTATATATATTTACGATAGGAAATTTACAAAATATCTTAATGGAACATGATCTTTACTTAATATCCTAATGATTTTTGGCATAAAAGAAAAATCGATTTTTTGACCCATACAATGTTTTTTGGCTATTGCTACAAATAAGACTGGTTTTGTGTTCCAGGGTCACATATAATATGTAGAAGTTTGTACAAGATGCAGTTGTAGTTCATGCATCTTTTCTGCAAAGTTATTTAACAAGTGATTTGTTTAACAATTACATCATTTTGACAACTTCATGTGCGGTGCACTTGGAATAGATTTTTCTTTAAATAGAGGGTTAGTAAAGAAAAAGTTACTTGAATCTTGTTGTAATTACATTTTTAAGTTGACTTGCTTAAAATCGTAAAAATCAAGAAATGGTTAAACGTTCAGGTTTAAAAAAAAAATAAAATTGAGATTTTTTTTTTAACCACATCACCCAGTCCTACTTCAAGATTTTTCTTGGGGGGAAAAATGATTTGTTTACATCATTGTTTCTTCCTGGCCCCTTTATTTTTTTTGTGTACAGTTTATAAAGACTAACAGTACTTTCTTTTAGTACAAGTGAGAGACTGCACCTGTGGAAGCAGATAGTGTTTAGCTCTTCCATGTACCAGCGGCTGACGTCCTCCAGTGGGTCTCTCCTTAAGAGGCTGCTTTCAACTAGGTCCTCATTCCAGGACTCGGGCCAGGGTTCACTACTCTCCTCAATGCAACGCAAGATCTCCTTATCATGTGGAGAGGAGATCTGTGCACCATTGTGCCAGTAAACTTCAGAAAGTTGAAAAAGATAAAACAAACATCTTAGACTCACTGCTCTGAGGTACTGTATATGCACCACATACTTTTATTAAGATATTAAGACAATAATAATAATTAATATCATTATTATATTAGAGTGTGCTTGTGTTACTGTTTTTCTCTTAAAATATCAGTGATATTAACCTTCATGTGTTTACAGCTTACAACTTTTTATCATGTAGAATTATTTATAATTCTATATTATTTATTTATAGTGAGGCAGTTGTACTGCCTTTTCTTTTGCATTTAAATCTTTATTACAAGCAATCCTGTGGTTAATAAAGAATTTTTTTTCCTACCTTCATGAGTGAATCTATTATGTTGCCTTGTTTATCTGAAGTGCACTTTCCTTGTTTTAAAACTTAGCCGCAAACCAATATGTGATGACTTATGAAACACAGTAGACTTTAATTGTATGCATTTAAGGTGTAATTACTACATTTTCGTTTCAATCCAAGTTCATTTTTACTGCAAACAATGTGCTGTCCCTTTAATTCAGTGCGTGCAGCACAGCAAATAAACTCAGTGTGGAAAAGATCGCTGATCGTTTTTTGGGAGTTGAATAATTTTAATTGCAACTGTAGGTTCTCCACAGGGATTCATGTACATGGTGTGCAGGTGTGATCAAAATAAAAAAATGGGGTGGGTAAATAAGTTTAGACCCCTCATTTGAGTACCAACATGGTTGCTAGCTGTTAATGCACAACCACCGTTTTAGATCGACTAACTGTAATACTGTACAAGTCAAGATTTCCATTCAAACTGAAAGCATAAATCTAGACTATGCACTGCTGGTCAGAGAAAATGCGAAACTGTGACATTTTATCCACTGACATGCTTCACTCGGCAGAGCTAAAACCGAAAGCGCATATACTTACTTGCCGACAACCTATTTAAATAAGGGCTTGCTGATTTTATGTTTGAAAATGAAGAAAATTCATATAGAAATAAAAAAAGTAAAAAATAAAAGAAAATTAAATTATTCTAAATATAAACACTGTGTTGTATTTTATTTATTTTTTTGCAAAATATAATAGTATTGGACATTATTATTTTGTTTATTGTTTTATAAAGATAATGTTATTAATACTATTATTAATCATTTAGTTTTTTATAGTTATATTTAATCAGTCACACAATGTGCAAAAATCTCCAGATGCTCTCACGAGAACCAGACCGAAAGACTTGCGTGCATCCCTGGTTATCCATCCAGATAATTTTTAATGAGAAGAAATTATGTAGAAAAACTAATCCTGTCATCATTTACTCACCCTTGTGTCATTTCAAACCTGTATGACTTTCGTTCTTCTGCAGAACACAAAAGAAGATCATTTTTAGGAAAGTGGTTTTATGTCCATACAAACGTGGTTTAGTCAGTGGTTGCGACAAAACCACTTACCATTATTCTTGAAAATATGTTCTTTTGTGTTCGTTTTTGACAACTTCAGGGTGACAAAATTATGACAGTATTTAATAATCTTTAGCCCAAGTGTATTTTCTTACTGTGATGCAGCAGGAATGGCTTTGATAACTGAAAACGGATTATAATTTCTGTTTTGTAAATAAATTCATAATAGGATAAGCAGATGCTCACCTTGTATCCATTGTCCTCTTTTCTGTTATGAGATGCAGTGATCATGACTCCAGCTGCAGCTCCATACTTCATCACAGCATATGGCTGGAAGGCAAAAAGATGGAAAAACGATTCCACAGAAATTCCACTTTCATCATTATTACTGTTCTTTAGTATGCTTCCCAAATAACAACTTTGTTGAGAAAGATGTTTAAGTTCTTTTACTACTGTAAATTAAACACAATAATAATAATAGTAACTATTATGATGATCTATCAATAACATTTTCTTACCACAAATGGAGTGGGCACATATGTAGAGAATAGATAGACAGGGACATCTTTACAAAACATAACAGCGGCAGTCAACCTTGCAAGTCTGCAAAGAGGAGAAAAAAAACAACTGCATTTTCATATTATATATATATATATATATATATACAAGCATTAAAAGTCACATACATACACATATATATATATATATATATATATATATATATATATTTATTTATTAGTGGTGGGCCGTTATAAAAAATATCGCCGTTAATCTATTCTCAAAGTTGGGTTGGGAGCTGGGTCTATACTACGCAAGCTATGATGAGTTTCACCATGATATGTTTAGAGCGTATGCGATGCAGAAAGCAGCACAAACTCATTGTGCTTTCACACAGGACGCGTTTGCAGTCTACTGATCCGCGGCTGTTTAGTCCACAAACACAACATTTGTTCATTATTCTATATTTCAAACCATGTAAATAAAAAAAAAAAAAAAAAAAAAAAAAAGTCACTCTTATCACAGACCAGTAACAATCTTTCATAATCATAGACATTAGTTTAAACTTAATAAATATAAACAACATATTATTCATGCATTTGACTTCTAGGTTTGTATAATAAGCTGCTCAAGCAAGCTGCAAAACATTTAAACACAACAATTAGCCTACTTCTTGTTGGAATATCGCAAATAATTTAAAATTAAAGCACCGCTGACAGAAACAGTCGACTCTCGTGCCTTTTGCATTTAAATATTTATTACAAGCAATCGCACGGTTCTTAATGAACTTTGTTTTTCTGCTTCCATAAAAGTGCATATATCATGTTGCCTCGTTTATCTAAAGGTGCTCTTTTTCTTGTTTTAAACCTAGCCAAAAAACCAATGTGTTGCATGTGAAACACAGTAGGCTTTAATTAGTATACATTTATTGTGAAATTACTGCATTTCCGTGTCAATCCATGTAAATTTTTATCGCGAACAATGCGCTGTCATTTTAATTCAGCACAGCTTTAATTGCAGCACAGCTCTATCAGTACTAACAAGTGCATCTTATCATCTAATTGAACATAATTTGAATGCCTTCGGCAGAATTCAAATGAGCCATTTTAATCTAGATTAATCTAGATTAATTCCAAGATTACAGTGAGATTAATCTAGATTAAAAAAATTAATCTATGCCCACCACTAAAATATATATATGCAGTTAAGTTTATGTTAAAAATCAAAAATTACAGCAGAGTGGGTGAGTGAAAGATTTTAACAGCAACCTCTAACGCTATTGTTCTTATGACTCTAAAAATGTGCTTTCAGTGCATAAAGAATAAAACTGATGAATGGCTCAGCACATGCCTGAATACAGCACTATTGTTCAGTGCAGGAAGTGAGAATGTGTTCTCTAACTTCCTCTTACTGCTCTTGTCCACAACAGGCTGTTTTGCTGGTCCATTTTGCATTTTGCTTATTTCACTTGCAAAATGAGATAGATAGCACTTTATTTTACAGTCCTGTTCCACCTGTATACACTATATACTTATTACAATTATACAATACAATAACTGGGAAACAACTAGGTACTAACCCCGAACCTCCCCCCCCCCCCCCCCCAAACCCCCCCACCCACCACCCACCATGTTCAATTCCAATCAAGTTCTCTTCGTAAAAATCCAAAAATATATTAGGGTACAGGTAAGTTTAAAAGTGTTTGTTTACCCCCAAATTAAAACTTATCAACTGCTTAGCCTCATTTTGTTCAAAACCTGTTTCTCCTTTTGTGATCCACAGGGAAAAACAAAAAAACATACAGGTTTCAGGGTAGGAGAGCAAGACAGATACATGTTTTGCAACTACACCTTTAATTAAAACTGAATAAAATTGTTCACCTATTAAACAGGCTAGGCATGATGGTACATATGCCATTTTCTAGTTCTGAAACTCTTGTAAGTGCAACAAACTTGCATGTACAAATCAAAAGATAAAATACTTGCCTACAATAATAATTAAGAAAGAATCTGCTTTTTTGTTGATGTATGTATGAAATAAGGT
Source organism: Cyprinus carpio (assembly GCF_018340385.1). Lineage (NCBI taxonomy): Eukaryota > Metazoa > Chordata > Actinopteri > Cypriniformes > Cyprinidae > Cyprinus > Cyprinus carpio. Next base: position 1,902,004 of record NC_056611.1, read on the forward strand.
GTATTTGGAGTGGAGAGTGTTACCGTTCACTGGTGCAGCCACTACTTGTTTGGGCACGAGTGTCAAACCCGACCACCAGCCCTCTTGTTTTCAGGTCAGGGACATATTTGGCTAAGTACTTGTACATTCCCTACAAAAACAATTAAGAAAAAACAGTGTTATCATTGTTATCAAAAGAGAACGGACAATATGTAACAGTCAAAAAATTCAAGATATAAATCAAACAAAACAACAAAGCAAACAAGTTAAAAGCTTGAGGATCTGACTTACAACTACTACACTTTTGTAATGAAAACATCTTGGGCACGTTTCTGTATTAGCCTGATATTTATCTCATCATTCCTCAAATGCATCTCAATTTGATTATACAGTATACCCTGTTTACTTGTGTTGCACAGGGGCAAGCAGGTAAGGGGGTTGGTGCTTGGATAAAGTCTTCATGAATATAATTATCAAAACAATGTCCTATCTTATTGCACAGCATCAAAGCAGTAAATAATAACTTAAAGGGGTTGTCAACATTTACTAGACTTTGGACTAGCTATTTGAACTCAGTTCACTGCTGATGCTTTCCGTTTTAATTGTCTGTTGATGGCCTTTCATTTTTAACCAGAAATGTACATGCAGCTCTTCTGATGTTCACTGATCCTCTCAGTGGATTTTTTTTTTCTAGTTGCCAAATCCAGTCACTTGAAATGTGTCCATTTTGTACTTTTTGCCACCAAATGCCCGGCGGACACATGAAACAAAAACCCTGATCAATGGCGGGACTATATTCAAGCCAGTCCTAAATCGCATACCATTCCTTCCAGAATTTCTTTAACGTCTATTACTAGAAATAAAATTACTGGTTGATGTGGCCCTATCTGAATAAATTTTGCACACATTTTTGGTCAGTGAACTGGATGATATGGAGAGACACAGAGGAGACTGTTGCCAAAGGATTTGTTGAATAAAGTTGTTATTTTTGTTTTCTTCACTTACAAAAAGTGTTCCCGTCGCTTCTTATAACCCAGATTGCACATCTGATGGCAGATGGAGTACTCTCATACCTTTTCTGGACCTTGACACTGTTATTTACTTGGCAGTCTATGGGACAGTCACAGGCCTCCTGGTTTTCATCCAAAATATCTTAAATTGTGTTCCAAAGACAAATGGAGCTTTTACGGGTTTGGAACGACATGGGGGTAAGTGATTAATGACAAAATTTTCATTTTGGGGTGGAGTATCCCTTTAAGGTCAAATAATGAGATTCCATCTGCACACTGTTAACCTGGACCAACCTGTGTAGACTGGATGACAGTTAGGTCATTGATGCAAGCAAACCCTGCACCCATCTCTGCTCTCAATCCAGCTGTTCCAAACGTCATCCTGGAGCACAACCTCCTCCTCAGCTCCACCACACGCCCCTCTCGCACCAGAGACTCCATCTGCTTCCATGTCTGAGGATTCTAAAGAGACAAAAACTAGCGTTGTCAACTTAAATTTTATTTAGAAAAATGTTTTTAAAAATTTAACATAAATAATAATAAAAACAACACCCTTGAACCCGTGCATAAAATGACCCCTAAGTCTATACTCATTTGGGGTCCCAACATACAGTAGTTCCCAAACGGCTTCATTTGGGGACTTTTCCCAGCAAATACTGATATGCAATCATTTGTCTAATTAATCGCCATTTCTTTCTTTCTTTCTTTCTTTTTCTTTCTTTCTTTCATCCATTCATGCAAATCAACTAACAGCCCTAACAAACCCACACATAACAGAAAAGTACAGAAGTCTAATTTAGAGGGATTTTTAAGGACAAACATGATTCTGGGACACCGCAGACCATTGCAAATGGTACGTTATTGATCCGATAAAAAAAAAAAAAAATCAATAATGCTCTCACATCTAAAAAGTGAAAAAAGAGGGCAGCACCAGACACTCTTCCCAGCATTTGCTTTAGTATGCCAGGTGCAGCAATGAGTCAGCTGTAATCATGCATCTAATCATGGATTTTTTTTTTTAACAGGATGGAAAATTAATAATTCCTTTTTTCCGTTGCTGAAAGCTTATCTCTGCACTTCTGATTAATCCAAACATGTAAGCTAGCTGAGCCACCTAAACACGTGAACACAAGAATGTTTAAATAGCATTAAAAGTACATAATCAGTAAAAGTAGGCCTACCACTTAATCATTCCATGAAGGGAAATGCCACTTTCCATCTATTTTTGCTGAGCTAATGGTTTTTTATTACAACTGCCAGCTGCCAGCTGGTTGCTCTAGTGCACTTCTATATACACCAGTCATCCAGTGCTGGTGGAGTCTGACATTTGCAAGATGAGGTCAGCCAGACATATGACTACTAAATTTGCCTGTGCAATAAAAATTGAAAAAGAGCTACAAACTGTACTAATATGCTTACAATACAATGTGTAAATTCTGAAAATAGCTGTTGCAATGTACCAGACAAACCCCTTTTGACATAGCAAAAACATGGTGATGGCATACCATGGTACGTCATCTTTAGTACTGTAAATCTAATAACATCGCTGTTCTGTGCCATGTCCTGTACTAACTAGAAGAGTGGAAATACCATGGATTTTCTAGTTCTGTACTATGGTAGGACCATCCATTACGAAAGAGTACTGGGGTACAGCAATGGAGACGGATGCATTCTTCCTTTCATATATTTCATGATACTAAAATCCATGGACCATGGTATTTACCTGGGTGCTTCCAGGAATACTGTGGCACAACTATGGTACATATCAAATTATAATGGCATCTGATATCATCCCTGCACCACCACAGCCAAAACTCAAGTGAATGACTCAAGTTGGCACTGCAATGCAGTGAAATGCAATGCCATACTGAATGTTTCAGAGAGTTTATATGCTAAACATCGCACTTTATTGTCATGACAACATAAAAAACGAAACGTATTTAGTTTCTCAACAGATGCTGTATTTAAAAATGCATGAGCACAGTCTGATAAAGACAAACAACTGATATGAACAATATGAAAACACTTTATAAAACCACTGACAGAGGCAAGGGTTGCAAACATGGTCACACACACCCACCAGTCATACCGTCAGTGTGAGAAGGTTTAAACCCGGTTCCACTCTCACCTTATCCCAGGCCATCCACTGATTGACTGCCTTGTCCAGGACCGGGTCCCCAGTGCTGCTGAGACATTGTGAGTTTGCGTTGAGGTCTCCATTAGACCCCATTTTAGCGGTAGAGCCAGATGGGTGAGTTTAGACGGGAACTTCTTCTAATCCAGCTGCTCCCAACCGGCGCGACTGAATATTTTTTTGCGCACAGCAGCGTGCTCGGAAATTAAAGATTAACGGCGTGACGTCACCATTCAAATAGGTCACAGACGAAAGGCGAGACACACCGTCAACTCGTCACTCTAAATGCGCATCAAATTAGGTACTGCTGTACCTTGCGTCACATCCCTGCTCACAGACCAAATGACACCTGGATCGTTTTAAACACTACATTTTCTGACGACGACAAAAACCGATTCAAAATTAAATACCCTGCAGCTGGATTAGTTCACTTTAAAGCGAACAACTCCTCGTCAGCCGGTGAGCCACATGCAGTTAGCATCGATGTCTTTAGCCTAAGTGCGTTTGTTGGTGATCAGAAAGCAGTTCCGTTATTTACGCACGTCACGTCACAAAACACGTGTGCAAATGTTTCTCTATAACTGGAAGAGAGTGTTGCAGTGGCTTTTAGTCGCATATGAACCGCTGTGACCATCAAACTCTTTCGCTAAACTGCTGTCACAACTCAGGGGTGGGTCGGGCTCAGATGGGGGATGCTGGGAAATTGAGTTATTTTTTTTCTCTGTATTTTTTCAACCAGGCAGTAGGCCCTCGGTGGGCTTATAGTTCTGTGGTTTGTTATTCTAGAGATCAGGAATATGAAATTACAAATAAAAATGTAACTAAGTATTTGTAAATGTGAGAAGTTTTCTGCACATTAGGCATAAGACTAAATAAGTGCATTGTTGTGTTCACATACTGCCAACACACATGTATATGTCCAAACACCATGTAAAAGTGGATTTTGCATAATAGGTGCCCTTTAAATAAAACAGCCCACCATGTTTATTGTTATATGACCTGGCATATAATGTACTGTATGTATGTATGCATGCATGCCTACTGTATAAACAACAATCGCTTTAGACCAGTTATAGCCACTTACCTTGCAAACACATGAATTAAAGGGAACAAGCACCACTTTAAATTACAGTCCACAAATTGTGTCTTTACCCTGTAAATACATGGAACAAGGGAGGAACAATTTGCACTTAAACACAGAAACGTGTATATTTGCACAGCCAGTATACATCCACTTAAATATAAGTGTTGTATCGTGTATTTTTTTCTGTGAACGGCTGGAAAGAGGTAAGCTTGTTTGAGGCTGCACTGAACCTTGATGGTATATCATGCAAAGTTTTTTGGTGTTAGTGGTGTTGGGAAGTTGCTGGGGTGATGAATAAGCTTTCATAAGATAAGAAGACTGGTGAATTATAAATCATAGCAGAAACTCATGAACTCATTTCACTCGATGTCCAGTTTTGTTGTTCAGTAATCACCATCATGTATCCTTTAATAATAAAATATAGTTCAAAAATACCTAGGCCTACACCGATTTAAAATTATAAAAAAGTATATTGTCTTTCTAAATCACTCCCAAATATAAGCTAGTTGTTTAGCATAGTAGGTCATATCACGTAATATTAGAATAGCTACCCCTTCAAAATACTTAAAGTACAAATGATTTGACAGGTTGTTACTTGTATACCTACACGGAGGTATTGAATAGGTACACTATAATTACAAAAAAAGTTATGCTGTAAATTCTGTTTACATACGCTGTAAATTGCAGACTGTATGCTAATCTAAAGAGTTAGCGATAATATATCACTTATAGTACTTAATGGATGTGTCATTTGAAAAGTGTGTACCGAAAGCAACATATTTTGCAGAAATGTATCCAGAGTCACATATTTCCAGTGAGTCTGGGTTGAATGCAGTATTCTTGTTTTTAACACTTTTGGACTTGGTTCAGCTTTATTCTACTGCTTCTTTCCCTCAATTAGTTTTTTTGTTGTTGTTGTTGTTGTTGTTTTTTTTTTGTTTTTTTACCCTGATTGTCTAACTTCCTCATTTATCCCTCCTAACTTGCTCTGTTCTGATACATGTTCTTCATCCCTTCATTCTTGTTCATTGTCTTTTTTTTTCTAGTATCCCTAGCATGCATGCTTATAGAAGAGAAGTGAGGTGAAAAGAGTAAAAGAGAGAGGCTAGCTCAAAAAAATAAAAATAAAATAATAATAAATAAAATAAAAAAGTGATGCATTCAGATCCATAAAACCGAGCAGACCATAAAGCAAACATAAGCACTTCAGAAACCATTAATCTTTATTATTATATCTAAAATGTAACAATTTGTGTAGCAGAAACATATCGTAGAAGAACATTTCAGATAAATGAAATCATTTTAAAACATTGATTGTCTACAGAAACCTCTTTCATTTTAATTCTAAATTTCATATTGTAAGTACACGATTCAAAGAAGCAAACTAAATAATAAAAACAATATACAATTAACATATATTTAAAAACAAATAAAATATATGCTCTACATTCTATGCAGAAATACCAAAAGAACAGAGGTTATATATTTAGCAAGATTGCATCGATTTCCACGTCAAGGTCCACAGCAAAGGTTTGGTATGATTATAATGGTCATAACACTTGAGTTAAAGCTCAGCATTCACATTGTGGCCTGCAATGTTTATTGAATAATGCTCTGGGGACCTACATCTCAAAGGTCACTAAACATATGGACATTAATACAAAGAACACAGGTAATAAATAACATTCTTATTCTTATTTATGTCTCCATTTTCACTTTTGCATTGACTTTGCAATTAAAGTTATTTTTTGATTGTCCCATAACCAGAAAGCATGAAATCTGTGCATAAATGTCAACAAAGAATAACGCATTAATCAATGGCCCTTTAATGTGAATAAAAAAAATGTTTGGATGATAAATGCCACATGGAGGTGTGTGAGATCCTCTAAGATTACTTATATGACCTTCGAATCAATCCAGGAAAATCAAAGGCATTTAGAAGAGTAAACGCGAAATTGTAAACCAGAAAGACATTTCTGAATGTAGGAAGAGAAATATGTGACTCTGGAGCACAAAAGCAGTCTTAAGTCGCTGGGGTATATTTTTAGTATCAGCCAAAAAACCATTGTATGGGTCAAAATTATAGATTTTTCTTTTATGCCAAAAATCATTCGGATATTAAGTAAAGATCATGTTCCATGAAGATATTTTGTAAATTTCCTACCGTAAATATATCAAAACTTAATTTTTGATTAGTATTATGCATAGCTAAGAATTCATTTGGACAAATTTAAAGGTGATTTTCTCAATATTTAGATTTTTTTTGCACCCTCAGATTCCAGATTTTCAAATAGTTGTATCTCAGCCAAATATTGTCTGATCCTAATAAACCATAAATCGATGGAAAGCTTATTTATTCAGCTTTCAGATGATGTAAATTTCAACTTCGACACATAAGACTGCTTTTGTGCTCCAGGGTCACATATATGGTTTGCCAACTTTGAGTTTGTTAATAGTGATGAAATCCAATAATTGACATTTCAATGAACATATAAAAGGCATGCATTTTGTAAAAGCTGGCAAAATTCTTATTTGCATATGAAGATGGTTAACTGTGCATAATGTGGCCCCATAAACACAGGCAAAAGTCCTTACGCTCTGCTGACCAATTTTCTATACATGCTGTATTGACCTTTAAAGCTGATGCTATTTACTTTTTAATCCTAAAATCAATTCCCAGATTTTTTTTTTCTTTAAGTACACATTTAAAATGTCAGCATGAATTAAATGTCACCACATGCCACATTACCCAGTAAGCCAGTTCCTTTATACAACATCTGTGAGCTGGAGGCGAGACTGCTCAACCAATGGCAGAAGGGGTTCAAGAAACCTTTTTGAAAACTGTCATTATTTTTGCAGTTGTGTTCGGTGACACTAGTGGCACAAAAATCCCAGTTTGTGCATACTACGGTTCATTATATCAGTTTGTGCATACTACGGTTTTCCTCTGATGAGCTTGAAACCCAGTTACAACTGACACACAGGTTTTTTTCAAGAGCAGCAGCCATTACCGACAGAATGAGAGCTTTTCAGTAATGTAGAAGGAATGTCAGGTAGAATTAATAGGAACAATAAATAAATAGAAACAAAAACAATCTACATCTGTGTGCTCAACCTGGGCACCCTTATGAAAAAGAAGCACATTTTCGCATACTTTTAAAAATAGTAAATATTAAAGAAATAATTCAATTTAAAAATATATACTTGTAAACCAATTGTACTGTTTTTGGACACTTAATCACATTTTAACTGAAATAAAATGAAATGGTATTTGTGTCCATTTATATTAAATGTAATAAGCCCGAAATTAAGAGCACTCTTTTTTTAACCCACTTAAGTACACCATTATATGTGATTACTTCTGTTGTCTATGAAATATGGTTAAAGTTTAACGCTGAATGTACTGAAAAACATTTATGGTAAAACAAAATATACTTTAATGTGGTTTTCGATTAAAACTTTACAATATAGCACATTTAAAATATATTACCCTGAAATGTAATATCAAATAACACACTAGAGTTTAAATTATAATCGAGTACTTCATATTAAACTAAGACTTTTGATTTGACATTATTACAAAGTGCACTTTTTAAAAGTGTACTAAAATGTATTAAGAAACACCCATGACAGTGTACTCTCTTAAGTGGTATTTTATTGCATTAATATTATCTTATCTGCAAGTACTTTTTAATAAATGCACTTTTTAAGATTTGAAGAACACTAAAAGTGCACATTTAATAGAATTGAACACACTTCTTTTTCACAAGGCCCAGATTCCAGCTCTCCAATATGATCACGCAAAACAGCATATTACTTTTTCATTCAAAATCCGAACTTCTCCGGTGAAAGTCTTTTATCAGTTTCTACAAGTTTTCTTCAGTGCGCCCATGTTTCTCTCTCTAGCCGTACAGACATTCGGTTGAGCCCCAAAACTGTTGTGTTCTAAGCTCTTTGTCTTCTTATAAAAGCATGCAAAAGCTGGACATCTACATACTGTGACTTCAAGTTGAGCCCAGGTTTCTGGGAAAACATGGCGATGGTCAGTTAGGAGGGAACAAACCCTCTCTGCTTTGGCTTTCTCAGCCTAGTCCTCCCTGGGCAGGAAAGTCTCGACAGTCCATCAGGTCTCCCACAAGTCTACCTCTCAGCACTGATCTTGTATCGCAGGACGAAGTAAGCGATCAGACGAAGCGATACAAAGAAGATGCCCAGTACAATGAAGTCCAGGTAGAGGTTCGCATCTTCAACATCCAGCTCCTTCAAAATGGCTTCAGACTTCTGGAAGTGGCACGTCTCACCTTTGTCGCAGTGCAGGTCTTCACGGTCAAGTCCGTAGATGGACAGAATGACTCCTTCAAAACCATATCTGAAAGCATTTAGAAGAAGACCACTTAAGATATACTGGTATCCTGTTTTGCTGTATTATACAGGTCTCTGGAATACTTGATTCTGATTGGTCAAACACAGCATTGTGCTGCAACTATTGTCAGATATTTCCTATTTTAACCACTATGTACATCTCTCTTACATGGTTTCTACATAGTTTAGTTTCTTTCATCCTACAGCTTTTTTCGACTCACAAAATAAAATAGTTTAAATTTAGATCAATATCTTGATCATTTATCATCATGATAAACCTTTTCTACACTGTACATTATAACTTACATATTAAAGGACAACATAAATCACATTTGTAGCATATTTAATTTCCGCAACGAGTATAATGCACTTGCAGATTATATCATATTAATAAAATAAAAGGCTACTAAGTCACTTTCATGACTGTTTCTTAACACACTTAAGCACACATTAAGAAGTACATTTCAAATAACTGTATTTTAATATAATTTTGCAATGTTTTTAAGAAGTGAACTTTTTGTGTAGATTGACATGGTAAAGAACATGAAAATTATTTGATTATTATTTTAACTGGAGTGTTTTTTTGTTTGTTTTATATTACTTTTAAAGTTGACACATTTTAAATGTACTAAATTGAAAGTTCATCATTACAAATGTGTAATTATAAATATATTTAAATACAAGTTTTAATACAGATTACATTTTTGGTTACCATAAATGCTTGTCAGTGCATTCTTCAGTAACGTTATACTTTAAAGCAACACTGTGTAACTTTTTTCTGTGTTCAGAATTTGCAAAATGTATTTAATGAGCGAGTACATCATAAATAAACTCAATCATAAATTCATCTACCAAACCGACTTTTTGTCTTATCCCAAATCAATACGGTACATTTATAATAAGTATTGTTATAATTATTTTTGTACTATTGTAGTCTGTTCGGGTCGTCACCTCTGCGGAGTAACACATACCTGCGTGAATCACCACGGACATAAACTTGTTTATTAACCACTAGAGCGCCAAAATGCACATAGTGTTGCTTTAAATATAATTCAAAGAAAATAGAATTATAAAATTACATTTATAAAATGGATAGTTCCGGTCCTTGATTCTGATTGGCTGAACCACATTTGAAGCTTTTGTAAGTTACTCTAAAAACATACACCCTTGTTTACGTTTGCGTGTTGCTTGGCAACCACTGTGCTGCAACCACAACTGATTCTAAGGAACTACACTGTTTGGTGGAAGAATACTGTTTTTATTAATATCATTAAACCTTATTTGCTCTGTTTTATTTTATTTTTGATTTATTTTAATTTCAGATGATACATACTTAAGGTAATTGGTGTTCCTAATTTCAAATAAACCAGCAGAATGAATTCGGCGCATACAGTAGCCTATCTATCACAACTCTATACTGAGTCTTAGCTACAATAAACATTTCCTGATGTTGCTTTAACTTACCTGACATAGGAAATGTATGATATCCATTGGAGGTATTTTGGAATGGTGTCAAAACTGACAAAGAAACCTGAAAACAGCAGCACGGGGATGGCTGTCACAGGACCGACAAAAGTTGCTACCTGTCAAAGAAACACAAAGCTGCATCATTATATCAACATTAGGCAAAACATGCATTTTCTATTAATGGCATCGAAATTTATTGATAATGATTTGAGGTATTTACTTGTAATGAGGTGGATGCTGCTCCTATCAACAGTCCCAGTGACTGTGCAACCAGTGACGTGAGTGTCCCTAAAGCCAGGAAGAGTATGAAACGAACTGCATCTGAAGGTTGAGATGTCATCCAGTACACTATACTGCAGTAAGCCACTGGGAACACGATCTGTGAGGAAGAAACGTTTGCTCAGATTGATCCTTTTCTGAAAGTATTTTGAAGTATCTGTTTTAGAGAGAAGACTGACAATCTGAATATTTGTCCATAGCATTCAAAACAATTGGAGAATTTTACTGATTGGAGGACATTTCTGATTTCTGACCAAAGATACCTGAAAAGCAAATCTGCTTCGAGCTCCAATAACACGTTTATGCCATAACCATCTTAGTGTTCCCCCTTTTCTGATTTTTGTTCTATTTTTAACCTGTAATGTTTCCGTACTATGAAGAAACCCTGCTGTAAATCTTATTTTGTGAATCATCATACTGAGCACAACAACCAAGCATGCAACTTTTCAAACCACACGTTTTCTTTTGTTCCCTGTTACCTGAAATGGGACGTCCGCCATTGTTTTGGCCAAGTAGTATGCCTTTAGGCTGTACCAGTAATTTAGATGTTCTCTCAGAAAGACACCCATCTCAAGAGGAACTATAATAACAATCAGAAAGAACAGATGAGCAAGGATAGCATGTTATTATCAAGTTAGTGAACGTGTGTGTCATAAAGAACAAAATGGACATTTGTACACAAACTGTACAGACTCACATGTGAGGACGGTGGGCATCAAAGCTGCGAACATGAGGAACAACATTGAGAAGAACAGGAACCCGGAATTGCTAAGGACCTTCTTGGCCTCGTTGCCGATGCCCAGGTATAAAAGACCAATTAGAATTCCAATGCCCAGATGAGACATGATGCGCAAATGTGTCAACACCTAAATGAAGAAAAATCATGTTCTAATCAAACCTATGTTCCTTCCGTTTTCCGTTATATACCCACATTCATGTGTCAGTCAGCACTGAATGGCTTCTGAAATGCAGCTTAGTTACTGAATTTGAAAATAATACGAATTTAGGGAGCAAACAGGATGCATTTCTTTTCATTCTAAATTGAATTTGAGTGGGATTAAAATATAATTAAATTCTGCTGTAAAATGGTATATGTGCTAGTGTGTATTTTCTAATATGTCATTTCAGTTAAAGTTTCAATATACCGTAATCATTTATTTAAAAAAAAAATAATAATTATATATATATATATATATATATATATATATATATATATATATATATATATATATATAGATATATATATATATATATATACATATATATATATACAGTTTTTAATATTCATGCACACAATATGAGGTATTTTCAAAAACACTGGATTAAATAATCAATGTATGAAAATGCATTTGTATTCCATTTATGCAAAATTCATTATATTTCATAATATTTTTACTCACCATGGTGGAACACTTGACATATATATATATATGTGTGTGTGTGTGTGTGTGTGTGTGTGTGTTTGTCTGTGTGTGAAGTTTATTTTCAAAAACAGATAACAGTTTTTTTTTTTTAATAAAAAAAAATCATGTTTTTCATTATGTTATCATGTTTTTATTGCGTTTTATTGTGTTAGTTAGCTAGTATTTTTTAGTTATAACCTTTTTTTCCCCCCATTTTTACAAAATAACTGCAGTTTGATTGAGATTAATTGAATGCACATTGAAAAAAACATGATTTTTGAAAATTGTTAAACACTGAGTTATCTGTCTTGGCAAATTAATTCTTTAATATATACTGTATATATATATATATATAGATATATATATATATATATATATATATATATATATATATATATATATATATACACACACACACACACACACACAATATCTTTGTACAACAATTCAGTAATTTTCAGTGAAAAACACAAAATTTTAATCCATGACCTCACTACTAATATTAGTTATTATGATTATTATATTACTATATGATAAGCTTAACGTCTGTTTGTGTTGCATAACATCTGATGATCTTTATGTTGTATTTGGTTTTTGTGTTTGTTTTTCTTATCTTCAGGGTGGGGTTGATGTTTTGCTTATCTCTCATGATGCTGAGAAAAGTTCTCTTGAAAAGGATGCGAAACTGCGTCAGGCAGCTGGCAGAGAAACTATGGCAACCCTCTGAAGATGAAGAGTCCTGAAGAAAACAGGTTAAAATATTTAATTTATTGACTGTTAGGAAAAAAATAACACCGTTGTACCTACTTTACCCCTAAAGGGTGCACATTAGTACCTCAGAGCAGTAATATGTATTCATAATAAGGTAGTAATATGTAATCTTTTGGTACTTTTATGAAATGTTTAGGGGTAAAGAAGGTACAAAATTGTCTCTTTAAAGGTCTTGCTCCAGTGACAAGCTGTTGTACCCCTAAAGGCAATTTTGTTTTTTGTTTTTTTTACAAAAAAGTGTTGTATTGTGGTTATTCTGATGTTATTTTATGTGTTGTTTGATGACTTAGTGTATTTCTACATACCTCATCAGAAGGTCTGTGCCACAGGAAGGGATAATGGACCCCATTACCATTCATTTCACTTTTGTAGTCTTTCTCACACTTGCTCTCCTGAACGGCCTTCACCAGCCGAGCCGTCTGGTCACCGTATTCTCCAGAGGCCACCTCCATTACTGAAGAAATGAAGAAAAACACTCTCAGACTCAAAAAGACACCTGTACTGAGAATACAGATGTGGTTAATTTTTTTCACTCTCTCTATTATTCTCACAGTTATTTTAAAATGTGATAAAATTTCAGAATATTATACTGTTTTTATTGCATTTTCAGTCAAATAAATGCAGCCTTGGTGAACATAAGAGATTTTTATCTTTTCCAAAAACATTTAAAAAAATCTTTTAAAAAAAGTATTTTATAACTTCACAGACTGCAAATATTCAAGGGAACATTAGCAAATAATTCTAATAATAATTTATTTCAGTGATTTCCAATTAGATATTCTTAAACTACTGAAAGAGTGTTTTTTTTTTTTTTTTGCAATTTGTGTGTGTGTGTGTGTTTGTTTTTTTGTGTGAATGTGTTTTATTGTGTTTGTTTAAAGAACTGTGTCTGTGTGTGTGTGTGTTTTTGGTATGCGGGGTTGTGATAGGTGGGGCAGTTGAGTCCCAGTTCTCTGAGATATGGGATTAGGCTCGATACTCTTCCTCTGTAAATACACTGGCCTTGACTGAGGACATACAGCTGGGAAAAAAACACCAAGAATGAGGTGTAAGAGACAGCAATTCACATAACAGCATGTATTTAAAAATATTCAAGTATAAATTTTAAAATCGTGATTACCTTATCGAAGAGTTCAAACACTTTAGCACTGGGCTGATGAATTGTGCATATGACAGTTCGACCCCCCTGAGCAAGAGCCTTCATCAGAGACACCACCTGGAAGCAGGATGAACTGTCCAGTCCTTCAGAGAGAGAGAAAAAAACAGAGAAAATGATAGTTAGCACCTTCCTGTGGCTGGAGTCACAGCAGTAACAAACATGATCAAGCTGCGGTGCTCTGTAGTCCTACATTATGTCCCAATTCCCTTCTCCCATCTCTCTTTCCAAAAAATTACGATCTATCATTCCCATTCAGTCAGTCACGTTCGGCGTCACATCGGAACGAACCGACGAATTGGGACGGGATGTCTCCATTCCCTGAAGAAGGGAACGGAGACGTCACGTCCCAATTCGAAGGTTACATACATAACCAAGATGGTACTTTTCATTCTAATAGAAACAGGGGCAAATATAATGTATTTTTTATTATTAAATTATATTATACTATATTATATTGGGTTATTATAGTTAACTAACCCTAAAATCAAAAACGGTCTCAACTATACAAAAAAAAAAAAACTTTTATGGAAAAAAAGTACAATTATTTAATTCCAGCTAGTTGCCATGGCAACATTTCTCATTTTCATTTAGTTTAACTTAATTTAGCTTATTTTTAGATGTACTAAAACAACTAAAACTAAAACTTAAATAAAATATATATATAGACATAAAATATATAAACATAAAAATATTTTAAAAATGACAACAAAACATAACAAAATTATAAAAACTTTAAACTTTCAAAACTTCAAAATTATTTACATTTAAAATAAAAATAGAAAACAGAATAGCAAAATCTAATACAAAATATTAACTATAACAACACGTTTAATGATATATTATATCACATTTATAAAAGGCTAACTCTGTTTTATTTCAGCTAGTACAAAAAATAAGACTAAAATGAAAACAGAAAATATAAAAACTAAATATTGATAAAACTTTAACTGTATGTTATTAAAATATTAAAATAACACTGATATATTATATTATATTATATTATATTATATTATATTATATTATATTATATTATATTATATATTGGGTTATTATAGTTAACTAACCCTTTAATTAAAAGCTGTCTCATCTATAAACAAACAAACTAATTTTTATGGAAAAAAGTACAGTTATTTTATTTCAGCTAGTTGCCAAGGCAACATTTCTCATTTTCATTTAGTTTAACTTAATTCAGCTTATTTTTAAATGTACTAAAACAACTAAAACTAAAACTGAAATAAAAACTATATATAAAAATAAAAATAATTTTGAAAATGACAAAACATAACAAAATTATAAAAACTTTAACTTTAAAATTATTTACAATAAAAATAGAAAATAATAAAAAAACTAATTCAAAATATTAACTATGACAACACGTCAATATTATATTATATTATATTATATTATATTATATTATATTATATTATATTATATTATATTATATTATATTATATTATATTACTTGTAGTATATAACAATACTGCATTAAAACTATGGTGCTGCTCAAGTGTGTTTATTAGTGGGCCAGACAAGGTTAAAGAGATGAGATTAGATTGTAATCTTCACCTCTCTCTGTCAAGGCATATTAATTATCACAGATGACAGAGACACTGCTGGATAAAGTGGAAGATTAAGTGTCTATCTTAAAGTACAGGACAAGGCTGTAGCCTTCAAAACAGCATAACATCACTGCACATGCTGCACACAAGCTTCTGACAGGATGCTCAGCTAATGCATTCCTTTGAGGCATGAATGTGTCCTATTTAACTCGGTGACATCATATTAACGATAACGGTGCTGCTCTTATGCAACCTATAGAAGCTAGCCAAAGCCACATGGCCTTGACTTCCATGAAGGAGAATCTGTTTATCCTTGTATAAGCATGGTTATTGTATAAATGCGATTTATGAAAGTATCGTTTTATGCCAAAATGAATTTAGTTTGCCGCTCTCCAAAGAATCAGGGAATCGTTTTTGTTCTTAGCAGGCAATCCCAGAGAGGAATGAAGAGCTTAACAGAGCCCGTAGAGACCAGGTCTCAACCATCTAACAGTATCCCAACTGGGCACAGCCTGTAAGTGAATATGCAATACTGCATTCACACGTTACAAGGACGTAACAGAGAAACCTCATGGGTAAGAGATATATTTGGATCAGGAACGTCACATATAGTCCGCCTCATAGCCATGCATTTGTGAAAAATAAATAAAACAAAGATTACAATTGCAAAATGCACTAGCAGTTTCTGAGTAAAAATTGTAAACCCTACACTATTTTTCTTAAGTATGGAGGAGGCTCACCTCGTGGGCTCATCAAAGAACATGACGGGTGGGTTGTTGACAAGCTCCAGAGCGACGGCCAAACGTTTCCTCTGACCCCCAGACAGGTTGGATGTGCGTGTTTTGGCACATTCTGACAAACCAAGAGCGGTCAGGATTTCACGAACCTACAACAACAGCACGTATGCATCATCATGCAACGGAGTAAGGACAGCACATGCACACACACATATCTACACTACAATCAAACGTTTGTGGTTGGACTTAAAAAAAAAAAAAAAAGTCTCATGATAATGAAGGCTGCATTTATTTGATATATAAAAAAACAGAAATACATTTAAAAAATGTGAAATATTTCTGGTATTTCAAATAACTGTTTTCAATTTCAATGCATTTTAAAATGTAATTTATTCCTGTAATGCAAAGCTGAATTTTACTCCAGTCTTCAGAGTCACAAACATCATCGTCAATGCTGAAAAAAGTTGTGCTGCTTAACATTTTTGTGGAAACCATGATAATTCAGAAGAACATCATTTATTTGAAACTGAATTTTGACAATGTATTAGTAGTCCTTATTGTCACTTTAGTATAATGCATAATATATTATGTTCTTAAAAAAAAATAATAATAACATTCTGACCCCAAATGTTTGAGCGGCGGTGTACTTGTTTACTGTGATTTCAATAATTAGGACATGCAGGTCAAGTAATGTTTAAGGCACCCACGGCAGACCTTTACCAAAAGTCCCAAAGATTAAGCCGGTCATACATAACTTCACACGCCTCTCACTTACCATTTCACGTCTGCCTTCATCCTTTTCCTGGAGTTTGAGATTAGCTGATACCTGAGCAGGGAGAGTGAGTGATTTAGATCATGATGAGCATTAGCGGTACAACTAAAGCTAACAGAGGGATTTGCATGAACACAACAACTGCAGTTACATGAGATGTATTCCTGTGAATCTAGCAGTGAGAGCTGATTACATGTTTTCTGTTTGTGTATGTTATATTTACCATGAGGTAATGTGCTTGGTATTAATGTGTTTTTTTGGCTAAATATAAAGCTTATACAAAGGCTATATGCAACAAGGGCTGTAAAGTAAATGATTTTAAGCACTTTGGGTGATTTGTACTTTACTACTGAAAGTGTACACTCATACTTTTACACAATAACATTAGCCCCTTTCACACCAGTAAATTACCGTAAAATTACCAGAACGATTTTACTGGGAAATACAAAAATGTGCTGTTTACACTGGCAATGGTATAAACCGTTTTTTTTTTTTTTTTTCTGATAATGCACCATTTACACATCAGTTTCAAATTACCTGTAAATTCTGTGACATTATTAAACGAAAATGACCTCTTAATGGCTGCACCTCCCGGTGGTGTGTTTGTAAACATAGAGGGTTATATGCTTTTGTCCTAGTGACACTGTATTAGACGACTTCAAACCGAACTACAGCGCGGAGTAAATCTGTCATCTGTCAGAATGCTTTGATAAAGATATAGTTCTAAAAATTGTTCTCAATATTAAAGAATAGCAGAGTCCACATCACAACTATATCTATAAAGACAGAGAAACAATATCATTGGAATCACTTTCAAAACGATTTTTTTTCCAGCTCATGAACGATAAAAAATTGACAGCCAATCAGAATCCATCCTGCTGTAATGAGTTTTGAGCAGCAGACGATCATGCACTTAGAATAAAGAGGTGATATCACTCGCTGGTGTGGATGCTAATATCGTTATCTTTATAGTTATCATTCTTGGTGTGAACAGGGCTTTACAACACTTTGATCTGAATTTGTACGTGCTCACACCGGTAATCTTCATTCTGCACGCACAGAGCATCACTCCAGCTATTTACTGGTAATGTTACAACTTCTCATACTGGTAAATTTCCAGAATGAATTTACCAGATTTTTCATGTTCACGCATGATCTCTTAGTGGTAATTTACCAGTAAAGTTTGTATGTGTGAAATAGGATATTTGCAAGGGAAAAAGTTTATTTACAATTTATTTTTATTTATTTTTTTAACCTAAAGGTCCGAAATTCACATCCAAAATTTTCAGACGTTAAAAAATAAATATGACCTCATGTTTTGTCGATCATGTTTACATATTGCCTCCGAAACTTTCATGCATCATGAAAAAAAAAGTAGCATTGGGTTCAAATTTCTTTTTTTTTGGGGGGGTTGGGGGGGGGGTTAGGACTGCAAAGATCTATAGGCTACAGTACCTCCTCTTGAGAAAAGTAGTGTGCTTATTTGTATTGACTGATACACTGGGAGCTACTGTAACGATCTCTGTCTGTTTCATGAAGTTTTGTTTTTCCATTCCCATTTTGCCTGTGTTCCTGGTGATTAGTGGTTCCTACCTAATTATGCACCTGTTTCAGTTCTAGTTGATTACTTCAGTCTGTGTATTTAAGCCCTTGGTTCTCTTGGTTCAGTGTCTGTTCTTGTTAGATTTATATGTGGTCGTGTTTTTTTGTATTTATGTATTAAAAGACTGTTTCCTGGATACTGTTTCCTGGATAGTGTCACTAATGCAGCTCAGTGATATAATTTCAGCAGACACGCACCATCATGGCTTCCTGTACGGTGAGATGTGGCAGTAACATGTCATCCTGCATGATGTAGCAGGACACTTTCCTGAAAGATCGCAGATCTCTGGGCTGCCCGTTAATCAGGATCTCCCCCTTCATGCCTGTTTCCCTGCGTGACAAACACATGTTCAGATATACTGTCTTTTGAAACATTATCAAATCTATGACCACTGTTTCCTGATAAATGATCATGATATCCCAAACATTTCAAGTAATTTCAATAACATTCAACTCTATATCCTCAATGAAAAATACATATACTAAAATGCATTTATTTTATACTAAGTATCCTATAAATATATTTACACATTTATGTACAGTTACTCTTTATTTTAAGGTGTCCTTGTTACAATGTAATTATAGATTAAGGTACTGATTAATACTAATTAACTACATTAAGGTTTGGCTTAGGGTTACTTGGATGTAATTCTGCATAATTTATTGTTATAACAATAGCACATACATATAACATGTGTAACAGCGACACCTTCAAATAAAGTGTTACCTTATGTGCATAATAAATATACCCTGCAATTGTACTTTTGGTATACTAAACTGTTAGTCCGCTAAATTGGAACAACTAATTTTGTGCTTAATGCAATTAAATAGTGCAGAAGTAGTGCTGAAGTCCAAATAAAGATAGAAGATATGATTGTGCAAGTGGAACTATTGCATGAATACTTTACAAATCTTACATTTAAAGATCTTTATTATTCAAAGATCATACAATCCTCATTAATAGTGACATTAAAACACATTTTAGCCTTAATATTAAGAAATGTGCATTGTGCACAAGTAGTACTCCAAATAAAGTTTAATTATAATTTTTATATCAGTAAGTCTCGAGCGATATGTCAGTAAATATGCTAATAGATTTGAATCATACTTCGTAGATAGCAGGCACTACTAGAAGCTTCATATTAAAATCTTCCAGATTGCATTTGTAAACTGATTTGCATAAAAGTGCCCACAAAAAGAATACATTTAAATAAATAATGAAAAGCTTCCAGGAGATGAGACAGATGGAAGCTAAATGTACAATGGCTGTGCTGGATAAGTTGAGCACATAACTGTTAGTGATTGGTGGCAAATTCGGTGCCCCACTGACAGTTGTGATTACAGATGGATCTTCATACAAATTTCACACCGAAATGTAAGATAGTTAGTGTCACATGATTCATGCTTGATGCAGTATGGTATGCTCATACTAACCTATAACCTGCTAGAATGTTCATCAAGGTAGACTTCCCGGCCCCTGAGGGTCCCATGATGGCCACCAAAGCACCGCTGGTGAAGTTCCCAGAGATCCCTTTCAGAAGGGTCTTGTAACCTGACACAAGGTGGAACAGAAAAAGAGGTGGCCCTGTGAGAAACCTTCCACAGTCTGGACAATAAGCACAATGAACAACCTGAGCCGTCCCGCACAATTGTATAATGCCCCTCATTCAGATTCTCCTGATTACATAATGGTCGGTCTGTAATTGGAGGCGAAAAGGGGTATTTATTTGTTCACCATTGGGTTTCTGAAATTTTCCAGGTGAGTGAGATCTTTAGATAAACCCTGTTCTTACCTCTAACTGAACCTTTTGTTTCTAACTTTCAAAGAATAAAGAGCTAATGCTATAACGCGTTCTCCAGTATCCATCAATTTTCTTTTGTCAAGATGTATAATGCATTCTTTACCATCTTACAGCAGCTTTGTGTGCAGATTTGTAAGCAACTGAACATTTTTATCTTCCTGATTCCATGCTTATTGTACACTAGACTGACACTTAAGGTCTACTTAAAATATATGAATTTTATTAGCCCATTGATTCAATTTTGTTGCATTAGACTACAAGATGACTGAATATCAAGATATGTTGTCACATTATATGGCTTTGTCACAATGGGGAAAAAAAAAATTACCTTTAAAACAAATATAATACAGAAAATCATTAATGAAACTGAAATGTGGTAACCCCCCCCCCCCCCCCCCCCCCCCCCCCCAAAAAAAAAATAAATAATAATAATTGTGACAACGTGAGATGTTTCAAACCTGTATAGGAAAATACCTCAATCTAAAAAATAAAAAAAAGAATCTGCTTGCCAAACTCACATTTTAATAAACTATTTGAAATCAGCAATAAAGCTTAACAATGTAGAGTGAATGCTGAGTGCAACTTTTAACAGCAGATGCACTGACGCTGAGAGCAAGAGCAAGAACTGTTGTAAAGATCAGGAATTGACTTTGCCGATTGGTGGCTGGATTTTTAATTTGGAAGTCAAATACTGCAACTGCCATATTGAGTGTTCCAATTTTCCACTTAATTACAGGTAACTTTAAAGCACATTTTCAATGTTTGAATAATCTTCTGTCATGCTTTAAAGAAGTACACTTATTTTGATGTGGTGTCTAACATACATCTAAAGTTAATCTATTTCAAACACTGTACAGAAATTGCAACTTTAAATTTTTTTTTTTTTTTAGCAAGAGCATAATAAAAATTATATTTAAATACATGATACACAAGTTTTAACAGAATAGACACTTGAGTTAATTTTAGTTTACTGTAAATGCTTGTCATCACATTTAGCAGCACACTCATATTTAAAAACACAATAACAGTAATTATGCAAATACATATAAAGATGCACTTAAGTCCTACTTAAGTGGGTCCAATTAGCATGTAAATTATAATACATTTTCAAATTAAAATGCAATTAAGTGTCCAAAAACATTAAGTATATTATTTTAAAGTACTCTTAAGTAATAAGTATATACTTAAGTATATTCTTTTAAAAGTATATGCTAAAATAGCTATTTTTTCCACAGGGTTATATGGCCTCTCTCGTTCAGTACATAAGGTTACAATTTGGAAATGATAACAGTAGCACTATTAACTTAAGAGTTTGCCCTCAATAAACTCCTAATTTGCTGCTTATTGATAGTAGGCAAGATACTGTAGGTAAGCAATTAGTTAATGGTGAATAGTGTTCCCTAATCTAAAAAGCTACCATGATAACTCATGCTATTATGCAGCAAAAACAGGACATCTACAGGATGACCGATTATAACCTGTTATTTATCCAGTAGCTGAAGCTGAGATGTTAATCCATTTGATTGCAGTAGCTGCCAGCTTAATTGGATTGTGCTTAGAATCCGTCAGAGTAATACACAAATACATCTGACCTTCCCTGTCCTCTTTTAGTGCAGGATCCCAGGGCTTCTCTCTCTGATTGTGCACTATAGTAACCCCAAAAATACAGAAAGGTGCATCACATGGTTTCTGAAGTGGTACAAATAACGGCAGGATGATTTTGCCTAGTGCACCTGATGTGCAGCATGTGACAGAAGAGAGAGCTATTCCTGGCCATGAGGGATGCCGAGGTTACTTTGAGGCATGATCAAGTGTGCAAGAAATCGAAATAATATAGAACAATATGCTGTGGCACTGCATTTTGGTTTCTTTTGCACCACCACAGTAGGGGAAAAAAAAAAACAATTCTCTGTTACTCTTATACTCATGTTGCACTGGGTTTAATCAGACGAGGCATATGTTATGCCCCATAACAACATTCAAATCGCTCTGCAAACACAAATTTGTGCCCTGGGGTTAAATGTAAGTTTGGCTAGTAGTCAAATGAAGTGCCTAAACACTTTCACATACTACTCAATCAAATCACCAGCAATGTAATTAATATTCATGTTGATTTTACATAGAGCATGAGAAACAGTTGACCTTCATTATGATTTCAGCTGCTAGAAGCACCTCCTCACAGGCTGGGCTCATATCTTTACTTTTTGTAATGTAGAGCCTGTATTTTATCTAATGACAACTATCCCACAGTAACTTTTAGCTTATATGACTTTGTCTTTTCCAATTATCTATTTTTAACATAACAGCAAGAACATCCTTTTTAACTTGAAAGTGCAAAGCTTCTTCTTTCTTGCATTGCCGCAAAAAAAACAACAACAACAAAACAATCTGTTATGCTGCTTGATGTTGCAAACTGGTATTTGTTTTCATACTATTTTCATTTATTATCATAGTAATAAACACACTGTTAAAGAATGCGACACACACGTCGCGCGGAAATCCTTTAGAATTCAACCAATCTGATGACTTCGACACGCCTGAAGTGTTTCCACTTTTGTGTCCCATATGCATCAGACGTTTAGCTAACGGTCCGTGGGTGTGACCTCTGAGGCTGATACTAGGACCAGAGCCGATGCTCCCTATATGCAAAATATGCAAGCTGCGTAGGGCCCCCAAAACACCAGGGGGCCCCCTTGCTCTCAAAGATGATTTAATTTTAGTTTAGTTTTTGAATTTGTCCAGCGGTTATGGAAACATGAATGATAATTTATTTTAATGCGCTGCGCTGTTGCCCTTGCTCTTGCTTGAGACTAAAAAAATAGTTGAAAGTGTCGTGAAAGAGAAACTGTTTCTCAAGCGCTTTCCGCAAGCACAATTAAAGACGGAGTAAAACACAGACAAATGCGTTTCATTCATTCATTCAAAACCACTCATACCCCACTCATTGGGCCCCCAGAAGTCTAGGATCGGGACTGGCTGGGACTGGGCACACATCACTAACAGCAAAGTAAAAAATGTCAAAATAAAACACCAATGCCACAGAACCAGATTGCATCATGATCGTTCCATGGTATTGCTAGATTTTGCTATGGTTAATTTTAGACATATTTGTGTACACATTTCCCATAATAAAGTCCTATTTGTGGTACTATGCTACGGTAATGTTATCAGATTTTAATTCTATAATATTAAAAAAAAAAATTCTGGGATTGTAAAGGATTTCTACTGTCATAGTCATAGGTACAAGTCTTTGATTGCCTAGTGCGATATGCTTACTGACAGCAAATTAATCGTCTGACTCTGAGTTAAAAGTTCTGACTCTGCCAAATTTGGGTCGCACTCCTACAGTCTGAAACCTTGTCTTGCGTCCACTGAAGAAACAATATGACTGACCAATTTCCTGTGTTGCGCCACGGACCACCGCTCATAGTTTTCCACTAAATCACAATCATACCAATCATGTTAGTCCTTAATAGTTGCTACTGTAAATATTGACTTCACCCCAGGCTACAAGATTGGGTATTGTACATTTTCCAGTAATACATTTATCTTTTTATGCCTTGAATAAAGTCTATGCTTCATATGAATGCCTTAAACTTGAAAAAGCTAGCACAGAATCAAGTGTTTTGTGTGTGGGTTGCTTCTCATGCAACCCGCTTGTCAATGCTGAATCGTGTCTAGATTTCTTGGCTACAATTTATTGTATAGTTATTTACAGTAACTCATTATTTATTTGTTACAGCTCGGTGAGGAAAGCTTCAGTTGGGGTTTGGTGGGAAATAGCTTGGGTACCTCATTCACTGCTTCATTACTATACTGATCAAATGTGCAATTCAAAACAACACTGCTTCCATGCCAATGTTACAGGCAGCTATTTTGGTCTTCCTGACCTATGAAGGAGATCTCATTGGGTAATTGAGCCATCAAGCTATTAGTCCTCCCTGGCACATGCCTCACTTTCTCCCATGCAGCTACTACAACACGAGGGATCAGTCGAGGTAAAAATACCAGAGGAGGAGGAGAGGGACCACAGAGTTCACTTTGCTCTTTTACATGCTTCAGTAGGCTGGGCATAGACATTATTTTCTGTGACATTTTCACCCATACAGGAGGTTACTCAAGGCTTTGCAAGGTTCTTTAAGGGCTTTTAAATGCTATTGAAAGCTCGACCCACATAAACATCGTGGAAAATGTTGTTTTTGGGCATGGCAAAGTACACGCCATAAGAGTTTTAGACTTCAAAATACTGTATATATATGTGACCCTGGAGCACAAAACTTGAGTCTTAAAAAAAAAAGTCTTAAGTCGCTGGGGTATATTTTTAGCAATAGCCAAAAAAAAACATTGTATGGGTCACAATTATCGAATTTTCTTTTATGCCAAAAATCATAAGGATATTAAGTAAAGATCATGTTCCATGAAGATATTTTGTAAATTTCCTACCGTAAATATATCAAAACTTAATTTTTGTTTAGTAATATGCATTGCTAAGAATTCATTTTAAAGTTTTAAGGCAATTTTCTCAGTTTTTTTTTAAAAAATTTTGCACCCTCAGACTCCAGATTTTCAAATAGTTGTATCTCGGCCAAATATAGTCAGATCCTAATAAACCATACATCAATGGAAAGCTTATTTATTCAGATGATGTATAAATCTCAATTTCGATTTCGAAATTGACACTTGAGACTGGTTTAGTGGTCCAGTGTCACTTATATATGAAATTTATATTATAAATTATAGATAATATATTTCGAAAGAAAATATTTAGATGTAAAATGAACGTGTCTTTAAACACTAAATTGCATGTTAATCGCAATTAAATGAAAATGTATTATAACTTAAATCTACATTAAATGCAATTAGCTAAACCTGGACCGAAGTTTTTGATAAATGGCTAAACTTTACTATGAATGTACTGAATGAATGATGATGTAACTCTCATTACTTGTGATGCATTACCCCCAACACTGTACAGTAAATGATGATTGCAATTTAATACATTTAAAATACACAAAATGTAATAATTTAACACATTTAAAATACACATTAAACAAACTTTAAATGCAATACTGAATACATACTAAAGTTAAAATTAAAATCAATGACCTACTTTATATACTTCTAAGTTATAATATTTAAAGTACACTATAAGTGAAGACTCAATAAGTGCTTCAATAACTTCTTTTTTCACAAGGGTATATAGGACACTTTATGTTTGAGTAATGAAGAAAAAATTTAACTGACCCAAATGCCTGTCAAATATGAACTTGACACAAGACTTTGACAGAAGGGTTGTGAGAACTTTTTCAGGTCAGAGAAACAACACCTGAAACAGATTGATCACTCCTGCAGATTGCACTATTAAATTTTCATGACACAATCATCGGCAATAAATCCATAATGTGAGTTCTCAAATTATAACAACACTTTCAAGGAGACCCAAAATTTGGAAGAAATTAGGTCTTCGAAATTTAATGGCAACATCTAGATATAGCGATCAAGATATTTAAACCATAAAATACTCACGGTTATGCCTGATTTAAACTTTGATATTCGGGATCACGCATCTAAACGTGGAAAATAGCAACATACGTCATGTTGCAGAACAGGTACAATAAAGTAAATAATAAATGAGCTCAACTGAATGTTCACTGCAGGTCGACCCTTCCCGGGTATTGTGCACTGGCCTCCAGAGGTATATTATCATTACAATGCAATATATACGGGCAAAGTTCACTAATAATTCATTCTTATACAAAACTAAAATAAAACTTACAAATAAAATGAAAATTATTAAAAAAAAAAATTGGAGTATGAATAAAAATAAAGAAAAAAAATAAAGAGAATAGAATAGAATAGTTCTTAATAAAGCGCCAATTTTTCACTTTAGAAGTTAGTGCATATAGAACCTAGGGTCATGTGATGAAGACAGGAAAATGCACTGTGTAACAGGGATAATTCACTAATGATGGAAAAATGAAGTCATTCTTAAAGTGAACAATCTACATCCAAGATATTCTGACAAGTTACCTAGTGACAGAGCAACATGCCTCCTCCACAAGCATTGCTCATTAGCAGCCTTATCTTCAACGTGCACAGCTGATGGTTTCATCCTGTTCCAGCGCGCCCTCAGCTCTCAGCAGAGGTTACTGGAGTTTATTGACCAATAGTAACCGGCTGTGAGAGCGGAGCTCTAAGCTCAGGCCCGGTTTCTATTGCAGTCAAGTGATAATGAACAAGCTGAAGTTGCCCATCACTCTCTGTACCTTTTTGGTGAAACAAAGCTGTTGATAGCAAGTCAGATAGACTTTCTTAAAGTCATCATGAAAACAAAATTGGTCCTATATATGTATTTTCCTAACGCATTTCCTACGAATGATGCCTCGGTGAACATTATTCCACAGATAAGGTATTAGAACAGCATATTACTAATAATATTATTTCTGCAGTATGGAGTATGTCATGTATATGTGTGAATTTCCTGTATGCATTAAATACCTGATTGTGGCACTATATTTGCCATAATGTGCAGTGCACAGCAAAGCACACTGCATGGGATATTTGTTTACGGCAATGAATGCACTCGACCCAACCTTTCATCTCCAGTGTCTCAGATGATGTCTTTTGTCTAAAATGTCTTTTTCTGAACTCATTCTAAAATTTAAAATGCAAATTAGTATTCATTTCCGAGATGAGAACTGAATGCCATTTGTGTAATTATACATGAACATGAAGTCATGTGACAAACATATTAAGTCAAGGTATAAAAACAATGTAGAAAACAACTGTGAAATGTTAACTGTTGCACAGTTCTTATTTTATAGTATGTAGGACACAGTCTATTGTTTAGTAGGCTACTACTCAATTCCAGGTCTATGGCTTTCTCAAAATATTTCACCAAAAGGTAACTTACTTTTATTTTCTTAAAGACAAGTTTACTACAGAATGTACTATTAAGCATTTATGCTAAATTAAAATATACTACACTCTAAAGATGCTGGGCTGCTTCAACCCAAATTTGGATTAAATATGGACTAACTCAGCTGTTTGAATTTTTGAACTGGGTTTTTTAACCCAAAAGTTGGGTGAGCGCATATTTGACCCCAAGTTGGGTTGAAACAGTGTATATATAGTATTGTGTGTCATATATTACATGCATTTAAATAGATTTGCAATTACACATTTGAAATTATAAACTTGAACTTTTTTGCACATTTAAAATATATTAATTTGAAATGTATTACAATCGAGTACTTTACCAGCCAGTCACTTTGCATGTTAGTACAGTTATCCTATTTTGATGTGATTATTTTGACATTAATAACAAATCTATCTTTTTTCTAAGATAAAACTTTCTTATTTTTTAACCACTCCCCTCAGATAATCTACTACTTCCATCTCAAATGATTCTCAGTGAATAAAATAATGTTCCAGCCTGAACACTTATAGAAGTTTGATGGTTGATGCATGCAGTTTCATGCAACTCGAGGTTAGCTGCATGAACATTTAAACTTCCAGTTGGCTGTGACGCCCTTATAGCATTTGGATTATTTACCATATAAAAAAGCTTATGTTTAATATTCATAATTCTATTTCAATGCATACATTTAATGCATTTCAATCACATATTCATATTCAATAATGAAGTTTTTGTTAACCTAGTTAACTGCATCAAATGACATAGCATAGCACATCAGCTGACAATAACACATCAGCTGCATAAATGCTTCAGTCTCGTTGGTCAGCCTCAGGCTCTGAAAGCTTTGATCGCTGCTCTAGTCAACAGGATCAAATCAGCCCTGTTCTCATCTGCTCCATACTTCCACTATGTGACATCATCATGGTTCTATCCCTGATCATTTCATGACAAGATGATTTTATCCATGCCCGGCTGTTTGCCAGTCCAGAGCATTTGCTGGCTGTTTCCGATGCTATATGCATGATATGAAGGCAGGGCTGTGTGTTGAGCACGCTGTTCTTTTTGGAGAAAGACAAAAAAGCTGATGGCAATATAAGAGGATTGAACCAAAGTCGATGAGTGAGCCATCAGAACGATGAGCCTGTTGACTATGGGAGCTGGACTTATGTATATTTCATGACACGAAGCGACACTGGAGTGTGGCACTGAAGTTTCACTGAAACCTGCTTCTGTACTTCAGGCAAAAGTTTCAAACTGTAATTATTCACAATGCAGTACAATTTGAATGACAAGTTCAAACTGACTTCGAGAGGAATAACTGAACCAGAAATGAAAGATTTTCTTTCATGTCATACACAACCTGCACACTATTATGTATAAGGATTTTTCCAAGGAAAATTATCATTTATGGAGGCCACTATAAAAGCGCCATATGAAAGTAATCCATATGATGATACTTTTTATTAATTATATTTATTACATTTATTAGGAACAAATCTAAAAATAATAATAATCATAACAATAAAAGGTGTTCACATAAAAAACTCTACTCTACTGAAAAAAGAGCTCTAAAAATATATTTACCAAACAGTGCAACATTTCAAGCAGCCAGGTATTCATGTGGCACAATGATGAAGTTACATTTATTAAACATTTGTTTTATTTTGGTTTCTAAAGACTAGTCAGAAATCATTAGATTTATCTGAAAGTTCACATTCATTCATTCAGTTAGTTAGTTATTATTAATTAATTATTTTTATATGTTTATGTTATATTTATTTATTTATTTATGCATGCATGCATGCTTATCAGGATAAACACCTTTCTATGTGTGATAAGAATAAACAAACTAAGTGCCAAACACTAACAGCTATTCATTGTTTTTATTAGAAGGCCTAGGTCACACTGAGCAGTGAATAAACACATCCAAAATAGCTTTAGGGGAAAGATGACAAAATGTGGTAAAAACAACAGATTGCGCATCTTGAAGGATGAAGACAGCCCATCTCTGGAGCTGAACTCTGCCCTCTGCTCAGGCTTGGCAGCTCAGGATTTACTGCCAGCGACAAAGCTGCTGCTGCTGAACATTCGCCTTGTCCAAAAAACTTAAAATCAAATCACAATCCAGATGGTGAGCCTAATGAAGACATCACCGCCCGTCAGTAAAACCCTGCTCCTTAAGGTAAAAGTAAGAAGAGCAAAGCCAAGGCAAAGCGGACAGCTGGGCTGTTATGTCAGCCTTAGTGCTTAACTTATGAATTCCCTTCTGAGTTATGCATGGAGGCTTTCGAAAAGGACTCTTCTGGAGCCAAAGACTAAACACTCTTGGTGAAATGCATACTCTCTATATCACTGGACAATTCATGTGCCCTCGCTTTCTATTCCCACTCAAATCAATCCAATTCCCAGAATTTGTACAACAGAAAACCAACAAATCCCCTAGAAATGAATTAAATTAAAAAGTTTAGCAAGATGATTTTTTTTGTTAGTGCAGATATTTCCTTTAAAATCCATTTGTAGTGTGCTTTTAAAATACATTTTCTAGACATAAATTTGCAGTATGCATATTTGTTTAAAGAAAGCACAATAAATAACTGTTAATTTTGGAAATACAATTCTTAAACACATTATTTACTTGGGTGTGAACAGAATGTGATGTTTTTGGACGTTTTCAGTTTAATTCATATGCTACTACTTGAACTTTAGGGTAGCACTTTATTTTACAGTCCTGTTCCTCATGTGCATACTATGTACTTATTATAGTAATTACAATAACTATGTAATAACTAGGTACTTACCATGAACCTACCCCTAAACCTAACCCTACCCCATGTAGTTACCTTGTATTACCAGTACTTTCTTAGATAAATACACTGTAAGTACACTATAAGTACATGTAAGTACACGTACTGTAAAATAAAGTGCAACCAACTTTAGAGTGCTTTTTTTTACCTAATTACATTTATATGTATTTTAGCTTACTCTTTATTTTAAGGTGTCTTGTTACAGTGTAATTATACATTTATGTACTGAGTAATATTAATTAACTACATGTACTTACTATATGGTTAGGGTTTGGCTCAGGGTTACTTGCATGTAATTATGCATAATTTATAGCTTTTATTATAATAGTAAGTTCATGTAACGTGTAACAAGGACACCTTAAATAAAGTGCTATGGTATGTTTTTTTAAAAATATATGTAGTTAAAAGTGTACTGCTGAATATACTGACAATTATTTATAGTAAACTAAAAAATACTTTAATGTCATTC
Organism: Cyprinus carpio; assembly: GCF_018340385.1. Taxonomy (NCBI): domain Eukaryota; kingdom Metazoa; phylum Chordata; class Actinopteri; order Cypriniformes; family Cyprinidae; genus Cyprinus; species Cyprinus carpio. Next base: position 1,932,316 of record NC_056611.1, read on the forward strand.
TATTGAAACTTGTATGTATGTAACATGATAAAGTTTTAATTTATTTAATATTAACTTAAATATTGAATAACACTGCTGGTAAAAACACAATCAAGTACTTACATTTACTTTTTAGTATGCTAGTCAACAAATCAAAATAAGTGTACCTTTTTAAAGCACTCATTTTAACCATGTTTTAAAGTAAAACTTTTAATTTGACATTACTACAAGGTGCAACTTAATTGTGCTTATAGTGTACATAAGTGTGTTAAGAAACAGTCATGAAAGTGTGCTCTTGTAAAGTACACTTAAGTGGCCTTTTATTTCATTAATATTATGTGCAGTATGTTTTTTAAATTTTTTTCAGCACTATTAAGTGCACTACTTATTCACAAGGGTCTCTCTGAACTCATTAGAATTCTGAAGTAAAACCTGAATAGTAATTCTTTACTTTCATGATACATCTGCAGTGCTTCAATGATTGGAGGTCACACCGTACCTTTTTTTCTCCACCACGGTCCTTCAGGAACTGAGTACGAGAGATCTTTGAATTGGATGTTTACTGCAGGTCTGCGGGGGAGATAGGAAAAGCGCTGGGCCTCGGTCAGATTGTTCTCTACTTTCTTCAGGTGTCCGTGTAACAGCGGCGTCTGCTGACTGGACATCAGTTCATCAATGGACACGCACACAGTTCTGGGGTCTAGCATGAGATCGGGAGGTCCATTTGTATTCTGAGGGAGGACAGACAGAGCGCTTATGTAACACACTGCAGCCCAGAGGGAAAAGACCTGAGGAGTTTGTACTGAGGACAACAAACGCTCTGCTGAAAAACTTGAGATGGTCAGAAGACATCAAAGGTTTTTTTTTATTTATTTTTTTCAATCAAAAGTCACACTGAAAAGTGTACAATAAAGAAAGAGATGACACCACAAAAAGATGACTACTGAATACTGAGATAAATAATTGCAGATATCATAAAATGGCATGCTATTACATATACTACTGTGATAATAATAGTAATATTTTAATAAAATATAATTCATTCCTGTAATCAAAGCTGAATTTTCAGCATCATTACTCCAATTTTCAGTGTCACATGATCCTTCAGAAATCATTCTAATATGCTGATTTATTATCAGCACTGGAAACAGTTGTGCTGCTTATTTAATTATTGATTGATTGATTGATTGATTGATTGAACCTGTGATACTTTTTTCATGATTCTTTGAAAAAAATAAAAGTAAAAAATTACAGCATTTATACAAAATATCTTTACTAAAACTATTTACTATCACAAAACAAAAAGAAGAAGAAGAAAATGGTTGATGAAAATACAACAGGAATAAATTATATTTATATTAAAGTATATTAAAATAGAAAACCATTACTTAAAATAGTTATATTTCACAATATTAGTGTTTTTTGATTAAATAAATGAGACTTCTGTATTAAAAAAAAAGGAAAAAAATTCACTGATCCCAAACTTTTAAACAGCAGTGTGTATAATAACATACTATTTTACATCTATAAACTATAAATTATTCATCTTATTATATCACTGTAAGCACAGTGGTTTAACCACGGTATTTCATACCATATCTGTGGTGTTCAACAATATTTCCATGGTATATTTTGAAGTACCATCAAATGACCATGTTATTGCTCTCTAATAACATCACTGTAACATGATGGTACAACTCCATGCAGCAGTTTAACCTGTAAATGCACTTGATTGTTTATTAAAATGCACATTAGGGTTGCAAATTTGAGAAAGGTACAGTAGCCTTTATTAATAGTTCATCAGTGAAACGCATGCTAAATTTAAAGAGAGACGACCTAATCCGTCTCAGGCAGATGAGGTTACTATCGGGCAAAGCTTATTCTAAGCTCTGGGAAAACTGTACTGCCCAAATGTCACTTTAATGCAGTAATGTGTTTTTCATATTAAAACTGGATGATGTAATATAAAAGATATTAAAATCCGCATCATCCTCATCCTCATCATCACGTATGAAATTTTAATCATGTATTCCTTTTGAGCAAATTTAGTCCCGACATTTCATTTTGAAGGGAAATATTTATTTTGCAAACTAAGGATTGTGCATTTGCAATAAGCCTCGCAGTCTATGACAACAGGAAAGTACATTGATATATAAAGTCGTCAGTGCGTGAGGGTTACTCTAGTTCATTTGAAATGCACACATCACTGAAGCATGTTTTAAACATTGAACATTTGAATGCAGCTTATTAAGAATATGTTTAACAAATATTAAATCTGATCATTACATAATAATAAAAAAAAGTGTTTAAAAACAAGATAAAACATAATCTTACCATTATGATGGAGTTGGTCACTGTAGTATTGTTGACTGAAAAGGCTGCCATAAGACATGCCATTCCTGTAGAATGTGCTGCGACAGACTCCGCTTGTGGGCAGTGCAGTGACATGTAGCATCAGTTTGGCGCTGAGCTCCTCTCGCCTCTGTTATTGTTTACACGCGAGCTACCTGCGCTCCGTGTTTAGAGGGTGACGTCACAGCAGCGGAGGGCGAGTTCGATACACACACGGCGCGTTTTTGCGATGAAACCAAACGGAACGCGCCGGAGATGTCTATCAGGCGCGTTGTTTTTTTGTTTTTTTTTTTTAAAACTGAACTGTTTTGATAAAACGTGACGCGAGACGCCACGCACAGAACAAGTGACTAGGCTATAACGCAAATGTCACGTGCAACTATATTTGGTCTATAAACTAGAATTAAAAATGTAGTAACTAGTAGCCTACTCTATGTGCATACATGCATTAAATCAAAATGTTTACCAAAATGAATCCTACATTATTTAGTGCTATAATGTATAATGTAGTGCTGATATATGATATTGTAAATATATTGTAAATTACCCAGAACCTTTAAACAGAAATATAGCTAATACACTGCTCAACTTTTTATTCTATGATGCAGAATGCACAGATAACTGTTTTAATGCACCCACTCCCTCTGGTGGCTGATTACTCAAAATTACATTTTACTGGCAGAGAAGTGAACAGCCATCATCATACTCATATAAATGTACACCCATTTTATTGTCAGAATAAATAAATAAATAAACTGTTACTATTGCTACTACTACTACTACTACTACTACTAATAATAATAATAATAATAATTATTATTATTATTATTTTAAATTAACAAACAAATAAATAAATACATGCATGCATACATAACATGGAAGAATGTTCAGTTAGGTTCTTTACCCAACACTTTTTCTGACTGTGGATGGGTTGGGTTGTGTGTGTGTGTGTGTGTGTGTGTGTGTGTGTCCTGGTCACAAGGTATCGCATGTGAGCTGCTGTTACCGCTGCAGTGGGTCCTGAATAGTGCATTTTTGCTGACAACGTTCCTGGCTGTAAGCAGTTGCACAACTACCTGTTTATCAATGAGTTTCCACTGCAGAAACACACACATATGAGTGTGAAACGAGGTCAGTCTAAACATAATTGTGCAGCCTACTTTTTTTGATTAACAATGATATTCCTATCTGCAGTGATTCTGATCAGGTCTTAGCATAAAATGTCTCATAACTTGTACAAAACAATGGAATATATTAAGTGATATACTGCATTGTTTTGTATAATGTAATACATATTAAGAAGAAATAATGGAATCCTGTTACAAATCTGTTACAAAACCAATTAATCCACATCCATCAGTTATAGTAAAAAATATCTAAAAATATATTAATTTTACCATTTGTACTTTTGTGTAATATTGTGATTGAGACAGGTATAAAATACTTCCTAAAACAATATTTACCATCTAGATTAACAGCTCATGTGTATATAGTACTAAAAAACATGCACAATGCAGCATTACATCACTAAACTGACATGCATGACATAGCAGCCTATAATACTTTTAAAGGCTAAAGTTTTTCAAATTTCAGTTTTTATCAATTTCACACTTATTATCAGATTATTATAAACCAATAAAAGCAGTTTTTATATTTAATACAAATACTATTTCTTTCTTTGCATGCATATTCAACGGGCATAACAAGTTAGGAGACAGCAGACAAGCTTTGCATTATGGTTAAATCAGGTTCTTTTCAAAACATGCTGTGATTAGACAGAAAATACAGACACATATTCATCAGTGGAATGAAAAGTATGTTAAATTGACTGGGCCCACAGCCACCTTCCCTCCCCTCCTCCAGAGCTGCTGTACAATATAAATGTGAGAGCCGTCAGCCGTCTGGCCAGAGATGCTATGAGCTACAACATGAGGGCACTGGGACTGATTATTATAACTCTGCTGCTGCTGACAGCGGGTGAAGGTACAGCTGCATGTAAACAATACAAGTCTTGATCTATGCTGATGTGCATTTGTTGATTAATGACATTATTTACTACTTGCTGGCACACACAACAGTTATGACTGCTGGACAATATTGTGGCTTTGCTTATATATTGAATTTTTCCTGAAAGCTGATGACACAGATGCGCAGGGCTGGACTTGTGGATATCGAGGGCTGTGCAGGAAGCACTGCTATGCGCAGGAGTACATGATTGGCTACCATGGCTGCCCTCGAAGATACAGGTACTCAAATGTTCTTCAGTGGACGTCATTGCTTAGATTGTTTTGTTTTGATGGTTATTGCATGCTGCACATTACATTATACAATGATTTGTACTAGATATTAGCGTAAATTCACTTACAAATAGTGCTGTCAAATGATTAATCGCGATTAATCACATCCATAATAAAAGTTTTAGTTAACATAATATGTGTGTGTGTACTGTGTATAATATGTATATAAAAAGCACACACGTACAGTATATAATTTGAAGATATTTACATGCATATATTTATATTCATATAATTAATATTAAATATAAATATATTTTTTATATAAACAACATTATTTTACATGCATGTGTTTGTATTTATATATACATAATAACTATACACAGTACACACACATATATTATGTGAACAAAAACTTTTACTGTGGATGTGATTAATCGTGATTAATCGTTTGACAGCACTACTTACAATGGAAGACTGCGTCATCAGAAATAAATAATTCAATAATTTATTAAAATGTAAAAGCAAATCTCCCTGCATAAAACAAAATATTTTTCTTAATTTAATGTCATTCAAAACTTTATATTTCTCAATATATTTATTCTTTTTTAGGTGCTGTGCTTTGCGATTTTAACCTTTATGAAGAAGCTCCTGTTTACCAAGATGGCGTGCAGAACCTCTTCTTTCACAGAACATTAGAAATGCTGTGTTGATTTACGAATGTTAGCATAAAGGTGCAGTCATCAGCCAAATTTTGCGTGCAAAATGATCTATTGTCAATAATGTAGATATATATGAAGCCACTTTCAAACTTAGAAGTTTTCTGTTGGTAACTATCAGAAATTGCGTTCATTCACAAGAGTGGAATCTGCTTCGCAAACTTTTTCGCTCTCATGCACAACATTTTGTCCGCAAAATTTTTCCGAGCAACTGTAAATGTGACCGCGCCTCAAGAATGATTCCAGCTGTAAAATGTCACAAAAAGTTTGCACTCTTCTGTCACAGCCTCAGTTAAACCATCACCTGATTTAAGACAAACACAGCAAAAGTTACAGCTAATAAGATATACATTTTGATTGTCAAAAGCATCAGCTAATATGTACTCAAAATAGATTGACCTTCAGTCTATTATTAGACTGGGCACTGTATACATGCAGTTGAGTGTTTGGCATTTGCTCTAATTGGATTAATGGAGAAAGTAGCTCAGCCTTGGTTTTCAGGGTATGACCTGCATTGAGCAACAAGAGTTCACTGACCTACATAGGCCTATCTATTAACAGCAAACAATCCCATCCAACACATAGAGAGCAAATGTAAGTTTAATGTCTTTTAACAGTTCGGTCATGAAGCAGCTGGATTGCTGAATGCTTTGTGTTGTATTTATTTATTTATTTTTTTGTTTGTTTGTTTTGGTATTTCAATTAAATAAAATTAACTGTTAAAGAAGCATATACCGTTTTTTCTTCAGAATGTCAGTTGTGTAATAAAATAAATGTGCAACTTTTTTCTCAGAATTGCAAGTTGTCAGAAGTGTGAGATATGAACTTGGAATTATGAATTAATATGTTGCAATTAAATATCTCGCAACTCTGACTTCTTTACTCAGAATTGTGAGACAAAGGCTTGCAATTGCGAGTTAGAATTGCAAGTCCAATTCTGATGAAAAATAGCTTACAATTATGATATGTTCTTTCTTTTTTTTTTTAACTGCGTGCATGAAGTCTGAATTGCGATACATAATCTCTAAATTCTGAGGAAAAATAATCAGACCTGTTAGTTAATATCTTGCAATTCTGACTTTGTAACTCACAATTACGAGCTTATATCGCACAATTCTGTCAGAACTGCAAGATGTAAACGCTCAGTTGCAAGATAAAAAGTTGCAATTATCTTTTTTTTTTTTTTCATTTGCAGAAATGGACTTCCATAAGCCCTCATGTTATGTTAAGGCATTTAAAAATTATGACCAGCTGAAAAAAATTCTCAAAAGGTAACCTGTTTGCCTGAATATTTCATTTCCAAAATTGCATCATCAAAGTTATTGTAAAAAAAACAAAAAGTTGCGGAGCAGTAAACTAGACATATATGGTATCATTTTAAAGCTTAGAACCTCAGCTTTCATGTCCATCCCATTACTTTTGCATTTATGTTACGTAAAATAACATAAAAGGTCTGAATTCGCCATCCCCCACCGCCCACAAACACGCCCCCCCCCCCCCCCCCCCCCTTGTGAAAATCGACCTAATAATATTCATATCGCTCAAACTCGCCAAAAATAGATGAGTCATATATCAAATGAAAGCTCTCATTCCCCAGAATGTGATTATTTTTTTTATTTCATTGATCTAATACATTACAGAGAATAATTATCAAAAGAATCACAACGATGGAAATTACTTCTGTAAACAAACAAAACCATTCCTGCTCCGATTCCGTCATCGTGTTAGGTGTCATGTGTCTGAAAAGCCCCCAATCAGATCTGTCCAAAGAGACATCTATCAAACTCTTAAGCCAATTCGGTGTCGATTTATGCCTTTCCAAACACGAGGGAGAAGGGCGCGCTGATCGTGAAATGAGCACCGCCCGCTGGAACACTAGCAGCTAGCTCGATGCAGAGTACGGATACTTTGGATTGTAAACAAATACAATAATTATGAATTATTGCACTCATTTATTAAAATTAAAAGTATTTTGTGAAAAAATAGACCATTTTTATCCATTTAGCCCAATGTATGTGGGTTTGGGACGCTTTTAAATTCAGGTATGCCTGATCTCACAGAATGGAGACCCCTAGTGGACATAATGCCTCACTTCAATTAAATATCTATAACGTCAAAAAAAAAAAAAAAAAGATAAAGAGAATCAAAAGAAACTTTATGCAGGGAGATGGACCTAACAGATCTTATTTAACAGACCCTCAGATAAACACTTAAATCACACAAAAAAAAACCACAATTTGATTTTTTATTTGTGTTTATCATAAAATCATGATTTTTTTTTTATTCCACCCATGCGTTAAAATTTTGGATGTTTTCTATTAAATTAGACCATTTTTATCAATTTACTCCAATGTATGTGAGTATGGAGCTCTTTTAAGTCCAGGTATGCCAAAATCAGTAAAAAATTCAAAATATGATATTGAAGTTATGCGTGGGACTTTGAAATCGAAAATGTGGTGTATTGTTTGCAGTGTTTTAGAGGCACGTGCAGGATCACACTCACAGATCCACTTTTTTTGGATGGGGCCAAATGTGAGTCATTCCATCTGTTCATATGCTATTCGGTCAGCGTGTTAGAAGCACAATGGAACAAACCCCCACAGATCTGTTTACACAGCCTCTGCTGTCACAATAATGTCTAGGCTGACTGTGGCAACTTTAACATTTAAAGGATACTATGGCAAAGTTATCACTTTCCTTATTCAAACTGAGATTTTTTTTTTTTCATGAATATATGGTTGACCTGAAGAATGAAAGCTATATCATACACTTGGAAAATTATAAGCTATATCACCACTTATCGACTCTAGGGGTGTAACAATACACTTAGCTCATGAAATGAGACAAAATACAGATACTTGGTTCACTAGAATGAGACAATATTTTAATACTATTTTTAAGAATAGCCGGAGAGCTTTAAGTCATGGTAAATGCATTCATTTCACCTCCGAGCAGCATGAAATACTGTGTAAACACACCCAAAATGCCACTTCAAAAGTGCTCCTGTGACACCTCTGCAGTGTAACTTTACTGTAATTTGTATCCAACTTAAAAAAAAAAAAAAAAAAAAAAAAAAGAAGAAATACCCCGAAAGAAAGAACAGTGGCTTAAACGAAAAGCTGAAACCATTTAAATGATTTACATGGTGCATTCCTATTTCTTTTATAATTATTACTAATATAGCAAAAATCTTTTCATGTAAATATTCAACCTGAATATTAATTTTTGACTGGAAAATGAGTGGCCAAATAAATAAATAAATAAATAAATAAAGATCTGGAAAAGTCATTAACAAAATATTGACATCAGAACAGAAATGTAAAAATGCCTTATCACTTTATTTTGTAATTTTTTCTTGTTTGATAACAGGCACATACAATATTGGTAGCTAAAGCTGAATATCATTAGACAAAAATGCTAGGAATCGTTTGTTGAATTCAGCAAGCCTAATATTTCACAATACAGAGAAACAAACTGCATCCAGATGTACTGTTCTTTCAAAATAAATTATAGATAATCTACTTGAAATTTTTTGTTGACAGAACACAGAAAACCAGGAAATTAAGGTCCATTCACTCCTGAGTGTGAAAACAGGTCAAAACTGATCCAATGCTCAAAAAAAGAAACAAAACGATTATCCCTGGTTTAAGCTTAAATGGCCGAACACAAAAGTATTAAAGCGGCAAGGGACACAACAGATGGACAAAGTCCCTTTTTCTGCTTGTCACTGTCACTCAAAGCCTAAACAATTAAAATTCTGAACAGAAAAAAAAAAAAAAAAAGTGCAGATTGAAGAGACATTTAATAAGGCGCGGGACAAAATATACATATACTCATCTTCACAAGGCGTCATGAAATGTGGGAGAACTAATGTAGGTCACCTCCAAAAACACTCCTAAAGTAAGGAGTGACTTATTCTGCTTTATGAAAATATAAATATCCTCCAAACACCTAAAAACTTTATGGGAAGTGTTCTTAATTATGAGGAAAAACAAACATATAAACCAAATATTCATTTTTGGGTGAACTATTTCTTTAAAGTGATCCTTTAAATTTAACTAAAATCTAATGATATTGTAGACCATTGTTTTTTTTAATCTATTCTTGTTGTAGAAATGTCTGTATTTTTAATAAGAGCATTAAATTGAAACACCAAACTGAAGTTGCATTATAAAAAAAAAAAAAAAAAAACCTGGACCATTTTTTTAACAGAAGCAATAAAAAAACACTTTTGACCTTCTGTGATGTTCCAGCTGTGAGCTGAACTCTGATAACACTCACTAGCCTGAATAACATCTGTTTTGTCCCACTAAAGCCACCGTTACTGCGTGTGCTGCTTCGCTGAAGGCCGGTGCCGTCAGTTTCGACTAAACACTACTTCTTCTTCTTGTCCGTGGCCAGTGTGTCATGAAGTTTTGAGACACATTTCTCATATTGGTCCATCACCAGCGTCCCGTTCTCATCAAAGAACACCCCGACTGACTTCGTAATCTCCATCTCCCTCGACTGCTTGGTTTTCCCATCAGTGAAACAAATTTTAAACGTATACTGGTCATCAAACCTAATGGAAACAAGTCCGTTAGTTGCAACCAATTTAGATTTAGAAAATTTACACTTCAGTATGTTTTTTTCTCTCTCTCTGAAGAATGGCATTGCTATGCAGCAACTTAGGTGCTTTGTACAGTACAGAAGTTAAACATTTATGCTTGGGGTTTGTTCTACCACCAAGTGCTGTGCAATACTGGAAAAAAAAAAAAAAAAAAAAAAAAAAAAAAAAAATTCTTGATATTTTTTATAATTTTAGGCAATATCATGAGTGTGTGTTTTAATGTTGGTACCATGGCTTAGGCCTGCCAGTAGGTGGCAGCACAACCCTGTCTTAAATACTGACTCATTGAATCATTTATTCAAACAATTTGTTCAAAATGTATGATTCATTTAGAAACAAAGGAAAATAATTTTTATGAACGGTTCATTGACTTATTGAGTCAAATTTGCTTAGAAAAAAAAATTATTCAAGTACGATACGTAACAGTTTTGCTCCTTCGTTTTTGGAACTATTTTTATATGAAATTTAGGGCTGCAAAGATTCCTCGATTTTTTTCGAGCATTTGATTTAAAGAAGAAGAAGAAGAAAAAAAAATATATATCAGCTCGATTTAATTTTGCCCATGCCGAGTAAGCGGCAAAATACCAGAAGTGGCCACATTCCAAGGTGGCTGTAGCTTTCCTGTCATAAAGAATTGGCCAAATATTAAGGATTAAGTGGGCATTTGAATTAAATGATCTTTGGCCATTATTAAACAATAAGATTGTGCAGTAAAGTGTAAAAACAGTTCTCAGGCCATTGGCGCCCTCTGCAGGCATTTGTTATAATGCATAATGTACGTTAACTCTATTGTTTATAATACATTATGTATTTTAACAGTTTTGTTGTCATTATATACGCATTATAAGTAAATTCAAGGCCATTTTTCACTTGGGTCTATTTTTATCACTACTTACATATACATACATACATACATACACATATATATATATATATACATATATATATATATATATATATATATATATAGATATATATATATATATATATATATATATATATATATATAATTATAGTAATCATCCTAATTATCGGCCGAGTATTTGATTATCAAAATAATCTTTAGTGACAGCCCTAATGGAATTACTTTTACATTTGTTTTTATTGAATCAAATAAAACTGTGGAGAAGAAGTGTTGTTGAATAAAGTTATTCTTCTTTTCTTTGCACAGAAAAAAAAAGTATTCTCGTAGGTTTGTAAAATTGGGGTTGAACCACCGATGTCCTTGCTATGTTTCTGAGTCTGGGAACATTGCGGCTGTATTGCTGTCTATGGAGGGTCAGAGTGCTCTCGGATTCATCAAAAATAACTTAATTTGTGTTCCAAAGCTGAACGAAGGTCTTACGGGTGTGGAAAGACATTAGGGGGAGTAATAAGTGACAGAATTATCATTTTTGTGTGAACTATCCCTTTAATAAATTAAAGGAGAAAAACCATTAGGGGAAAAAAAAAATCACCTTTTTAGGCTAGAGGAGAGCTGCCAGATGTGATCTGGGTCCATGCCAGCTGGGTCCTTCTGCATGGCCACAAGGAAGATGTTCTTCTCTTTGTAAGAGGTGTAGAGGGTCAAAATCCCCATCATGATGAAGTATGTGTGGATCTGTTAAGGATAAGAACTGAAGCAGTGCTAAGTCTATATTCATTTACAGTGTCAAACCTCCAATGCAAACTGTCATCTCTATTCTGTTTGGAGTTTGCTCAGTGAAGGATATGAAACGACACAGCAGGCCAGCACAGGCTTGGACTCTGGGAATGGGTGCAGGTAATCCCAGATTAAAGCTACAATGGCGAAAAGGCAGGAGATCGTGCAAATGAACAGACGTCCATCGACTAAGTTGAAGTTTTCAACGTAGCCGTATTTTTCAATCAGAACCTACGGTTGAAACAGAAAGGTGATCAATTTAAAACTCATCTAATGCAGTTTGCTACAAAAAATATGCAAATAAACCACATGATAAATATATCCACCCACATACTGTTGAGATCAGAATTAGGGATGCATCAAATTTATATATAATAATATAATATAATATAATTTAATATACAATATAATATATCTCTGAAGGATCATGTGACTGAAGATTGGAGTAAACAGTTTTTTATGATTTCACAATATTATTGTTTTTATTTTTTGATCAAAATAAATGCATTATAATTATTTATTCTACCATAATTTAATATACAGAAAAAACCTCACCTTCTTAGCTGCATCATCTAGAGAGTTCTTCACCGCTGCACCATCCCATTTGTCAATCTTGACTGGCTTTTCATCAATCCTCCACTGAAATCAAGGAATTAATTGAGATACACACGATTGTAGACATCACTGTCAAAATAAATGACTTTTTAAAATTGTCATATTTGCAGGAAATATAGAGATCCAAACTAAACATAGTTTGAGCTGCTGCTAAATTCACATGCATGAAGCAAATTACAGTTATCAGAGTTGTCAGTTTGAATAAAAAAATGCTTGGACAATAACGTTACATCTTTCTATTGCGGTGTCTTCACTGGCTGGTCTCCGAAACACACGGTTCTTTTAATGAATCCCTCAAAAAGACTTTTGTTGTGTTATTAACAAGTTATCAGTTCAGTGAAACCTTCACCAAGTGAGTCAGAGCGGTTTAGTGAACTGACATCAGCCCTCTAACACCAGCAAGTCATTACTTTCAGCCACGTCAGACTCCAAAAGCTACTGTTTTGGGTTTTTGTGAAACTAAAGCCAGTATTACTGACTGGATATTGGAACATATTCACAACTAGTTTAGTTAGAAACCATTTGCAACAAGTGACAGAAAACAAACGAGGGGGAAAACACCTTAAAATAATTACTTTTAAAAACGCAAAGGTATTTTTAATTCATAAAGCATGCATACAAGTGCGTGCAATATAGATTTCCTCTTAAATTATATGATTGGTAACTGTCAGATGGGTTACTGAATTGTTTCCCTTTGCATTATATCCTAAAACGGGTTTCTTTTAAAAGCTTGTGCATTTAAACACACTTCGTGTTTTATTTAAAACACGATAAACCCGCTTCTGACAGAGCGCGAGCTTCAAATCACATAAAAATATACACTAGTAACAGTGCGCATTTTAATATACATTCTGAGTAATGGAAATGAAAGACAAATGGAAATATGTAGATGTCTCAACTGCAAACAAAGCCAGATTTGACATCAGCTTCCTAGTTTCTGACCATATGCTCGCGTCTTCACGCTGAAGATGATACTAATGATGAGCACGACTCAAAATTAACGTGCAATGTTGTGCAATCCTCTGTATCTACACATGTAGACCACATCAAATGGTTTTAATATACATGCTCATTTAATAATATACAAATGCACAATGAATAAAGTGCATCCATTTGTACAAGTTTACGCTTTGGCCCAGAGCGACGGTCGCATCAACAATCCGAGTAACGAGCGCAAAAGATGAAATGTATAACTTCTATAAAATAATGCATGTCCGCTGAGCTCTAAGGATGGCTTCGCACATATAAACGTATCTCTAAAAATGCGGCATACAATAAAGATTTCTTACTTTTTCCAGTAGACCATTCTTTCCGTTCCTCGCCGCCATCTTTTCTTCCTGTTCATTTGCTGTGACCTGGGTGAGTGTGATTGGTTAAAATCGCACAAAAAACGTCCAATAGAAATCGATCAGAAACAGGGCGCTCTGCTGGATACAGTGGCAAGGACGAGCTCTTTGATTGGCTAGACGCGATGACGTTTACCCGATTCCAATCTTTTGAAGAAAAAGCCCATTGCTGCAAGACAGTGATGAACTAAATAGTCCACTAAGAAAATATACATATAGAGAGTTATTTCATTCAGGTAGCCTACATTTAGCACCTTTGTTTGCAGTGTTATATATGCAGAGGTATATTTGCTGAGCTATGAAATAAAGGCCAAGACCTCTAGTTAACATTTGACTTTTATCTTCCTTTATTAATTTTATTATTATTATTATTATTTTATCTTGATTTTATTCAATGAATTCCTTCAAGGTAAACATGACAAACTATGAAAAGAATGATTGGCAAAAGTATCAAGTGGAAAAAGATATATAAACCCTCATGAGCATCTAATTAGTTGTGTAATAAATAAATAAATATATATATCTTTAAATAGTTTTAAAACACAAAAGGCAAAGTTCTGAATGGATGCTACATTATTTCAATTCAGTTACAACGATTGTTGTGTTTTGATGACTGAAAGAAGAAAATCTTTTCTTTTAAATGCAATATTTAAAAAGATGACATTATTACAAAGAACTGTTCAAATAAATATAATGTGTGCTTTACATCTCCACAGAATCCAAACATACACAACATTCTCTTTTCAAATCCAACAATAACTTTAAACAATGGAAGACAATTCAAGTGCTTTGAAAGCCCATCAGAAACAGTTCCTATTCACATCTTTGCATCAGTATCAAGGCAAGTCATATTTCCAAAATAGTACAGTAATACGTAAAAATCTATTTTATCTTCTCCAATAGTACATCTGGTAGCCTACAGAATTGTATATAACTTAAATTACCTACAAACCCAAAAGGAAAGATTGCTGATTTGCAGAAATCAGACATGTTGGCAGATTACAGAGAAGTATACAGTATAGAAATGAATCGGTTTGTAATAATAATAATAGTAAAAAGGTCAAGATCAAAGGTAGACAGGATTAAACGTATGTGCATTTACATGTGGGTCCAACTGAATGTGTCCTTTTTCAGCAAAAGTAACATTAAAGCTTTGTTGGCAGACACAAGCCACAAAATAGATCTCTCTAGTAATCAAAGCTTAATAGATAAAGTTCTGAAATGAAAGTAGCCCTTAAGAGTAGTGTGAACATCAAGCTAAAAGTGAAATATGGATAAAATATCCTGAAGAATATATATATATATATACACATATATATATATATACACATATACATATATATATACATATATATATATACATATACATATATACATATATATATATACATATACATATATTTATATACACATATAAATATATACATATACATATACATATATATACATATACATATATATACATATACATATATACATATATATAAACACACACAACAACAGAAAATCAATGTCTTAAAGCTAATTCTCATACTTGTTTTGCTTGTGTGAGCATGCTAGATTTTTTGTTGCTGTTGATGTTGTGGTGTTATATCTTTTAAGGAAGTGTCCAAATGCAGATTACAGTTTGGAGAGTGTCAAAACACTTAAGTTAGAAAACAAAAAAGTAGGTTTTAAATAATAAAAAAGACAAATAAAACAATCAGATTTCTTAGGAAATATTAACGTGTCAACACTGTTACACAGTGCCTTTTAGCGTTTTTAAAAACATTTTATAGATAGTTCATTTAATAGTGTAAAACATTAGTCAGCCTTAAAACATACTCTACACAAATATGCAAATGCAAACTCTTGCTACTCAAGTTGGATTTTACACGAAGTGTGTAACAAAATTTGTACTGCCTGCGACACAAGTATGTATTGCATTCTTAGCACTGCCACAAGGGGTGCTAGCAAGCACAGGAATAAACCGTTATCTATGATCTTCAATGGATTTTATATGGTGAACTACTTGCCACCTTCTTTGATGTAGGGCTGTGCAATTAATCGCATTCGACTGTTATGCGCATCTCGTCAGTAAAGCCGGTCCCGTGATTAGTAGTAAATCACCATCACCTGCTTTCAGATTGAGTGGCATTTACTACACAGAGTTGTAGTTCACTGACAAAATGCGATTAATCTGCGATTATGAACGCGATTTTGCCTAACTGTCAGTGAACTACGGCTCTGTGTAGTAAATGCCACTCAATCTGAAAGCAGGTGATGGTGATTTACTACTAATCACAGAACCGGCTTAACTGACGAGATGCGCATAACAATCGAATGCGATTAACTGCACAGCCCTACTTTGATGTTTATTTTCCTTTGACTCTTTTGTAAATAGCCTACATCAACGCACACTCCTTAACCATAGATCTTACTGTACAGGGCGAAACCAATCTTCACGGCCAAAAAAATAAGCATAATGGTCAACTTGGATCATGGTGTGCCTCATAAACCAATCAAATTATTGCCTTGATGTAACTAAATGGCTATTGGAGTTAAGTACAATAGTCAATCACTGTTTTCAGATGCCATATAAATACTCAGATAACCAAATGAATGAGAAGAATCTGCCTTAAG
This sequence comes from Cyprinus carpio, assembly GCF_018340385.1. Taxonomy (NCBI): domain Eukaryota; kingdom Metazoa; phylum Chordata; class Actinopteri; order Cypriniformes; family Cyprinidae; genus Cyprinus; species Cyprinus carpio. The sequence goes on from NC_056611.1 coordinate 1,948,434, forward strand.
TCTAAAGTATACTTTGTTTTTGTACGCATACGCCTTTCAAAGTATACTCCATTTGATAGCATGCACTTCATCTTTGTCCAGCGTCTGCTCCATTTTTCTCCAGAAGTCATGTTAGATAAAAATACTGTACTCTAAATTTGTACTCTTTTAAACTCAAGTTGCTGCTATCTCATATAACCCTCTCACACAGGGAGAGCTAAAAATTCAGGTAAAAAAAAAAAAACACATTTTGGTTAATGGCAGAAACATTTGAAGGTAATTCTATCACTGTCTGGAGTACTGAGGTTTGTTTCCATCCCAGTAAAACAAAAACAAAGTTACAGGTTACGTGCAACAAGACTGCAGTCTTGTGAATTGTTGAGCATGTATTTGCATCTATGTACTTGTGTCGAGTAGTTTTCTGGCCTAAGGCTACAATTTTTACTTGTTTCCAGGTAAATTGTTAACAAAAGAGTTGTCTGATAGTTGGATGTGTCAAGAGAAATCTTTCAAAGACACTGGAAACAGGTAATGCAAAATAAAATGTGCAATGTGACAATTTGGTACAAAACACCTTCAGGTTCAACAAATTTCCTATGATAACCTTAAAACATGCAAACAAACTTCTTGAAGAGCAATTGTGATTGTGATGAGCACAAAGAGATTGTAAGGAGTACTGTCATCATCACTGGATTGAAGTACTAAAAGGTCTTATAAAAAATTCTGTACGTTTTTCTTCCCCCGAACAACATATACATAGTTTTCCTCTCTTTTTGAGTAGTAGAAGCCAGTTAAACAGTAACAGACCTTGAAACAAAACATTGCAGCTTCAAATCCAAATCTCTATAAATGGGAAAGTTACTGAGAGTCCAAACTTGTCCTACCACCATTTTACCCCAAGCTAAGGTACTTAACCCCAGCTTGCTCTAGGTCAGGGGTGCCCAATCCCGTTCCTGGAGATCAACCTGCAGAGTTCAGATCCAACACAACTGTCTGTAATTACCAAGCACTCCTGAAGATCTTAATAAGCTGGTTCAGTTGTGTTTAATCAGGGTTTAAGCTGAACTTTTTAAGATCTCCAGGAACAGGATTGGCCACCTCTGATAAAGGTGGACTCGATTAATGCAAGTTGCTTTGGATGAAAAATCAAAAAAAAGTAAATACCTTATCTTGCAATACTAATCCAGATGTTAGAAAGCCCCTGTAGTGCCTCAACAAAGAAAATGTTTGTGAATGCAACAAATCATTACAATAAAACACTACCATAACCGGAGGTCACTTTAACAGCTGTAGTTAAAGTGCTCATTTCGTTTGGAGATTCTTCCTGATCTGCGTGTATTGTGTCCTACCATCCCATCATTTGTAGCCCAGGACCGGAGTTCGTATTTGTTACGACTCGTTTTGTGCCTGTCCACTTTTTGGCATTCTCTGTCAAACTGTCTTTGTAGCTTTAGTGCCAGTTCTCGGTCCTCCTTTTCCCGATTAATTCGCTGGACAATCATATGATCAAGCCTGTCATAGGCACCTTTCCGGGACATTTTTGTCTGTAGGGTGTCTTCCAAATGTTTGGTTTTGTGGCTTCTCTTCTTGCCCCTTCTTGAGGTAGGTCTGTTATGTACACAGCTCCTGGTGGTAGGCTCATTTACGAAGTTCTCCGGGTCTTTCGTACCCTGATTACAGTGTCCACTGAGTTTATCAAGCATTGCTTTACTAATTTCTGTGGGTTTACAGAGTTGTTCACACCTGCTACGCCTTTTTGCGGATGAAGCATCTGAAATGATTTGAGTTGCCGAACTGATGTGAGCGCTAGCTTCCTCTTGGGTACACTGATCAAATACAAGCCGTCGTTTATTACAGACTACAGGTTTATCCTTCCGATCCTTAGCACTTGAATCACAAATGCACTGATGGTCTTGCGAGCTGTCCTTGGCTACAGCACAGCTGCAGATTTGGCTGTCCTGTTCTTCAACGGAACTCAGTTTAAGGCTTAGATCCTCTGCGATCGGACTCGTGACTGTACCTTTTGAGGTCACCTTGATGCAGTGACGATCAACTTCAATCTGCTTCCACTTCTGCAAGATAGTCGGACTGGCCTCGTAGCTTGTGGACTTGTGCAGAGAGCGTGTCAAGTTCCTTGGGGTTGACTTCACGATAGTAGGCTCCAAAAGTCGCCCATCGGGCAGCCTTTTGGGTGGAGTGCACGGCGAACAGACAATAGGCTTGAAATGGTTGAGTTCTTCCGATATGCTATCGTTGCTCTCGGGGCTAATGGACCTCTCTGGTTTTGTTTGAAGTATGAGTGAAGCGGATGAGGTGTGGATGCCCCGCCAGTGGTGTCTCTTATCTAGGCTCAGCACCGGGGCTGAGAAAGAGCGACTGTTTTCCGAGGAAAGAAGGATTCCAGCGTTGTAACTATGAGTGATGATAGCCTAGAGTGGGGAAAGAGTGGTAGACTATAAAAATGACTAATTAGCCTACTGCCAATCCTGCCACAACATTTGCCATTTCCTACTATAGAGGAATACAGTCCTACTCCTAAAGGGTCAACATCCTGCAGAGTTTTACGCCAACTTGCCCCAACACACTTGCCTGGAAGTTTCCAGTGATCCTGAAGATTTTGATTAGCTGGTTCAGTGGTGTTTAGCCAGGATTGGAGCTAAACTTCAGAAGCAGGATATAGGTGTTTTGGCCTAGTGGGTAATGTTTAAGGGTGATTATACACTAAAGCTCTGGCTGTGCATTTGAGAAATAGGAATGCACAAGATCCATTGGAGTGGAACAAATAAAGTCGGTTGTAAAACCAAATGTGAATATCACAGATTTCACTTCTGAAGGCACAACTTGACCTTCCTGAAATTTTCATTTTGGCGTGGTGCAGATGTTAAAATTTGGTTGAATGACAAAGTGTCACTTTTCAAAATGAAATGTGTTAGCCAGTTTTTGTGTATATTAAACAAAGTAAGGCTGGCCTGAAGAATCATCACTGTGTACCATTCCATACGTGTGATTTGAACATACCTGGACCTATAGTTTAGGTTTCTTTAGGGCAGTGTTTTTGTTTCTGTACTATGATAAGCCTTATTGATATACTGTTCTGACCACTACACCAGATTCAGATCATCAGCTCATTAGTAGAGACTCCAGGATCTGAAATAGGTGTTTCATACAAAGAAAATACTCCAGGGACAGGGTTAAAAAACACTTCTCTGGGTCAGGGTTCTTCAAATCTGACCCTGGAGGTTTTTCAAACTCCTTGGAAAACACTGATTAGTTTTTTGTTTTGTTTTGTTTTTTTTTACTTAGAGTTGGAGGTAAACTCTGCAGAACAGTGGACCTCTAGTGTCGTATATGAAGAACCTGCTCTAGCAAAAAGTATGAAAACTTGCTTTGGATAAATACGTCTTCTATATAGTTTTACTTACTACAAAATTTTATATTCAGCATCTAAAGATGAGAGAAAAATAAATTTTTTGAGCCATACATTTTTTTTTTCAACAAATCACCCTAAATAACAAATAAAACTGCTAATTATATTAACATATTCATCATTAAAAGCATTAACTATAATTTTATACCTTGTCAGGAACGACGTGATGTGTGTGACCTCTGGTTTTTCCTCTTCCATCCTCAGAATCTGTACAGCTCCTGCTCCTCTGAACAGCACTGCTATGAAGACAACTGTAACACAGCACAATGACAGTATGGATGTGTATCTCTTTTTAACACAATCAGAACACTATTTATTAAGAGAAGCATCAAAATTTAAGTCACAATTTCCTTCTTACTGCTATTAGTATTTATTTTTTATTTTTTTTACTAGTTGTGGTAGTTCCTGTTTGTGGCAGTTATAACACTATAAAGGCATTTAATTTTAAAATAACTGCCTTGTTTTTTTGTGAATTGTGAGTGAATATTGTTAATATGTTTAATAAGTGCATGGCTGCGGTTTAGAGAAATGGCATCTCTGAATAACTTCTAACATATTATAATTTTGATTTGCTTGACACTTTACATAATTTCTATTCCTCTATGTGTAATAGTTTTGATGACTGTGACCCTAAAATGCCATAATAAACAAGATGTGTGTGTTTTTTTTTTTTGCATAGTAGTGTATCCCATTATTTCAGGCCCTCCACTCTAGAGACAATAAAAAGTATAATATTAATATAATACTAATATTAAGTATATTTAAAAATAAATCAGAATATGATCATGTCAAATTATGAAGTAAATATAAATTCAATACCCTCTACTGAAAGCAGGGGAGCATCTTGTTTTTCGCACAAATGCCGAGACATGTCTGGTCCTCTTTCCCACCGGCTTTTCATTCTCCGAGTCTGACACCCCACAGAACTGAAACACAGTAAACTAGCACGTGAAATTGATGATCATACATAATTGAGCAGAAACTAAATAGTTAAAGGGATAGTTCACCCCAAAAATGAGCATTCTGTCATCATTAACTTTATCCTCATGTCGTTACTTCCGTATGTTGAACATAAAAGATATTTAGAAGAATGCTAGTATTCAAACATTGATGCTTCCCGTCAACTTCCACAATATGTCTTTCCCTACTATAGAAGTCAATGGGGACCAACAACTGTTTGGTTCTTGAAATATCTTTTTTTGTGTTCAACGTAAGAAAGAAACTTGGGAGGTTTGGAATGACACGAGGGTGAGTAAACGACGACAAACGTGTCATTTTTGGGTAAACTACTCCTTTAATAAAAGAAATATCCCAAATGATGAAGTATGTGAATTAACTGAATGTGTGCGTGTTTAAACCCTGCTTAGAGCTTAAGTGGGTAACAACGATAGAAAGAAGAGTTTTGAACGTACGGGGTATTGACAAAGTTTCAGCATCCCACACTCTTCTTTTCTGTGGATTTTTTTCTTCCTCTCTTCGGTTTCTTCACTGCTTCCACCCTAAAGAGAGAACACTGAGCTTTATATATGACTATTACTGTATTTCAGGCTATAACGAGAAAATATAAAAACACAAGCTTATTAGAAATCAGAAGTGCTTTGCATTTTACCAAATGTCAAATAAGTGCAGGCTAAACTTTACAGATGGTACAAAAGAGATTTGTGTTGGAATAGTTCAGGAATTGTATTAAATGTTAATATCACAGCACATAGTACCAATAAGATCGTAAAACTGTATGTTTATTTGTTTGTAAGTTTTTAAATAAGTTAATGTGAGGAAGAGTGTACTGACTACTCGGTAGCTTACCTTCATCTTTTGTTTCTCGTACTCTTGACGCATTTCTCCAGATTTATGAATTGGTACAGGTGCACGAAAAATTTCTAAGAAATGAAAGCATAAACAGCTATATCAGCAAAACCAGCCAGCCGGCTCACTAGATGGACCAGACCACAAACACACTGGATTCTCTCTACAGTCTGAGTTCTGTCACTAGCTCCACCCACTGGACACACACATGCCTGGACAAGACACCACAGCTGATCGAGTTTACAAACATCCAGGATACCACACTACTATATACAAAAAATAATAATAATACTGACAAATGTCTTGTAAGTCTTTAAAGTATAGCAAGTCAGATGTGAGCAGGAAACTTACAGAAAACTTATAGAAGTCAAAAAAACACGAACGCTGAACAAATTGACAACACTTATTTTAATTTAAGTTTTTTTTTTTTTTTTTTGCAAAATAAGCCTTTACATTTTTCAACATTTTCAAAATTGTGTTTAGTAGCCAGTGAAATACAACAGAGTACTCAAGACATGGCATTTGCGCACTATCCATCCTAAATTCTATGTGATATTAGTAATTTTCAATACTATTTAGGGCAGAAAGGGTGGATAGTATGCATATTGGGACGCAGGGATGTTTTTGAAGTTTTGAAGACGCACCTGGGCGTTTATACCGGTACAGACCAAACATAAAAACAGCGCGGACGGAACGCGTGTGAACGCCCCCCAACAAAACAGCGCTGCTTTCCTTCCAGAGTCCGGTTTAAAAATAAATAAAACCTACTTACTTGTTTTTTAACCTTTACGTTGTTACGTTGTCCAGTGCAAAATATTCCATTTATAAAATAAATAAAATGTTTTGGTTTTATTTCTAACAATTCAATTATCAACTGAACCGAAATCAGTGAAGCTGCAAAACTGTCGTGCCGCGATTCGTCGAAGCGTCACTAACGACTTCGAACTCATGATTATGTTCTCTGTCGAGCCCCACGAACCTCCGTCGGCGGTCTGTCCGTCCCTCTGCTCCATCCTCCGCTTGCATCTCTCCGGGTGGCTGAGGCGGATCAGCTCCCAGAGCTCGGCGTTCACCAGGCTCTTCTCCCGGGACTGTTTCCGGGCCCAGCTGGACACCCGCAGCCGGCACAGCGGACAGCACAGGCTGGTCAGCTTCACCGTGCGCTGGAAGCAGTGCAGGCACACCGAGTGTCCACAGGGCATCGTCACCGGCTCCAGCAGGATCTCGGAGCACACCGGGCACCGCGCCTCCTCCAGACTCAGAGGAGCGCTTCTCTGTCCCAGTCCAGCGGATTTGGCGGACCCCAGCGCCGCCATCTTCATTGCTGTGAGCCTGCGTCTGGGTTTGAAAACAAGCCCCGCCCAGCCATGGCGTCACATGCAGCGGTGGAACGTCAAATTTACAGTATTTACAATAACTACTTCTTCTGTTATTATTATTGTTATTTTATACAGTGGCCACAAAGTATTGGGGCATTTAAATAACTTCTAAAAAATCATTTTAAACAAATAAATATTATAACAAACTAAAATTAACATTCTGAATATTCTGCAATTTCTAGGTGACCAATGAAATGTAAACAAATTGTGACAATGAAAATGCTCATGAGAAAACTACCATTCAAAAGTTTAGGGTATATATATTTAATATCACAATATATATATATATATATATGTGTGTGTGTGTGTGTGTGTGTGTGTGTGTGTGTGTGTGTGTATATATATATATATATATATATATATATAATTGTATTCAAAAATATGTGTAAAATTGAGCAAAAGTTACTGTACAGGCCTTTATATTGTTATATTGCATATATATAAAACTTATTATTTATATTTTTTATTCTTGTTTGTTTGTTTATTTATTTAAAACATCCTGAAACACAGCAGGGCTTCAACAAATATATAAACATTGATATTAAGAGATATTTTGTCAGCACCAAATCAGCATATAGAGTGATTTGTGAAGAAATATTTTTGTGACACTGAACTACATTTTACAATTTATTAAGATAGAAAGAAAGTTATACTGTGTTTTTTTAATCAAATAAATGCAGTTTTGGTGAGCCTTGGTAAAATTTTCATAATAATAATAATAATAATAATAATAATAATATAATAATATACTTAGATACTAATAAACATATACATTGGAGTTATTTTAAATAACTGCTTTGAAACTATCTATTGTATAAAGCACTATATAAATAAATTTGAATAAAAAAATCTAATAGTTCAAATATTGTATTTCATGAAATGCTACAGTGGCAAAAAAAACAATTTATTTATTTATTTATGTTTTTTCTTTTTTAAGAAATTAATCCACTTAAAAGAATATGTCTTTTATTAGTTGTGATAGAAATGTTTTACATTACTTTTGTAAACAAATATAAAAATAATTCCACACCTGTATTTTATTTGATACTATTATTCAAAATGGGCAAATTATTAATAATAAATAACACACAGAGGTGTCCAAACTTTCAACCAGTAGTCAGGTTTCAACAAAACGTAAGAGCTTCATTTCTTATTTTCATTTCATACAGTGGTCACAAAGTACACTTAAATTCCTCTTTTATATTTTATATATTGCAATTCAAAATACCAAAGTAAGTGACACTTCATTGAAAAAGATATATATTCCATTGCATACATGACAGAGAGAAATGCTAGTGAAGGAAGTTAGTTCTAGGATCTTTTGTTTGTGTGATGTTTGGCATTTTATTAATAATCCCAATTTAGTAACCCCAAAACTATACATGTGCAAGGCTGAACATATATCAGAAGTTCTCAGGTTTAAAAATGCTATCTATTAATATTTATTTGTTTATTTTATTTTATTTTTTATTTTTTGTAATGATGACGTGCATTTTTTGTAAACTGTCTTTTTAAAAGTAGGTAGCACAAAAAAAAAAAAAAAAAAAAGTAGGTAGCGCATCAAGCCAGTAGATGGCAGTGAGATCTGCACTGGCAGTATGGCAGCGTACAGTAAGAAATGACTCTCCTGTGCATCAGTTTATGGCTGTACTTGTTGTTATCGTTCGGTGGATCTGGTATTAAAGCTGCTGGGAAATGAGGACATTACAGTTAGTGTTGGATTCCTCTTGAAATGTTGTAGGTCAGTTGCAGTTTTTGTTGTTGTTTTTTGTCTACTGATTTTTCTTGATATTTTTATATTTTTGTGTTTTTGTGTTTTTGCAGGGTTTTTGTTTTTGTGTAGTTTTTGTGATATAATTAATTAGTTAGTTTGTTTGCAGCACTTTCTTTTTCTTCACTACACCTTTTCAAACTGTTATTTGTATTGTAACCTGGGCATAATGTAGCCTACACATAACATGATTCCATAAAACTGCGTTCCTCTTTATAAAATAATAATAATAAATAGATTTTTTAAAACTAATGATTATATTTAATTTTATTTCAGTCTTATTTTTATCAACAAAAATGTTTTAATAGTTTTAGATGCAGTATATCTATTAGTGACTCACATTGTGATTCCAGCATCTAATGGATGAATACAAATAGAATACAGGAAGTAATCGTGACCTTGTTTTCTGTCTCTTTAGCTGAAGCACAAGCCCAAGAGAGGACACGATGCCAGTCGCTAGGGCAGCTGCAACTTCGTCCATACCAGCCGAGGAGGTCTAATAACGTTTCACGGTCCTGGTCAGCTGGTGTGTTATCCCGTCCTCAACCTGGGCTGCTTTAGGAAGAGTGTGAGATGGTATGTGTGTGAACTGGAAAGGACGGTGATCAAGACCTGCGGTCAGTTTGGGATCGAAGCCTCCACTTCTCCGGATACAGGAGTCTGGGCGGGCGACAACAAAATTTGTGCAATTGGTAAGTACATTTTTAATTAGTTTTTTGTTTTTCCTTCATATGCGTTGATTACTGGTCAAGTGTTTGGACACCTCTGTTATTTATTACTATTATTAATTTGCCCACTTAGAATAATAATCTGAAATCTGGGGGAAAATACATGTATTGGAATTATTTTATATTGGTTTACAAAAGTTTTTTAAAACATATCACAACTAAAATAAGAAATTTTGGATGAATTTCTTTCCAAAAAAAAAAAAAAGAGTTGTAATTTTTGAGTAGTTGTTCACCGCTGTAGCATTTCATGAAGTACAATATTTGAACTGTTTGTTGTTGTTTTTAATTCACATTTATTTATTAAGTGCTTTATAAAGTGGAGATAGTTTCAAAGCAGTTATTTTAAAATTTCTTCAAAGTATATGTAAATGTTGTTATTATTATTATTATCATTATTGTTGTTGTTGTATTATGTTTTTGAAAGAAGTTTTACCAAGGCACACCAAGACTGCATTCATACGATTTCATAAAAAATACAGTACATCTTTCTTTTTATGACTTTTCTTTGTTGTTGTTGTTGCTGTGTTTTTGTTTGTTTGTTTGTTTGTTTGTTTGTTTGTTTGATTTTGTTGTTGTTGTTGTTTACAATTTACCTTTACTTCTTAATTCTTAATTTTAATAAACTGCAAAATGTAGTTCAGTGTCACATATTTCTTCAGAAATCAATCAATATACTGATTTAGTGCTCACAAAACATTTCTTATTATTAACAATGTTTATATATTTGTGGGAGCCATGATTTTTTTAGGATTTGTTCAGGATTTTTTAATGAATATAATGTTCAAAACAACGTTGTTTATTTATTTATTTTTTTAATATATTTTTTTGTAACAATGTAAAAGCCTTTACAGTCATTTTGATCAATTTAATGCATCCTTGTTGAATAAAATATTAATTTCTCCAAAAAAAAAAAGAAAAGAAAATCCTACTTTGACCTTAAACTTTTGAATGAATTCAGAATATTAACTTTAATTTGTTATAACATTTATTTGTTTAAAATGATAAAACAGGTTTATTTTCAATTTCCAAAAAAAAAACAAAAAAACAATATAAAGTTCAAGAGAAGACTGAGATAAAGTATTATTATTTTGTTTTGCAGGTATTCATTGTGGAAGATACATCACCTCCCATGGACTGGCTCTTAACTGCAACACAGACATGAGTTGGTTTGATAACATTGTGCCATGTGGGATTATGGGTAAAGGTGTGACGTCACTGAGCTGAGAGCTGGGACGGGACGTCCCAACTGAGGAAGCCGTACCAAAACTGCTGGAAGCCTTTACTGAACAGTTTAACTGCACTTTAATATATAATTAATACATAAATGATATAAATAAAGTGTTTGAATTTCAAGTGTTTGAAATGATTTGCTATGTATGTGCAACATCGTTTTACCTCTCTGAGAAAATACTGCGATGGTACCATGTCATATAATAATATATCTTAATAATTATTTTTTGTGGTTGGTTGAACGGATTTACTTTTTGTTCATTTTGTTTTGTTGATTTTTTTTGATTGAGTGAGTGATTTGTATGGTGAGTGAAGGGAGTGGGGTTTCAAAGGCAGAAGTGATACGATACAGCAATACGTTTTAGGATCTAGCCCCAAACTAATGTAAAATATGAAAACACTAATAATAAATATAGGCATATGCAAAATTAATTGGATAAAACACTAAGATCCTAACTGATCATGAAAGAAAATAATTATTGTGTTCCACAGAATAAAAGTAGTTATTAATAGCAGTATCGTTGATTATCTTTCAACACACTTATGTTGATTTCTAAGCAATATGTCTGCAAAGAGGATGCATTTTCTTTTTATTTTATTATTAGACTGTATGTACAATACATGGGTAAGACATTTATATATAATTCAATTCATTCAAGAATCCTGGACAATAATAATAATAATAATAATAATAACAGCAACTATTATTATAATAATTATTAGTGTCCAAGAAAGAAATGGAGCCGCACAACTCTTTTTAACATTGATAATAATTAGAAATGTTTCTTGAGCCTCATATCATCAAATAAGAATGATTTCTGAAGAGTCCTGTGACACTGAAGACTGGAGTAATGATGATGAAAATTCAGTTTTACATTAGAGGTTTATTATCAAAAAATATTTTCAATATTTTCAAAAAATATTTAAAACAAACAAACAAATGAAAAAACTTCGCACACACACACACACAAGATTTATGACTTCTGAAGAAAAAAAGTGAAGCAAAGTGAGACTTCTGCATGAATCTATCAGTCTCTCATCTTCCAAAATTCTTGGTTCCAATTTTTCTGCCCAGCCTTTGGTTGATGTGAAAACAGTGGCAAATTTTACAAGCTGTAATTATGTTTTGGAGCAGCTCACTGTAAAGACATGATTTATGTTCTGTCAGGCTTGTGGTGGAGCAGCGGTGATTTATAGGTGTTTTTCCTCTGATCATTGCAGTGAACAGACGCTAGATTCAATTACACGTCCTGTCCTCTACAGATGTGTGTCCTTGAGGCCAAAATCTTGTGAACACATTTGTCACTGCTGAAATGTCACCTTTTGAAGCAGAGAATGATTTTATAGCGGATATAGGATATGGCATTTCTGCATTTGCTTGATAACAAAAATACTGTGTGTATAGTGTGTTTGGAAGAATCACACCATTTCAAGCTCCGACAATGAAAAAAAAAGAAAAAAAAAAAACTTGTTCATGTAGTCAATACTTGTGTTTATTTCAAATCATGTTATCACTTGCTTCATAGGTGTCATATTTGATATTTAAGGGCTGTGGTGGAGTTTTCCAGTGAATTTCGGTCTGTTTAGTGTGAATTCATGAGACCTGCATATATTGGTGCTTTCTGGAGATTGACAGATTGAAATACCTTTTTCTTTTCTTATCTTTTTTTTTTTCACAAGGATGCATTTATCTGACCAAAAGTGTCAGTAAAGATATTTCTGAAAGAAACACTATATGGTTTTCATGTTTTCTTAGGCAGCACAGACATGTTTAACTGTGAAATTTTTCTTGAGCACCAGGATATTAGAATGATTTCTGAAGGATCATGTGACACTGAAGACTGGAGTAATGATGCAGAAAATTCAAATGTGCATAACAGGAAAAAAATCAATCAAAATAGAAAGTTTTTAATTTGTTATTAAAATTGTTAATAACAAATTTAACAATATAGTGGTTTACTGTATTTTGAACACGGAAAAGTTGCATTTACGCCAGAATTGTAATTGGTAGTGTACATTTATTTTACAGTACGTTTAAGTTTCCTTTTGGCACACTGTTCCTTTAAAAGAGAGGTACTTACAAACTTCACCCAACAGATGGCAGCGCTTCAATGCGTATCTGCTTTTGAAAAAGGACTTTGTGAGGATAGATTTGCAGTGAATAGTTCTGTTGCATTTGTAGGGGCCGGTGCTAGCCATTTGGGTGCCCTAAGCACAAATGCTTGGCGGTGCCCCCCCCCCCTTGGGTGCCCCAACCAACCACCCACCCACCCACCAACCAACCAAAGAAATAACTACCATTCAGAATTTCTTAGTTAGGTTCTCTTTACTTCCAAAATAACTGCTGCAAATGAATAATTGGAACTGAACAATGTAAACACAGAAAGTTAAAAGTTCAAAAAAAGTTTAGTGCAAATAACAGTATAAGTGTATGAATTTTATGAAGTATGAATTTTTAAAGTGCACATTTTTAAACTGCAAATAATCATGCATAACTGCACAGTAGAAAATTACTCAACAGAGGGAATACATCTCTATAAAGAGACCATTCTGCTATTCTATAGAACTATATTAAACATTTTCACTACCATCAGTTGTCAGAGGCCCTACAGAGGCACACGCCTACATTTCCTAGCTGCAAAATCAGCTATCAGGTCATCATATGACAGTTTCTGAGCCACGTCCCCATTGATGCTGATGACAGCCAGACCACTTAAACGTTCCTGCCCCACTGATGAACGCAGGTACGTTTTGATGAGTTTGAGCTTTGAAATATATATAATTTATATATACAAAATAATTATACACAGTACACACACATACTTATTGTAGGTACAAACTTTTATTTTGGATGTGATTTGTGTATATTTGTCTTTTACCAGCCCTAATAATTTGACAACTCTGTGAATATGAAAATATACAAACACTGAGATTGTGGGGTTTTTTTTTCTAATTGCATTTTCACCAACAGATGTCGCCCTTGGCCGAACCTCTTGAAAATGACCGCATGCCATAGTACAACAACGAAAAATCTTTATCTAAGCGGTCTAATTTGGCAAAATCACATCACGTTCAGTTGCAGGGTTTTTCTAAAGTTCAGACTGAGGCAGATAGACATTGTATTGAAGCGAAGAAATTACAATAGAAAAATTTATTTTTCTGCACTAATAGCTATATGCACACGTGACACATCTGTAACGTACGGGGAAAATTAGCTTTATTTGTCATTCAAATATGACGATGAGGACCCCAACAATTGGCCTTCCTTTCCTGCTCAAACAAACTGCATCTTTAACAGCCCAAGTTTCACAATTTCCCCGGACCCCCGTTAAAATAAAAGACACAGTTGGGGGTTTTTTAGATCTTAAAAAAGCATTCGACACTGTTAACCATGATATCCTACTAGAGGAACTGAAAAAAAAAATATGGTGTAAGAGGTAGTAGCTCATTCTTGGATAAGTAGTTACTTAGAAAAAAGGTATCAATATGTCCAAATAGATAATTGCAAGTCACAATTGTTGCAAGTGACATGTGGGGTTCCCCAAGGCTCTGTGCTGGGCCCATTGCTTTTTTCTGTTGTACATCAACGACATATGTGAGGCTTCCAAAGGTATTAAAACTGATATTATTTGCGGATGATACAAACTTATTTTGTTCTGGTGACAATCTGAAACAACTTTTGGATACAATGGGAAAATGAAATGGTACTGCTAAAAAATTGGTTTGATTTGAATAAACTAACATTAAATATAAGTAAAACAAAATTTATTGTGTTTGGTAATCGTTTTACCGAACACAATAGGTAAATTAATGATTAATGAAATTGAAATAGAAAGGGTGTCGGCAATTAAATTTCTTGGGGTGATAATTGACAATGACTTAAATTGGAAGCCCCATATATCCTATACTAAGAACAAGATTTCAAAGTCAATTGCAATATTATATAAAGTTTAAAGACTTATTAAATGAAAAATCATTATATACCTTGTATTGCTCCCTAGTGCTTCCATACATTACTTATTGTGTGGAAGTATGGGGAAATACATATAAAACAAATACCAATTCAATATTTATGCTACAAAAGAGAGCCATACGAATAGTAAAGAAAACCAACTATAGGGAGCCAACAAACTCCCTATTTATTGAACTAAAGGCCCTAAAGTTTAAAGAATTAGTAGAACTAAAAACATTACAAATTATGTACAAAGCAAACAATCATCAATTGCCAGAAAGTATCCAAGGGTTGTTTACAGAAAGAGAATGTCAACATGATTTAAGGGGAACTTGTATGTTTAAAAAGAACCAAGTGAGGACCAATGCAAAATACTATTGTATTTCAGTTAAAGGTGTAATTCTATGGAACAGCTGTCAAGAGGAATTAAAAATATGTGGGTCACTTAGCAAATTAAAGAAGCTATTTAAGAATAAAACACTGAAACTATATGAAAACTATTTAAAGAGTGATAAATGAAAGCGGCTTTTTGTTGTATTTTGGATTGTGGAACTGTATTGATTGGCAAAAAATAATGTTATTGTAGTCTAGTTATACTAGTTTGTCAACAGTATATTGATGTAAAATAACAGTTTTTTTTTTTTTTGTTTTTATTTGTTTATTTATTAAAAGATGAGATGTTTTAAAAAGGGGTAGGCATTATAAGCAAGAGCTTCAGCCTACACCTGTTCAGACTAATGTAAATATGTTGTTTGTACATTAGCTCAGTTGTGTTGAACCTAAGTTGTCCGTCTGAAATAAACTAAAACTAAACATTCAAACTCAACACAACATGCAGGGCTAAAAGCCCCGGATCTTTTGCACTACTAGCGACGCGGACGCGCCGACGCCCCTGGACATGCATACTACACGCAAGGGCTACAAAACTAACATTTTTATTTAAAACATTGTCTTACCTGCAAGCGACGCGCGAGCATCATCCCGCTGTCTCTTCTTTTTTCTTTTTTCCGCCCCCGACTCTTGGTTCCTTTTCGAGGCCATGTCTGAGGTCGGTGTCTGCCAAATTTGACGTTGTTTGTGGAGTAGTAGGAAAGTCCACTGGGAGGTGGGGAAGGGGGGGCACCAGAGGGAGACTGGCACAGAGATTCACCTTTTTCTCGACTAATTTGGTCTAGGCCTATATTACTTTTGTATTGCTTTTGTATATTAACATGCTTTTAGAAATATTTTATTTGTTATTTATACTAGTAGCCTATTGTGGTGATTTTTTTCACGACCCAGATTTTTTGGTGCCCCCTCCAAGCACTTGGTGCCCTACGCGCAGTGCGTGATGTGCGTGTGCGGAGCGCCGGCCCTGTGCATTTGTAATGTGGAGCCAAAGCCTTGAAATATCTGCATGCTTTGGATTAGAGGCAACCTTTTGTGACACTTCATGTTTATGAATCAAGTGAGCTTCAACACATACATACATACAGTGAAATGGAATCCTATTAGGAAAAGGTATTCATTGTTCCATTTATTGATTGTGGCAATTGATCACTAATAACAAAGTCATATGCAAGTCAGAACAGTCCACTGAAGTGGAATCAGACAGAGCAATAAATCTATTGTCACCCCAGGAACGTGTGTAAAAAGAAACCATCCATTGATCACAATAATAAGGATTGAAAAAAAAAAAAAAAAAAAAGTAGCCTGAAAGCATGACACTATTACAGCCCAACAAAACTGACCAGCTGGAATACGTACAGTATTTATAGGCCAATAAAGATGAAAGTTTGACATTAAAAACAGACACAAAAGAAATGCAACCCTAATAGAGTCTGTCCTCAGGATTTTAATGGCTCTCTAGAGGATTTCAACACAGCAGTCAACAAACAAGAACACTGCTATCCTTCACAGTGTGCGATGGTCACACGGTTCCCTCTGCTCAAACGCTCTCATTGATGGCCAGTTGTTACAAGGCGAGCACGGAGTTTGGATCACACAGCAGCGGCGCAAGGATGCCCTTTTCCTCCTGGAGAGCGCTAAAGGAAGCTTGAGTGAGAAACAGACAAAGAGTATGTTCTGCCACCCCAGCTCTCTGGATTAGACCATGTGGATGACAATTGTTCAGTGATTTGCTGTAATTGAAGAAAAACTTAACCATATATATATATATATATATATATATATATATATATATATATATATATATTTTTTTTTTTTTTTTTTTTTTTAGATTATGGTTCATTTTAACTAACGCACAACAAAATCTTTCAGAGCCCATTAATACTTTTACCAAAGCTGCAGCTCCACTCAAAGTCAGAAACGGAATATTCCTCGGCAATCCACTGCTTGACAATCAGAAACTGTGTGTAAGGAAACACAATGGCTATCGTTAGGATTTGATAATTAAAGGTGCCATTGACTGCATTGATAAACTATTTTAAATTGTTCTCTGATATCTTCATAGAAGGTATGTGGCTTAGGTAAGAGCAAAAAATCTCCAGAAATGGTTTTACATGTCCATTTACAACCCTAGGATTTGTCCCTAGAATTAAATGGTCTGTTTTTACCTTATTTGTAAGGGTCATGAATAATGTTGAGTTCTGCTCTGATTGGCTGATTCACAGTGCGGCTCTTTTCAGTTGCTCACACAGCATGAAGGAAACACAGAGAAATTATATATTTCAGTACTGTCTCTTGCAGTTATATCATTGGGTAAATATAATTTATTTAAAATGCGGGCATCAGGGAGCCGCTATTAAAATATTCGAATGCACGATCGCGTTTTACTTTCATTTTTGAGATTTGCGATCGCACGTGCTCTAGGTAAACTACAGTGGCAGTACTTACCACATTGTGTTACCTTCTGGTGGACCAACTAATTAGTGTGTAGAAACACTTTATAAAAATAAGTGTAATTTTAACTGTAAAATTTTGTAAAAATGCTAGAAAAAAAACCTGTTAATAGGTTAACAGTAAGTTCCTGTACTATAAACAGGGAAAAACTGTAAAAGATCTAACCAGGCATTTCATGTAATTTTACAGTAAAATGCTGTTAATTGTACAGTTTTCAGAAGTAAAAAACAACAAATCAATGTATTATTTACAGTCAAAAACTGTAAACTGATATTCCCAGAATTCCCTGCGTGACACTCCACATTTGAAAGTATTTTGTTTAAATAATCATGTTTTTTAAATAGTTTTTGTTATCAGTTATGTGCATTTGGGCTTTATGTCCCATCTTCTGTTGTTTAATGAAAGTTTATTGCATTATTTAAGCATCGTGTGTTACCATGATGGTGTTTTGTGTTTGCATGAATGTGCACCTTTTATATATTATTATACTTCTGCTTGTGGCAAAGCTACTTGTGATGAGCTTTGATTTTTCATGTGGCTTACTCTTTTACAAGCTGCATTATTATGGTGGTTGTCAATATGTTAAAGGCACAAAATAAATTTTAATAGCAGTGTGTGTTGTTGAATTTACTGGTTTACATTCAAATGTTCTTGTTTGCAAATTAAAGTTTTATACTGTAACATTTACAGGTTTTTTGGCCGTAAATGTGTTTACAGTTTTTCTGTATTTTAAAAAAAATCATTCTGGCAACCACAGCTGTTCAAATTATTTTGTAAAAACTACAGCATTTAGTATTCTCGTTTAGAAAAACCTAACTGCACGCATACTATGCTGACATCATTTATGCATACTGTACACATACCCTAGCATATACACAAAAGTATGCTTTGGCTTTTACACAAATGCTAGGATGTATTGCATCATCAGTATTGTATTTGCATAATGTACAGCCTGACATTTCTTGCACAGGCACCTTGAGTTTTTTTTTTTTTTTTTTTTTTTTTGCTGGAATTAATTATTCCAGAAGATGGCAATACTAGACCGGTTTCACAACTGAAAAAGAAAGAGAACATTCTGAAATTACAAACTGTAGATACAAGTTCTGAGAACATGAATGATTTCTTGTGACTACATTTTGCATATGGTAATTCTGCAATTGACGGGAATGCATGGAATCCTTGACCTACCAATGCATTTTACAATTTAAGTTTGACTTAAAATGTCATTCAGTTGCATTTTTCCAAGTAGGAAGTTCAAACCTTCTGAGTTTAATGTAACACATTGTATGTCTACCGATCACTCACTGTAATAGTAGAAGTTGCTGTGAGTCACATCACTGGTGTATGTGTGAAAACTCTCTTCAAATCAGCCATCATGAGAAGCAGGAGGATGTGATAAAGATGCTGCTGCCACAGCTGCAGGCATAAGCTGTAGTGTGGAAACACTGTTATCCTTATTCTACTCTGGGATCTCGAGCAGCAGGGTTTGAGATGATGCCCGGGGGGAAGAAGTTAGTGTCAGGAGAGTTTAATAAAGAAGAAGCTGGAAAGTGGTGCTTGTCATCGATCTTTACACATGTGTTATGCCAAAATAGACCCCAGCTAGCCCACTTACAGTCAAAACCCCAGACTCTGTTGCAGGCAAACATAGCATAAATGTGATGTTGCAAAGTATGACATGTTCCTGGATCAGCATCATTTGCTGAGGATTGGTATTACCATTCTGGCAGGCTGGCTTTAGAGGGGTTTGACCACTTCTTTAACTGGTCGTGGGAGACAAGCTGAACATCCAGCTACAACCAGCTAAACACCAGTTTGTGGTGTTTGAAATGAAAACGTTTTTCAGGAGTTGCGCCAGTAGAGGCAGTGCAACTATAACGACATGAATAATCCCGGCCACTCTAAAGCGATACTTAACTGCAGTGGAAAAGCAAAACGTGCCAGGCCGTGTCGTACTGAGCCATACCGAGCTGAGTCGTACCACGCAGTGGAAAAGTGACATTAGGGCTGCCAGCTCAGGGCCCCTGAGAATTTGCTCATTGGCAAAACGTTGGCCCCTTAGCACTGGCCCTGAATGGGCAGCCCTCACTTAGCCTCCAGGAAGCCTTAGCGCTATTTTATTGAAAATAATACAGTTGGTCCATTATGTCAAAAGTCACCATTATGGAAGTAAGTGCTTGCTTTAGTTGGGTTCCTGACCCTTGACTTTTTAACTTAGGTTTTTCTCTGGCTGCTGTAACTGTGTGTTTCTGAAGCACATTTGTTATAGCAAAAGTTGCAAGAAGACAAACTGATCAGAAGATGATGGTTACTTATTAACTACTACTTTACTCATGTCTGGCAGGTCAGGATGCTCAAAAAAGAAAAAGAAAAAAAGGTACTATTATGGTAGTAAAAAGAGTACTATTATGGTAGTGTACAGACTTAACTTGAGTCATCCAACAATTGAACTAAATGGAAAGATTCTGCCAGTTCTAAAACCCAAAGAATACATGAGTTTTGATGTGAATGTTTAGCATGTGTATAGCCACCATATTAATATACTCTATTTAATAGCATGTACAAACACAGGTGGTTGACACATGCGTGCTTCAAAGTTTCATCTAGCACATACCCCAAAATATACTCTGGTATATTGCATGTTGCAAATGTAGTCAGCAGCATAGTACATAGTACAGTCTGACTTTTTTTCATGCAGTTTGTTTGTTTGTTTATGTATTCATTCATTCATTCATACAATAATTAGTTAATCCACAAGGTGCCAATGGAAGAGATGGAACAACAAGAACAAAATATTACAAACCACAACAAAATAGTGCCGCCAGCAAAATAGTGTGAGGCAGTTAAGCAGTACCCATAAATCTAGTTATAAAAAGTACAAATACATTTTTATTGGCCATAACTTTTGAAAACTAGCACAGATGGAGAAAGATGAATATTTTTAGTGTGCATATGTTGACCACCTGTGTTTGTGCATGCTTTAAAATGAAAGATGAAGGCATTCTTTTTTTTTTAAATTCTTCGCATAGATAACTTTACATAAATAATTTTATAATACTGTTTTTTTTTTTCAATGCGGAAGTAAGGTGTTTTCTGTGGATGTGCGAGACTTCTGGTACATTAGCTGCTATAGGGAAATATGGTAAAACTGTTCGTGCTACAAACCAGTATGTCCATAATTAAAGTGTCCCTATTATGGATTTTTGAAAATTACCTTTTTATGCAGTGTGTAACAAAGCTCTAAGTGAATGAAAACATCATGCAAAGTTTTAAATCTGAATGTGCACCGTGTGTAAAGTTGTTGTCTCTCAAAAGAAAGAGTTGAATCTGAATCATTGAAACAAGCCTTTTTTAAAACAAATCCCATCCATTTCATGTTGATGTCAACATGAAACATTAGCATATTGCCTGCCCAATGGTTGGTCTTTTCACATTGGTCATGATGAAAATGCAAATTAATTTTTTGCCACTAGGTGCCACTGTTGTAGCGGTAAAAATAACGGTTTCCCCGGTAACGCTGTACACAAAGCAGCACTGCCCTAACAAACCCTGTTTTATCAGGCATTACAGGCATGATGAAATGGAAATGAGACCATTTGGACCAATCACCGCAGATTAGCGTCACACATAGGAGGGGTTAGGAAAAATAAATAGTTGAGCAAGGTAAAAATAAATGCACAGTGAAAGTGTTTTTTGACCTTTCATGCCACATAACCTATTGTTGGGCACTCCCAAAACCAAAATATGAACCTTTTATTACCCATAATAGGGGCACTTTAAGATAATACATTTAAATAATATGGTAAGACACAGCAATTTGTAATATCAAGCAGCAAAACGAGCTGTTTTGTACAGCTAAAAAAATAGCTGAATGCAAATGACAACAGAAGCCAGACCAATAAAATTTACAAATGGCGGGTGCCCATTCTTACAGGTAAACAAGGTTCATTTGGAGTTTATTTGGGGATTTTGAAACAGCTTGCCATAGCAAACAATCCGGAATCTATCCAGAAAGTTTGCTCTGCCAGTTAAACACCTTTAAACTACCATTGGAGTTTGAAGGTGTTTAACTGGTGGAGCAAACTTTTCCAGATAGTTTGCTATGGCAAGCTGTTTCAAAATCCCAAGCAGATGACACCAGAAGCCAGACACATTAAATTTACAAATGGCCGTGCCCTTATGTGAAAAATACTGTGGATATAGGGGTCTTAATGCCCGAGGTATACTTCAGCCCTCCGCATCCCCAGATGGTCCACTAACTGTCCTTGTGATGCAAATTTCATCATCATATTTGTCTGTGGACATCCATGCATACCGTCCACATGCAGCCCAATATTTTGTGAATGTTGTCCATGTACGACAGGCATGAGGTGAATGTTGAGGCTGTGCACCAGATGGAACAGAACAAAGAAAGTGAAGTATACCCAGGCCTTTATCCTTACCCTAAAATCTGATTGGTCCACAGGAATGTTGCTCCAGGACCAACAAGGCTGTTGATCCAGGAACACACTACTTGGTGAAATTACAGTCGTCTGAGGGGGAAATGATTTTAAAAGACAACCCCCCCCCCCCCCACACCCACAAACTCCCTCCTTTCAAAATAATAGCAGATGAATGGTGAAAATTGAGGCCAGTTCCAAACAGGGTTGACCACTCTGTGTGGCTTATAGCATAGAGACACAGAGGAATACAAAGAGTGGCTGAAGGAGAGATTTTATTTTTCCCAACTGCTGTGGCGATGCAGCAGTGCATGCAACATGCTGTTAGAACAGGAGTGCTACTATTTTGGGCTGTTGAGCTGTCGCTGGCTAGTTTGACGGGAAAGCTGAAGGGGTGGAGTGGATGAGGGAGTGAGGGCAAATGTGAAAGTGAGCAGTGTTTTGAATGTACTTGTACTTGTATACTCTCTCCTGGAGGCCCATTAGCCATAGCGGAGGAGCTGTTATTGATCTGTGCACCTCCAGACTCCTTGTTGTCTGAGTACAACATTACTGCAGTGAATTATTGACATTGTAAACCATGAATTCTGTTATGTTTCACAGTGAATCAAACATGCTGTCCTTATGGCCAGTTACGCCCTCATCTGCATTACAGCTTACTCAGGAAATTAAATGTATGTAAAGAAATAAATATAAACCTAAAGCCATTTGGAACATGTTCACTTAGAAATGATGTGTTTATGAAAGATAAACAGCCTTTGATTAATGTCTGGAAAACAATCTAAATGAAATGTGAAGTTTTATTTGTTTTATGTTGTAAAATGGAAATGTAAAAATGTAAAAATTGTTGTTCTTTGAAATTAGTTTGAGCCAAGAAGGTCAGTATAGGATAATACATGGAGAAAGCTAACTGTTAGCATTCCCATGCATCAAGTGGCTTGGCTGGTGCAAGGCTGAATAATTTAATTTAAATTCAGCCATTTTTGCTCATGGTTAGCATTCAGTTCTAGACACATAAAAGGGCAACACTGTAATTATCATGATGTGACCAATCACTCTGGAGCCACTCCACTTTGCTGACCTTTTAAATTTGTTGCAAATTTTAGGTTAATTCAAAAGGAAATGGACTTTGCAAGCTATTCCAGATTTTAAAGTAATGCATTTGCCTGCATTCTACATAGACCCACATGGAATCTGCATTCACACAACAACACAGTTTAAATCCAAATCTGAGTTCCAAAGATTTTCCTCCAAAATCAGTAAAGAGAGAGAGAGAGAGAGAGAGAGAGAGAAGATTATTTAAAAGATAATGTATTTTGTGATTTATTTGCAAGTTGCAAGCTCATTTGTAAGAGAACCAAGTTACTCTGCAGCTTGGCTTAGAGCAAATTTTATTTTATTTTTTTGCTGTAGCATGCAATTAATTCTCCTCTTGATGTTAATTTCACTGCCTGATACCTTATTTGCATTTACCAAGGGATCCTGCTTAATTTTATTTGCCACACCAATTGATTGCATTACGCATACCTTAATGCTATGGTGATCATAACAGCGTCAGCAATATTAATAGTAATTGGACACACCATGTACTAACTGATCATGTAATGTTTTTGACTAACCTCACATTATGTTCCTTTCTCTTCCTTGCATTTCTTTTGTTTTCCCATAGAAAAAGTAAATACTATCAACATGTCAATGCTGAAAAGAAAAGGAAATGCATCTATTCAAAGTTCAGTTGCAATTTTGCTTAAAAAAATTATTTAGTGATTAGGTAAATGACATGACATGATGGTTATTTTTCTATTATCTGTTAATTAATAAATTAATTTAAAAATACATTACAAATGATATTTATCTTACAGTGACTAAACCATAAACACCTTCTATGATGAGCATGTTTTTAATTTCTTAATTAAATTAAGTTTTAAACATTTTTAGGGGACATAAACTAAAACTCATAGATAGATAGATAGATAGATAGATAGATAGATAGATAGAGGACTATTTTAATTTATATAAATTCTGTCATGTGGGTCATGTGCAGATATCACAACAAAACAAAACAAAACAAAACCAACAAGTGCTTACAGATTTGTGTTCATTCTTCATTGTCTTTCAAGGACAGTGCTTCAAGACTTTCCACATCATTCCACATTTATCCGCAGTCCGTAGAGGTGTCCCTCCATCCTGACACACCCACTCAAAGGAAGTGCTATTTCTGCTTGGTTTTCTCCATGTCTTCAGGTGATCGCAGTGCTGTATAGAAGAAGCCCTTCCTGCCATGGAGTGCTGTTATTCAGCATGTCAGTACAAAGGCAGCCAACCATGGGATTGGGGGTTCTGGTCGGGCTGGATCCTGTAATTGGACTGGTGCATACCGGCCCATCACTGATGGTCAGGGTCGAACGGCCTGTCAGTCAAAGTGTTGGCCTGCTGCGTTAGTATTCAAGCGCAGTGCTCGTGGGTGAATGAAAAGGAGGAAAGGGGGCAGGACTTGGACTGCAGTGGCAAAATGGAAGACACCTCAGCATGCAGTGTGAAATGAAGGTTTAAATGAGGCCGAATGGAGGACGACGAGTCCTGATGAGAAATAACTCTCCCAAGCTGCTGCTTTTGTCAGATGAAAATGAAATGCAATGTTCCCTAACCTACAAAACATTCCCAGCCTCCATAAACAACACTACAATCGGCCATATTGATTAGAGGCACCCATACTCAAAAGTGTCACATGGAGAGAGACTCATATAAAACCCTTCAGCCTGTCAAATTAAAGCGAGATATGACTCTCCGGCGAGGGTGCAAAAGTGCACCAGAATGAACGCTTTTCTGCAGAGAGCTTCTTGCCCCTCTTTTGTGTCTGTGAATCAGGATGGGCTTATTATCTCTGCAGGGCAATCAGTTATCGATCTGGTCTTAAACAGGCATTAAGGGGGTGGGAGAACGCTTGGGCTGGTGCTTTTGCCCCTTGAGACTTCAGGGTGTACAGGAGTTCCAGAGGAATGATTTCTGCCATTAAGAGTTTCCTGTGAGTGCGGCTCTCATAGTCAAAAAAACAGACTTTTGACTATCGGCATAATATCTGGTCTACTTTGCAACAGAACCGCTCATTTAGACAGAAGAGTCATATGAATGTGAGCACACACACAATTTATTTTACTATTATGTGCCATTTAGGGGCAGATACTTTACATCTGAAATTGATGATAGAACACTGATAGATTAAATTCATTCAAATAATGGAATGGCAGTCTCGATTCAGAAAAATGAGAAACAAAATGAACTGGTCTAAAACATTGCAGAATAAATAACTCATTCATAATCTTTCTTAAGCTGATAAATTAATAATTACTTAATGTACATAATTAACTATCACATCTCCCTCATATCACACACTTTTGTGGGACATAAAATGATCCAATTTATCAAACAACAAAAATATGTGGTGGTCACTGCCCGTCAAGGTCAGTAAATTTATTTTATTTTATTTTGTTTTAGCTAAGCATTGGAAAAACAAGAGCACTTAATTGTAATTGTAAATGTGCACTTGTACTGTCCTACCCTAGAAGAAAAAGAAACTTGTTAAAATACTGTACTTGCAGCTAAAACAATATTAATGAAATCAAACACCACTTAAGTGTATTGGAAGAGAGTTCACTTTCACGACTGTTTCTAAAGACACTTAAGTACAATTACAAATGGGCAGTTTGTAATAATGTCAAATGACATTACATATAAAGATGTACTTAATTCCTATTTAAGTAGGTCATAAGTTTAAATCATAAGTTTAAATTACTGCATTTAATAACATTTTAATTTAATTGCAATTAACATGCAATGAAGTGTCTGAAAACATTTCATTCAGTCACACTTAAGTATAGTCTTTTAACATATTAATGTCTTAAGTATTTTTTTAAGTATTTTAATGTGTATTTCTTTTTCACAAAGGGTTGATTGGTAGACAAAAATAATGTTGTTGTCAAGAGTTTTTTTTTTTTTTTTTTTTTTTTTTTTTTTTTTTTTTTTTATTATTCATTGGTCATGCTTTATTTAAGACATCAAATGAGCCAGAAGAGACCTTCAGAAAAAAAAAAGAAAAAAAGTGTAGTATTTTTTTCCAATTTCTGTAATTTTATAAGACAGGATGGAATAAGGAAGACAAACCGTCTAGTACCACAAAACATCACATAATCAAATCCATTACTGTTTGTGCTGTTGATTTCCCATCAAAATGATGTCACTTCCTGGATAATGACATCAAGAAACCGGCCTATGTTAACTTTTTCTGTCATAGCAGCCCAGTATCTATCTGGTAGTAGACCAGCAAAAACCTCCAGGAAACTTCAGGGGAAAAAAAGAAAATTGCATAAAGCCACCCAATAAGATTAAACCTTGCCATTATGAGAAAGCTATAGGCTTTCTCAAAAATAATCCGAATGGACTGTGGGCTGTGTGACAACCTTCTCTGATGTTGTAAAGAGGCTGAAAAGAGTTATTGCTGTGAATTAACGAGGTGACCCCTATTTTTTACCATCTTTCTTTAATCTATCTTGGATGCTCAGTTCCCACTTTTATGTGATTGCATTTAGTAGGATCTATTATTAGTATACAGTTTAGCTGCAGAGGCGCTTAGCTTTAGCACTTGCTCTGCCATCAAACAGACTCAAGGTTTGATTAAATGGGCAACAGTGGAGAAAGGGGAGTGAAAGTAAATACACTGAGACTGAATGGACTTGAAATGGCTTGCTGTCATTGTTTGAAGTGCGTGACACAGTGATGCACAACACCAGCCTTCCTCCTTCAGGCAGCAGTTTTTCATTTCCCATCTCCCAAACCAAACAGACTTGACTGGGTTTTTTGTGTCAGAGCATCTTTAAAAGCATTCTTTTTTATATATAATCCAAGCAAATAGATTTTTCCTCCCCTTTGTACCCTTTATGGCACCAGTAAAGGCCATTTGTGGCTGATTTTGAAGCTTTTGAGAGGAAATGTTCCACCTCCCCAGAGGACATTTACATATATCATCTGTAAATAACTCATCAAACCTTCATCTGTACATAGGACACATGCACATTCACAGTTCTCTCTATGGATATTTTCTTTTCTGTATATTTTTATTACTATTGTTAGTTATAATGTATTGTCTATTTTCTTTACTATTAGTGTTTTTATTACCTTAATGATATGTTTGTCTGCACTATGTTTGTACTTTCTGTACTGGAAGCTCCTAACACCAAGACAAATTCCTTGTGTGTGTAAATACACTTGGCAATAAAGCTCTTTCTGATTCTGATATACTGTGCAAAAACACTTTCTTATTACCTTTATATTCAACATAAAACAGCATTAAAAAAGCCATTGTACCTTATTAATGTGACACATTACCAAGAAAAACAGGAATTTCAAAGAGACATTACAACCCTATATATAATCATACACTAACATGTAAATGTGTACTGTATATGCGTTTATGCAGTGTGAATCTATTTTCAGACTACGTTTGCGTATTTGAAGTGTTATGTGTGTCCGAACAGTCCAGCATTTTCTTCACCAATTACACTATAGTTGTTATGGATACCAGTAGAAAAAAAAAACAAAAAAACAAGCTGTGAACTGAAATAAAGCTCATGGCAATGCTGAGGCTTGTGTTGGTAGCGGCAAAGTGATGCATTTCCCTCATCAGTCTAATTAAGCTAAGTGGCAGTCCTTTGAATACGGCTGTCTAGTGACATTGCTATGAAGGTCTTTGCTTTCTGGTGGGGATTGATAGAGCGGATTCCAGTAAAAGGTTGTGTGGAAGCCAGTCAAGAGAGCAGCAGAGGACATGGTGCACCTGGGAGACATTTCTGTGACATGGTGTCCTCTATATGGAGTTTGCTATAAAATCACCCAGACTGCAGCTGCTCTCTATTGAATTATTATGGGAAGAAACAACACAATAGATTTTCCTCATGGGAATGAAATAATAATAAAAAAAAGGTCTACCATGATATTGCCATGTTTCACTGGTGATAATACCATATTTCTTTTCCAAGAGGCTGCAATTGAGGCAGTGCAGTACATAAAATGGGAAATAAAGTTCATTATAAAATTAAAAAATTTGAAATTAATGTAAAACATTAAAGCACAAAAAACGTCTTTTTTGCCTTTCTTGAGCTCATTGCATTTTAAATGAAAACTCAGTGCCTCCATATTGCTAAGACTTGCTGATTACCCTAACAATGGGAAAATTCATAGTCATATTGCAATCTGTTACATAAAACAACATGATTTTACAGAATAAAACAATACATTGAAATTTAATTTGCTGTATTGACCAACAGAAAGCTGCTTGATTTAAAAGTGACTTAACACTACACTTTCTACACTACTGACAATAGTCAATGGGCTTTTTTTTTTTTTTTTTGCTCTGTGAAATTTTTCAGAAACATTGCCTTTTGTAAACTGTGAATTGCATGCAAACTTTTCTAACTTTTCATACACAATATTTCCAGTAACTTTGTATATTTTAACTCCACCAATGAAAATATATGCATATAGATCCAAAAAGTTAACTCTGTGTTAGGTGGTGTTTTGTTCCTTTGTGAGTGCATGATTGATGTTAGATGCAGTAGACAATGGAGGTTCTTGAGTTCTTTAGGAAGTAAGCTGGAGATTTTCCTCTGGTTCTTCTGAAGATAGGAAACTCCAAAGCGGTTCGACAAAGTTATTTTGAAGATAAAAACTGCCGGAAAATCAAACTCAAGAGGAGAGTTTTGAGGAGTCTTGGAGAGTGTTCGTCTCGAAAAGCAAGAGTTTCTGAGCACAGATTATCCGAAGATAATGACTTTTAACAGTTTCTATTCACACCCACCTTTTGGGTGGAATGCCCAATCAGAGCCGTGAATTTTGAGCGGGAGAAACTATCTTTGTCTCCGTTTTATGGCCCATTTGCATGTTTATTGCTGGTCTGTAGGATTGGTGCAGTTTTACCCAAACTATGGTACAAATAATATGATGCATTTGACGATCACATAGTGTATGTAATTGTTTGAGGAATAAAGAGCAGATCATTTTGATACCAAGAACAACATATAGAAGATCTTAAAGCAGAGATACACTCTTTTACCTGAATATAAGCATTGAGAGTCTAACTAATACAAATAAAGAATTATAACTAGGCTAACTATAATAGGGAAACATGCAAACAACACATACATATACCAGATACATTTGTAACTGATTAACTATAGTCTAAGTAAAGAAAAAGTTTTTATGTGTGTGTGTTGTGTATTGTGAGAATGTGAGTTTGCTGGTCAGCCAGGCCCTTGGTGCCTGGCAGTGAGGACCATTTGGTTATCTTGGAATGTGTTTGAAGTCATTTGTGGAGACCAGAGAGTTGATCTCTTCAGCATCTTCCGGATAATGGGGGTAAACATTGGCCATTTAGCACCCATATAACTGTAGACTCTGGGGCCAGATTCTGTAATTTATATGCAAATGTCAAAAAGCTAAAGGAATCTCTAAGACATAAAGCCCAAACGATCATACATGATCCTAAGAAGATGCTACAGCAGAATAACTGGCTGTGGCATTGTTTTTCTGACAAACAAGTATGTAAACTTAGCATGTTTCCTAAATATCTGCAAACATATTATGGAATTGTTATGTTTTAGTACAGTGTAAAACAAATTACATATGATACCTTTAAGCACCAAATTTTTCAAATACTATGTCATGTGCAAGATGCTACAAATGATATAAGAAGCACGCATAGTGGTCAAAGATGTCTGTCTAGTGCGTTTACATAAAAAAACAATGGAAAAGTAGTGGAATGGAAAAACGTATTCTGTGCGAACAGCCCCTTACTGCCTAACCATTAGATCCTTTACAGTTATAATACATCACTACACCACATAAGGAAAGTTTCTTAGTCTTATAAACTTCCTTCAGGCCAGTGCTTACCAGGCTTGGATGCATTATTTGTCTTCATCATGTTGACTCTTGTGGCTGCATTTAATCCATTTCATTTGCATTTGGTTAAGACTGCATGAGCTTTTCGCAGATAATGGTCAACAACTCATCCCTAGCTCTGTTTGTGCCCTTATCCTGCACCTCTGCTTGTCATTTACAGATAAAGCAAATGGCAGCATTTCAGGTGCAAATGTCGAGTCAATGCACAGGAGTGATGAAGATGTAACACCTCCACCTAATATAACACATCTCCCATAATTTCAAGGCAATGTTCTTTTGATTGAGGCACATCACATGCGGACAGATGAGATGAAAAATGTTAGACAAATGAAATGGCGTTACTGATGTGGCGAGATGTGGGGAAAGCTAATGCAATTTCTCCATTTATTGCTCTGCAGAGAGCTGCCATGGGAAATCATAACACCTCTCGTCTGCCATGCTTGAGGCGAGATCTATCATTTGAGTGATTCAATTGTTCCATAGTTTTAAAGGAATTGTTCACCCAAGTATTTGCTGAAAATTGATTCACCCTCAGGCCATCTAAGATGTAGATGAGTTTGTTTCTTCATGGGAACAGATCTGGAGAAATGTAGCATTGCATCACTTGCTCACCAATGGATGCTCTGCAGTGAATGGGTGCCGTCAGAATGAGAGTCCACACAGCTGATAAAATTCACACCACTCCAGTCCATCAATGAACATTTTATGAAATACATTTGTGCTACATTCTTATTTTTTATGGTGATAAATAAAATTGTAAAAGTAATACACTATAAATACAATAACTGAACGTATATATCAACTTCAGTAGTACTTCAGTGCAATTGCAAAATTATACTATATATCACTGATATTAAACTGTTTTTTAAGTATACTACTGCACTACTACTATACAAAGGGCTTTTATAAGTGTATTTCTCAAAAGTGTGCTTTGAATGATTTAAAATTAGTTCAATGTTAGTACACTTTTAAATAGTTATCCTAAGTTTAAATTTAATCAATTTTATTTAAAATTATATACTAGCAATGTAATAGTTATCACTGCATTTTCCCAACTGTGCTACTTAAGTACACTTAATCTAAATACACTAATTAGTGCTATCACTTAAAATTATTTTTAAGTGTAGTCAGATAATGTTACAGAAGTGTTTTATAATTATACTTATATATGCTTAAAAGTGTGTTACGATTACGTTAAATAAAAATTTAGTGGATTTTTATATATACTATCACTAAGTTCTATCTGGATTTTCATGAAAAATACAGTAGAAATGTATTACTTGTATTACTTAAATAAAACCATATAGGTTACTGTGCTTAGGTTACTATAAATGCACTAATAGCACATGATTGGATTATTCATTCATGTTAAGATGTGTACCAAATTTGGAACTGTGATACAGGCTAACCCATGTCCCAGCGGGAGAGCCAAAAATCCTGTCAAGCCTTACTGCTTCTCTATCAGGCTACTGTCAACTGTGAATATCATATTCATATTCATATTCAAGATATTATAACAATTCATTAAAAAAATTAGTTAGGTTAATGTCATGATACGCTGAGCAATCAAATGAATTGCAGTAAAATTTTATTCAATATTACTAATTGGTGAAAAAATTCTATATTGTTATATTTTAAATATTTGATTATTGTGGCTGATCAGTAAATCATCCAAAAGACAAAAATTAGCATTAGAAGTCAATCTAAAGTCATATAAACCTCCAGGCAACTGCACTATTTTTAAATGGTTTAATTTGTCTTTGGCTATAGCATTGCCCCCCACCCCAGAAAAATGTATTTGAAAAACATGTCTTCCTATCTTTGTGTTCTGCATTTCTAATTAAATGTGTTTATTGCTGACCGCCTCTTATATTAATCTCCTTCAGTCTAATGAGCCTGAAGAACAACCTAGTTGAAAAGACTTGTCGACAGTTTGGCCTTGTTTGATGCTGACCCTCCTCGATAGTTTATTAAGAACATTAAAGTTTCTAAAATATAATTTTTTTTTTTCCTTTTTTCTCCACAAAGAGAGAAAAATACTGCTAATACTTCAGCACCCATTTTAGTCAGCTGTGAGGGAAGTATTGACTAATTGACATCAAAAAATCTTTTGTAGTGTATTATGGTTTCCACTAAAATATTATGTAGCAAAAATATTTCAACGTTAATAATAATAAGAAATGTTTCTTGAGCAGCAAATCAGGATATCAGAATGATTTCTGAAGGATTATGTGACACTGAAGACTGAAGTAATAATGCTGAAAATTCAGCTTTGATCACAGCAATAAATATATTTTACAATACATTTATATAGAAACGTTATTTTAAATGGTAATAATATTTCACAGTATTGCTATTTTTACTCTCTCTCTCTCTTTCTCTCTCTGTCTATATATAAGTGTGTGTGTATTAAATATTTAATCACATTCAATCACAATAAATTAAACTTACATGGCACATACTACTTAGCCCCAATAAATACCTTCACATATATCAGTAAATGCACATGATTACCTTACATGTACTTGAGGGGCAGGCTAATGAAAAACAAGTGGTTCTGTGAACCTGGCTGATGTAGGCCTGCCTGCCTGCCTGTCCTGATGAATTATGTAGAGGACCATGCTGGCCGAGGTCTGCCTGAGAGATAGCTGCCCTCAGTGGACTTGACAGCCGAGATCCAGCACAAGCACTAAACATTCGAGTCCCTCCACCAGGATGTTTCATCGAACCGGGGAGGCTCTGTGATCCCCTGAGACAGGCCAGAAGCCAAGCACAGGCATGATACAAGAGAAAAATTGTCAGGAGACCACACAGACAGACTCGGGGGAGAATGAAAGAGCCATATCTTACAAAGCAATGGTCTAGTGTAGGTACATTACTCAAATGATGCCATATTATCTATGAGAGAGGCTTGTTGGCTCTTCACTTCTGTTGGCTGTTTTACAGACCCCATGAAAACACCAGGGGGCTTCAACAAATTGCTTTGGGTTATTAAGCTAAGCACTTTTCTGAAGATGTCCTCTTAATTTCTATCCTAAATTATCCTGGTCCCTCAATTTAAATTTTTAAGTTCAACCCTAAGTCATTTTTGCCTCTGTATTATGTTCTGTCACATAGTCTTATATAAGGAGCCATTGACTTCCACAGTGCAATTGAAGTCAATGGCTACCAGTAGCTGTTGTAACCAACATTCTTCAAAATATCTTCTTTTGTGCTCAACAGAAGAAAAAAATTCATACAGGGTTGGAAAAGTAAGTGATGAGTAAATGTTGACAGGGGCAAGTATTCCTTCAAGGGGCCTCCAGACCATCTGTCTTTTACCGTCTAAAAATTCTATGATGTTGCATCACATTTGCTGAAAACAGTACCTGCAGTCATCTATCTGAGGTTATGTCACTCTGAATCCTCCCTGTCCTATGATATCAAATAAGCGTTAAATATTATCCTTCCCTCTAGTCAAGTGACAGGGCTCACAATGTTCAGCCTGAAGCGTTGTCCCACACACAAATCCAAATACGCCAACGTTGCTGATATACTGACAAAAAGCAGAATTGTGATTGGTTTATTTTTAAATTGTCAGTCAGGCAAGAGTCACGACCTGTCGCTCATAGAGCCAAAAATATTTCTCTGAGCCACAACATGCTGAAATCCTGGAATCAAGAAGGTGACACAGTCCAAGAAGATTTATTATTATTAATTATTTAATAATTGCATTTCTTTCAGTAATTTCAAAGTGGGACTTCTCTTGTATCTAACTGCACTTTCA
The DNA here is from genome assembly GCF_018340385.1 of Cyprinus carpio. Lineage (NCBI taxonomy): Eukaryota > Metazoa > Chordata > Actinopteri > Cypriniformes > Cyprinidae > Cyprinus > Cyprinus carpio. The sequence continues at coordinate 1,981,702 of NC_056611.1, forward strand.
GAAATTTATTTTAAACAAGCAACATCATACCGTTTTTACAATGCATATGTACTATTATGTTCATAGTACACCTATCTGTATATCATGCTGATAGTATTTTAAATCTATAAATTATGTCCATAATACTTATCTGTATAGTTATTGTACATATTGTAGACCTTGTATATTCTGTACTTACTGCTTATTGCACTTCTGGTTAGATGCTAACTTCATTTCGTTGCCTTCTACCTTACATGTGCAGTGACAATAAAGTTGAATCTAATCTAAATCTAATCTACTATGAAGTATGCCCTAGAATGTCAAGTATTGATGTCACATCTTTCAAAGATGTATCTCAGCAGTTGCTTCAATGTTGTGAAAGATTCATCCACAATCAGTTATGAATATGAAATAAGTTATTGATTAATCCTTTTGATAAATAAAGCTAAAACAAAATATTCATGTTCATGCTAAGATTATATATATATATATATATATATATATATATATATATATATATATATATATATATATATATATATATATATATATATATATATATGAATATACAAGGTCCAAGATCTCAAACAAATGCTAATTACTAATCACCATTATGGTGACTTCAAAACAATTACAGTAGTAAACAACAAAATTTCTCTTAAAGACAACTTTATGATGTGAATTCACAGTAAAACAAGAGCAGTAAATCACTGTGATGTTAGCATCATTCTGCTGTTAATTTACAGTCATTTGTAAGAAAATTAACCAGCATGGATTGAATACACAGTAAACGTCTGACTACAGTAATTTATTGTAAAATAATACTTTACATTTAATCCTGTACATTCCTGGCAATTTTTTACAGTGGACATCAGGGCCCCACTGGATCCCATAAGAGTACTATAGTAGTACTTATGCTTTTTTTTAGCATGTTTTCTCACAATGTTAGTTTGTTATAGCAAGATTTATCACATTGCTATGATGTTTTTTTTTTGAGTGGATAATAGATAGATAGATAGATAGATAGATAGATAGATAGATAGATAGATAGATAGATAGATAGATAGATAGATAGATAGATAGATAGATCCTTCAAGCATCACTGATAATTACCATCTACATTAACAACCTTACACAGTTATATATGTGTTAAAGCAGCCTCTATTAATGTGTTTCGTGAAGCACTTATAGGCTTTGAGTGATATTTCTGAAGTGCTCAGCAAGCAGTACAAGAACAATGACCTCATCCGTCAACTCAGCCACTGCTCCATTACAATGTTTAATTAAGGTCATTAATCCTGCTTATTTTTCATGAATTTCTCATTCATTCCTTTACATTCCCAGCCTAAACTCAACTTGCTGCGGGCACACACAGTTGTCTAGGGCAACATCCCAGTTAATTACAGCGAGCACTGTTTCATTATTAAAAAATGCTGTAGATGAAGTCTTGGACATCACAGGAACTCCTTGAGGTACCCTTGTGGCTCAGTGTTGAAATGTCCTAATTGCGAACAGGGTTGCAAATAAAAGAGAGCTTTATTCTGTCGAGAGCTCCTGGGTTCGCTCTGCGGCTCTCTGTCGGCTTTTTGTATGCGAGTGGTAGCGTTTGCAGACGTCACTGCAGGGTCTTGTGTGCCACTCAGCCTGGCCTCAAGATGTAAAGGCTTCTCTAATTATTGATCAAAAGTCTGTCTCCAAGCCTGCAGCCGCTTGATAAGTCTTCTTGACGTTTGCAGGGTTTGAGTCAAGTATTCTGTGGCAACACCTTAGAGACCTTCAATCAAAAGAAGAATAAATTATGGATATTTCAATTGTGCCTTTGTTGAATTGTTCTTTTGTTAAGTCTTTGACGTGGAGATTACTTATTTTCGCATTTCAGATTCACATTAAAATGTCTGTCAGTGGTTAATTAAATCAGGGTCAGACTGACTAAATGTGTCTTTAATGGCACATTTAAATAAACTAAACTTAAACATGGTGTAGGGCATAAAGCTACAGATGTGAAAAGAAAGTCTGTTTCTTGTGAGTATGAATACACATTACGGTAAATTACATTCAGCCTAGTTTCGCATATACAGGTATTTACATAACATACAGGAACAGAAGCATACTTTTTTATGTTTGTTTGGATAATGCTAAAACATACAATATAGACAACATCTACAATATAAGGAATATTACTACATATTTATGAATACATATAGTATGTTTACTACAGAGACATAAATATTTATGAATCTTTTTTATCACAAATATATTTATATTGTTAAATGGTGAACCCTATTCTTAAACCTAAACAAAACATACTTTTGACAACATGTTGCATTCAAAGTACTCTCTGATTTAAAATGATGTAATCTTTTGAATCATGTTGGCAGAAGTCTACTTACCTGGTCTGCATCCTAAACGGAACACGACATCTGTTTGGTCAGGTTTTGAATCTTCCAAGTCAGACTTCCAAACAAGGCTTGATCACAAATGAAAACTCAGCTTTGACTTTGGAAACTCTCCAGTACCCAGTGAGTGGAAAGAGAGGATAACTGGAAGATTGAACTCCATACCAGAAGTGTTTGTACAGAATGAATTTGATTTTGGTTGCACAGACAAAATTAAATACTGTATAAACCTCAGAGATGAAACACTGTTTAAATGTAGAGTGAGGTCCATACACCCTCCAGACACAGGAGCTGTGTGTAATCATCTCCAGTAACTTCTAGATGCAGAAGTCATCCATGAATCTGAATCCCCTTTCTCCTCACCAATTGTAGTCATAAGGAAAAAGAATGGTGATTTCAGACTGTGTGGATTACAGGAAACTGAACCTCCAGATGATAAAGGACTCCTATGCCCTAGACAATTTGGAAGAATATTTTATCTGCAATGAGTTCAGATGGTTTTAGGTGCTAGACCTCAAATCTGGTTATTATCAAATTGAATTGGGGAAAGCAGATGAACATAAAACTGCCTTTGTTTGCCCACTATGATTCTTCAAGTTCAGTAGGATGCCTCAGAAGATCACAAATGATCCAAGTATATTCCAGAGGCTTATGGAGCTATGTATAGGAGAGCTAAACTTGAAGCAAGCCCTAGTCTTTCTGGATGATCTTATTGTTTTCTCCCCAACACAGGAAGAATATGAGGAGAGGCTAGTGCTAGTACTCAACCAACTAAAAGAGTATGGCCTAAAGCTCTCACCAGAAAAATGCCAGATCTTTAAGATGTTTGTTAAGTACTTGGGACACATTGTGTATTAGAAGGGCATCGGAACAGACCCAGAGACGATAGGAGCATTAAAAACCTGGCCAAAACCCACTTTGAAAGCATTGAGAACCTTCTTGGTTTTGTGGCTACTATGCAGATTCATCAAAGATTGCTCAAAGATTGTTCAATTCAAGTTTATTTGTATAGCGCTTTTTACGATACAAATCATTGCAAAGCAACTTTACAGAAAATTAAGTTTCTACAATATTTAGTAGTAGCTTATCAGTGGTGACTGTCAGTTCATGTGCATATGGCAGAAATGTTCAGAAAAATCAATAAAAGACGTAAACAAACAGACGATTAACACTATTAACAGCAATTATGCAATCAAACTTATAGCAATATATGTGGTGGTTCTGTAAGTTGTCTCTGGGTTAGCATCATCTGAGGTCCTCTGAGGGGTTGGCATCATCTCTTCTCAGGTGTTCTGGATCCAGACTGGAGCTTGTGTAAATCCTAGTTACCACGGGATGTAAATCCCGTGGCAAAGCAGAGAAACAAATAGAAACATAATTAGCGTAGCTGCTGTTCCAGCCAAGTAAAATTAATTAGTTTAACCCAAGCTAAAGAATAATAATGCACATTTGATCAGATATAACTGCAGTCCAAAATTATGAGATGCATTATTTGAATGCTTGGCCAAAAAGGTGTGTTTTTAATCTAGATTTAAACAGAGAGAGTGTGTCTGAACCCCGAACATTATCAGGAAGGCTATTCCAGAGTTTGGGAGACAAATGCGAAAAAGCTCTACCTCCTTTAGTGGACTTTGCTATCCTAGGTACTATCAAAAGTCCAGCGTTTTGTGACCTTAGGGACCGTGATGGGTTGTAGCGTGGTATAAGGCTAGTTAGGTACGCAGGAGCTAAGCCATTAAGGGCCTTATAAGTAAGTAATAATATTTTGTAACTGATACGGGACTTAATAAGTAGCCAGTGCAGAGACTGTAGTATTGGGGTAATATGATCATATTTTCTTGACTTGGTAAGGACTCTAGCCACCGCATTTTGGACTACCTGTAGCTTGTTTATTGAGGATGCAGGACAACCACCTAGCAGTGCATTACAATAGTCCAGTCTAGAGGTCATGAATGCATGAACTAGCTTTTCTGCATCAGTAACAGTTAACATGTTTAGTAGCTTGGCAATGTTTCTAAGATGGAAGAATGCTGTTTTTGTAACATGGGAAATATGATTTTCAAAAGACAAGTTACTGTCTAATATAACACCCAGATTTTTGACAGTTGAGGAAGTAACAGTACATCCGTCTAATTGCAAATTGTAATCTACGAGATTCTGTGTAATGTTTTCTGGTCCAATAAGTAATATCTCTGTCTTATCTGAATTTAATAGGAGAAAATTATTGGTCATCCAATCTTTTACATTTTTAACACACTCTGTTAGCTTAGATAATTTTGAAGTTTCACCTGGTCTTGTTGAGATATATAGTTGAGTATCATCAGCATAACAGTGGAAACTAATCCCGTATTTTCTAATGATATTACCAAGGGGCAACATGTATATTGAAAATAGCAGAGGACCTAGGACAGATCCTTGTGGCACTCCATATTTTACTGGTGATACATGAGATGACTCCCCATTTAAATAAACAAAGTGGTAGCGATCGGACAGGTAGGATCTTAACCATCTTAAGGCCTGCCCTTGGATACCTGTATAGTTTTTGTAATCTATCTATGAGTATGTCGTGATCTATGGTGTCGAACGCAGCACTAAGATCAAGTAAAACTAGCAATGAGATGCAGCCTTGATCTGAAGCAAGAAGCAAGTCATTTGTGATTTTAACAAGTGCAGTTTCTGTGCTATGATGGGGCCTGAAACCTGACTGAAATTCTTCATAGAGATCATTTTTTTGCAGGTAGGAGCACAATTGAGCAGACACAACTTTTTCTAAAATTTTAGACATAAATGGAAGATTTGAAATGGGTCTGTAATTTGCCAGTTCACTAGGATCTAGTTGTGGTTTCTTAATAAGAGGCTTAATAACCGCCAGCTTGAATGGTTTTGGGACGTGACCTAAAGATAACGACGAGTTAATAATATTGAGAAGCGTTTTTTTGCTACAGGTAACAACTCTTTCAGTAATTTAGTGGGTACAGGATCTAATAAACATGTTGTTGGTTTAGATGCAGTGATAAGTTTATTTAGCTCTTCCTGTCCTAGGGTTGTAAAGCACTGCAGTTTATCTTTGGGTGCGATGGATAAAACTAAAGTATTACACGCTGTAGAATCTACATTTGTTATTGTATTTCTGATGTTATCTATTTTATCAGTGAAGAAATTCATAAAGTCATTACTATTTAACTGTGAGGGAATATTTAGATCGGGTGGCGTCTGGATATTTGTTAATCTAGCCACTGTGCTAAATAAAAACCGTGGATTGTTTTGGTTGTTTTCTATGAGTTTGTGGATATGCTCGGCCCTGGCAGTTTTTAGAGCCTGTCTATAGCTGGACATACTGTTTTTCCACGCAATTCTGAAAACTTCCAAGTTCGTTTTTCTCCATTTGCGCTCAAGACTACGAGTTTCTTTCTTGAGAGAGTGGGTATTACTGTTTTTCTGTTTTTCCACGCATTCTCTATTTCAATTTGATGGGGGCAACAGCTTCTAAGGTATTAGAGAAGATAGTGCCCATGTTGCAAGTCATTTTGTCTAGTTCATGTGTATTTATGGGTATACAGAGCAGTTGAGATAAATCAGGCAGGTTATTTGCGAATCTGTCTTTGGTGGCTGGAACAATAGTTCTGCCCGGACGATAACGCGAAGCTATATAGTTGTTATCATCAATACGCAAAATGCACGATACAAGGAAATGGTCAGTAACATCATCACTTTGAGGTACGATATCTATGTCAGTAAGATCGATTCCATGCGATATAATTAAATCTAGCGTATGATTAAAACGATGAGTGGGCCCGGTGACATTTTGCTTTACTCCAAAACAGTTTAATAAGTTAGTAAACGCAAGTCCTAATGCATCATTTGTATTATCAATATGAATGTTAAAATCTCCGAAAATTAGCGCTTTATCAGCAGTAACCAACAGGTCTGAAAGGAAATCTCCAAATTATTTTAGGAATTCTGTATATGGCCCTGGTGGTCTATACACAGTAGCCAGAGCAAGAGATATGATAGATTTCTTTTGCATATCTGACAGTGTAACATTAAGCATAAGTATTTCAAATGATTTAAACCTGTATCCTGTTTTCTGGGTAACACTGAGAATATCACTATATATTGTTGCAACACCTCCACCTCGACCAGTCTGACGGGGCTCATGTTTATAACAGTAATTTGGTGGAGTAGACTCATTTAGACCAATATAATCATTTGGTTTTAGCCAGGTTTCAGTCAAGCAGAGTACATCAAAACTATTTTCTGTGATCATTTCATTTACAATAACTGCTTTGGGTGTGAGTGATCTAATGTTTATGAGCCCTAACTTTAAAAATTGTTTTTGTTCATTTATTTTACGTTTTTCTGGTTTAATCACGATAAGATTTTTTCTAGATCCTACATTAAATTTATATTTTGACCTCATTATTCGGGGAACAGACACAGTCTTAATAGACTGGACAGCGCAAGTACTTCTAACATTTAAGCGGGTAGAACAAACAAACAAACAGGATGATCGTCGCCACGGGCGTCGTGCTGAGAACCGTCTCGATCAGGATCCTGAAGTCCCTCTTCAGCGTCTCCGTCTGCCGCTGCGTGGTGTCGTTAACCCAGGCGTGAAGCACGACCGCTCTGGGGCTCTCGTCGACCTTCAGGATCGCGGGTATCTGCGCAGAAACATCGAGAACACGGGCACCAGGGAAACAGTGAGTGTGCACTTTACCTTCGGTTAACGTAGCACGGATGTGTCGGACGATGGAGTCTCCGACGATCACAGCGTCGCGTTCCGTCTCGCGGAGGGGGGAGAGAAGCGGTTCCGTGTGGAGATCTCGAAGACCGGAGGGGGAGAAGTCGTCGCCCGGGGCCTGGCTCGCGTCCTCCGCTGCGGATGCACCCAGGGTCCGTGGTGTCCCGGCGCCGGCGTGAAGGACATCTGGGCAGATCGCGTCCTGGGTGCACCGGGCCTGTGCAGAGAAACACACGGGGTGGAGGTGGTGGGACTGTTAGCAGCACGCTGTATACTTACCCTGGACTTGTGAGTGTCAGCCCGGGAGGTTTCCAGCGCGGCTCTCCGCTCTCTCAGCTGGGCCTGCCTCTGCTCCAGGACCCGAATCTGCTTCTCCACGGCCTCCAGCTCGAGCTGCACCGAATGCAGCTTGAACGTGTCGTCACCTGCACTCTAAGGTAGACAAACATCCGCCATTAAAGCAAGTAACAGTGAGTAAAGCAATTGTATGTGTGTGAATAGAGTATTAGCGATGCACGCGGGTTTAGCGACAACCACGCTGGTGATGCTAATGGGCTATAAGCTACTAGCGGACTCGGGAAATCAAAATAAAACTAGTGATAACAAGGCGCTCTGATTGTTTTTGTTGTAGAATACGATAGAGGATATATTCACACATTGTTAAGTCACTAAACAAGCTCACTGTTGTATACTCACTACTGAGAAAGTGTCTCAATGCCTGAGTGGGAGTTGGCAAGTTTAAAAAACCAAAAGACCTCTTCATTGATCAATGAACCACTAGTTGGCAGGTTACCCTGCCCATAAACTAGAGTCCTTCACACTTAAATGGGCCGTAAATTCCAGGATTACCTGTATGGGAGCCCATTCCTTGTTGTCACAGACAGTAATCCACTAACATATTTCTTCATCTCCACTAAGCTTGATGCCACAAGCTACAGATGGTTCTATGCTCTGTTGATGGTTGACTTCAGGCTGCAGTATAGACAATACCAGGATGCAGACGGAGAGTACAGGCATCCACACTGCAGATTATCTGAAGAGAACACCATTAAATCCCTTTGCCATAAACACTTAGTTCATCTAGTGGTCAATAATCCACCTGGAGAGATATCACCCAAAACTGTTTTTGTTGTTTCCCTTGCCCACCATCCGAAGGCTTGGTAAGCTCAGTGGCTTACCTGTCATAGCCCCATTTGCACTGGATAAGCTAAGAGAATAACAAAAATCAGATGCCATCTCTCAGAAAAAGAATTCCCTGAACTCTGTCTTCTGTTGAGAGAATAGAACAAACATGAGATTCTGCATGGCATTCTGTACCGGAAGTGGCAGGAGGGTATGCAAACCTAACACCAACTTGTGCTGCCTGGTAGTTTGAGACCCTATATTCTGAAAAGACTGTATTTGACCTTGTTTGGAAATGTTTTTATCGGCTTAAAATGGCTTGTGTGGTGATATCAGTGCTGAATAGCCTAACACGGGGCACCAATAAATGCAGTGATTTTAGATTTAAGTAGCACCACAAGTGTAATGGCCTTGGGCTTATGTATTAATATTTAGTTTTGGTCATACTATCTTACGGGGCACCAGCCAGGAATTTCACCTTGACAGTAAAGAATAATCATGGAAGATTGTTGAATAAATAAGAATGACATAAATCATAGAAAGTTGCCTCTTACTGTATTATTAACACAATGAAGATGTGTAATAAAAGGGGTTTTATTACCAAAGGTATAAACAAGAGTGACTAATAACTACTAAATGGATACAATGAATGGATAAAATTCAAAAGAATGATAAATGCAGTTATATTTAATGCAAATTAGTTAATCATGAACTGACAATACACACTGATGACAACGGTCTCTGGAAAGAAGCTTGGAAAGAGGGATATTTATGTTCACTTGGTCATGTGTTGAGTCTGAGTGGCGACGTTTTCCACTTGTTGACCTGGGCCACATTGCAGTGGGAAGAAAGGAGTTGGATCTATTTCCCAGTCTTGAACATAAAGCACTGGTGAACAATGGTCTCCTGAGAACTGAGAAAGTCCTTGGTCTGGAAACATGGTAATTGATGTGGATTTAATGTTTGGTTTCTGAAATCTGTGCAGAAGATCCAGACAACCTGGATCTTGGAGAAAATCCTAGCAGTTTGGAACTCGGAAATGGTGGTGGGCACTAAGCTTGTGGTCATTGTTGCTGTGGCAGTTTCCAAACTCCCCAAATTCACTTCTTGCAGAACTTCTTTATTTCTCAGTAGTACAACAACAGCAGCTTAGCATATCTTGGGCTAGCACATATTTCTTAGCAATGCAGTAGACAGCAACAGCTTACTTAGCACAGCATAACTTAGCAGAACTTCTTTGTCTTGAAGAGGACCTTTTAATCTTTCCTGACAAGGAGGGATTTGCAAGTTTGCACCTTCTAGGTCCAGCATTTTGATTGGCCAATGCTATTGGAGGTGGCCATACGATGACCCCTCTCTGACATGAGGTCTATTTGTCCACTATGGCATACCTAAGAAGCTCCATAGTGAGCAAGGGACTGACTTTGAGTCCAGAATTTAAAGAGAGTTGTTTGAGCTCATTGGTACGCAGAAAGTAAGAGCCACACCATATCATCCAAGGGGGAACCCTGCTGAGAGTTTGAACAGGACTCTACTTAACCTGTAAACCTGCACATGGATGCCGGCACACTGAACGCTCTTTGTTTGCGTGTGTCAATGTTAATGAATGGATTAAATGAAAAGGGACATAATCAATCTTGACAAACTATATATAATTCTAAAGGTTTAAGCCTCAGGCATCGATGATAGATCACTGTTTTTCAATGGAAAGCTTATAAAGAATGTATTTGCTAAATTTGTATAAGCAGTTCACATTCAAAACATGCATAACCAAAAAGCAGTATGTACCAGATTCATCGTAATAACGAGTCATAAACGCATCCACAGCTGTAAATCCTGGTTTAGTAAGAAAGGTAAGGGTCCACTGAACAACATCCCATAGAGCACTTTTAGTTCAATCAAACAAAAACGTCATAATATGGATGGTAATTATTTTGTTTACGTCTCATTTTTTTCAGGGACAATTATTGTTTGTATCCGTTATGGAATAACTTCATCTGGGTAGTGAAAAGCAACATGGTTTTGTAGCACACAGTGTCACAAACAGAATGAGACCATCCACTAAAAAAAACAAGTTACATGAAATATTGTTTATTTGAATTCTGGTGCTCTCTTGTAATGGCTCGTGACACACACTGTGACACACCTGTCATCTGTTGGGGGCTTAACTTAGCAATCAGCTTTTTGGACAAATATATATATTTTTTTCTTTAACATTTTTCATATATGTGTGTGTATTTTGTGGGGAATGTGGCTGTGACTAAATGATTACCATCTGTATGGCCACACATCAGCATGTGATTACTGTCTGTATGACAGCTATCAGTGTGAATGCGGTCTATATGAATGGCCATAGAGTGCGATTATGGCCGGCCATCTGTATGATTACAATCTGTATGACCGGCCATCAGCACGTGATTACTTACTATATGAGCAGCAATCAGTGTGAATACTGTATGTCTAACAATCACAGTATGTACTTGGCATACATAGTTAATTGTTTTTTTTCTTATTTCTTTTTATTACTCAACAATTATTCTTATTGCATTTTTCTAGTGCTCAAACAAATCACTTATACAGTACGATGTCTAAGATTCTGTCTATTGTTTTATAATTCAACCCATTACTATTCTGCATTGCTCCAGGACTGATTTCATTTATTTTTAATAAACAATAAACATAAAATTTCTCAAGAGCAATTTTTGAAGGGGACACAAATAATACAGCTAAAATTGTACTTGTAAGGAAAAGTATACACAACCTTACTACTATTAGTGCAGCAGGGAGACCGTGCCAAATTAGACAATTTAAAGCTGTTGTGGTCGTGCCGCGACAGCGCTCTTGTCCGTTGTATAAATTACCATCTGTCAAGCAGGTAACGTTATAATTGCTTAAATAGCTGACTCATCGAAAAATACATTGGCATCATCTGTATTAAAGAGAAATTAATTATTTTGTCTGATGTTTAAGTGAATAAAATCTGCCTTGACAGTCGAGTGCCACAACTGTTGACTTTGTTCTCGCTCACTGGACTACAATGAGAAAAAATACAATGAGTCAATATTTACAGTGTTGACCCTTGTTCTTCATAACCTCTGCAATTTGCTCTGGCATGCTGGATATTATCTTCTGGGCCAAATCCTGATTGATGGCATTCCATTCTTGCCTTATTAATCCTCAGAGTTGATCACAATTTGTGGGTTTCTGCTTGTCCACTCGCATTTTGAGGACTGACCACAGGTCCTCTATGGGATTGAGATCTGGGGAGTTGCCTGGCCATGGATCCAAAGATTCAATTTAATGATCTTCGAGCCACTTCTTTATCACTCTTGCTTTGTGACATTGTCTCCATCATGCTATAAAAAACACAGATCATCATTAAATTGCTCATGGACTGTTGGAAGAAGTCGTTCCTGCAGGACATTTTGATACCATTCTTTATTCATGTCAGTGTTTTTGGGCAGAATTTTGAGAGAGCCCACTCCTTTATTTGAAAAGCCACCCCACAGATGGATGGTCTCCAGATGCTTCACTGCTGCCACGTCACAGGACTCATGGAAGTGTTCACCTTTTCTTCTCCAAACAATCAATTTTCCAGATTTCCCATAAGTCGGAAGTGAGCTTCATCAGAGAAAATACTTTTGCATCAGTCTTCTGCTGTCCAATTCTTGTACTTCCTGCAGAATTTCAGTCCGTCCCTGACGTTTTTATTGTTTTTATTTGGGTTATTTGGCTTCTTTGCTTGACTACTTGATGTTGTGCTGTTGTTTTGGTATTCTTTGTGGCTTCACTGTGCATGCAGAATCTCTCACACCAACCTGCTGCTATTCCTGAGAAAGCTCTGCACTGCTGGTGACATGATTCTATAGCTGACTCCTCAGGAGGAGACGGTCCTGGCACTTGTTGGACACTCTGGGATGTCGTGAAGACTTCTTCACTGCAGTTGAACCTCTTTCCTTGAAGTTCTTGATGATCCACCAAATGGTTCTTTCAGGTGCAATATAATTTGTAGCAATTTCCTTGCATGTGAGACCATTTTTGATCCAAATTTTCTGTGGTGTTCCTCTGGTTGCTTCAACCCGCAGCAACAGTGTTAAAGTAGCCCAGTTCCAAGGGAAAACCACGGACTCGCCAACTGAGGTGATGTAAAAGAAGAAAGCAGGCATTTGGACCAAAGCACTGTGGCAAGGGATGGGGAGACTCAAAATGTTTCTAAACTTAAAATGCATTTTTGCCCCGTTTAATCCTCTGAGGTCTAAGGGGGTTTTGGGGGCCTGGAGAAGTTTTTTTTTGCATTGACTTTTTTTTGTTTTTTTTTGTTTTTTTTATATAAACATATACATGGGTAAAGTCCAAAAACACTGTATATAGTAGAAACTGGGCTACAATAATATGTAAACAGCATGTATGATTGTGTTTTTGAGAAAACAACGTTTATGCATGGTTAGTGAAAAACTACAAGTTTGAAGTCACTGAAATAAGGTCATACTGAACTTTTGTTCACAAGACTGTCAAACCTGGAGCATGTAGCCTGTAATTTTTGCTTCAAATGATGTAAAAAATCATCTTGTTTACTCACTCACAGAAAAAAAAACAATAGATTGATTTAAAAATTTTCTAAGACACTTTTTTGTTTTTTTGTTTCGAAAGGGCATATGCGAGTAGGCGTGATTGACCATGAATATTAGTGTGATTTACACCTGAGAAGACAAAGGCCTGCATAATGAGCTGCATAATGAGCCTTTCAGCCAGGTGTGTTACCGAGAGGGAAGAGTTACAAGAAAGAATGTGAGGGCAAAATTAAAATGTATATATTTTTTATGTTTGTAGTTTTTTTAATTTTAATATATTTAATTATCCCACAAAATAACTTGAGGTTCACTTGCGAGTGCAGTTAAACAGTTTATTAGGAACAATCAAAGCTGACTTTTTAGCATCATTAATCCAGTCACATGATCCTTCAGAAATCATTCTAATATTCTGATTCGCTACTCAAAAAAAAAAAAAAAAAAACCTTTTTTTTTTCTATTATTATTATTATTATTATCAATGTTGAAAAGAGCTAAGAATAATGTATTCCATTTTTTTGATGAATTGAAAGAACAGCATCGTTTATAACATGATTATTGTATTTATCATCACGTGTGCTAAATAAAAGTTTTAATTTCTATATATACTGACTCTAAGCTGTTGAATGGTATAGTGTATATTGTTACACTTGGAGTAAGACTGGAGTAATGATGCTGAAAATTTAACTTTGATCACAGGAATAAATTACATTTGAAAATATATTCAAATAGAAAGCAGCTATTTTTTTTAGTAGTAATATTTTTTAATATTATTGCTTTTATTTAGTGAATGTATGTATTTTTTTTGGATTAAATATGTGGGGTTTTTTTTTGTGTGAGTTGCTTAATGAATGAAGAAAATGAAGATCACGCAAAACCAAGGCAGCAGACAACACACCCTGTTTGTTTTCTTTATTTTATAAATGCACAAAATGTTGTTGTTATTGTGTGTATACAAATAAAAGTAGACCCTTTACAGATTCGATTGATGTATTGCTCTTATCTGTATGATCAAAACTGAAAGTGTAAGTTCTTTTGGGGGTTATCAGGAGAAAATGCCACAAAATGCGTATCCGCATTGATCGACTCCAGAGGGTTAAAACATTGTTATTTACAATACACAGTGTGGTTTTTAATCATATTTTTAGGGGGGACAACCCTCAGATGGGGTGGGTCCTGTCCCCTCCAACCCCCCTGGGATTTCCACCTATGCTTGAGGGATATTATTGCGATGGTCTCAGAAGCCTAAGAGTGGAAGCCTTGGGTATGGATAACACCTTAGCCATTGTGAAGTATTTACCAGGGAGAATATAACCATATCATTTTAATGTGTTGACCGCTGCTGAGCAAACCCCTTCAGGTGCAGCTATAGCTTACCCTGAAGACGTTTCAGTAGAGGTTCATGACCCAAACCTACCTGATTCTCAAGAGAGAAACCGATCTGATCCCCAAGAGACAAACCTAGATACGTGATCCTGAAGAGAGAAAAATACCTGATGCTAAGGAAAAAACGAACTGATCCCGAGGAAAGGAACTTACCTGATCCAGAGGAGAGGAGCCTATGAGCCTAGTCATGCAGAGGTTACTTACCTGTCAGGCAGAAATCTGACATACCTGAAAGAGAATTGAGCAGTGTTGTTTATTGTCCAAATTACTCCAGAGAGGAAAGAAAGCAGTGTCAGACTAAACAGAACCTGAAAATGAAGGCAGATGTTTTAGAAGATCTACCACAGATAGGTAAGCAACTAGGCATCTAACTTACCCTTAACTGGGTAACGTGTTAGTTACAGTGGTCCAATCCTTTTTCCAGAGTCTGAGTGAAGTACTTTCAGATTGACAGCTCAGTCAAGACAGTGTAGATTCCTAAGACAATGCACAAGGACGTGCATTGGATAAGTAGGGGAGGATATAACCCACAATAAAAATGCAGCTTATATGGGCACACATATGAATATAAACACTGAAATTCACAATATTGCAATAAGACCAGGGGCGTTGGACTGGGGGTAAAACCAGTACTGATTACCAGGGCCCAAAAGGAAGAGAGGGCCCTTGGAAAGTCTGGAATACATTTTATTTTACCTGGAAATTTTCAAGGAAGGGGGGGCATGGGGGCCCATCAGGACTGCCTATGCATAGGGCCCGGGACCTTGTGCAACGCCCCTGAATAAGACAAAGATAATAAATATTTCATAATGTATGAATAAATTAGACTGTATTACATTTAACTTGGATCATCTGATCCAGATCCCAGGAGCCCTCACTGGAGCGTGTTCTGGGGTTGGAGCCGACACTGGAGCAGGCTTGAATCCGGAGCAACCGGTGGGCTTGACATCGGTGTGGCCAGCAGGCTGGAGAGAGTCACAGCTGGCAGGCTTGACATCAGCATGACCAGCGAGCCCGTCTTCTGAGCAACTGGCGACTTTGACATGGGGATGGCCAGCGGGCTTGACATCGGCGCAGCTGGCAGGCTGGAGAAAGCCACAGCAGGCGCGCTTGACATCGGAGCAACTGGCGGGCTTGAGTGAGCCGCGGCCAGTGAACTTGACAGTGATGCGGCCAGCAAGCTTATCTTCTGAGCGGTCGGCGGGTTTGTCTTCGGCACAGCTAGCAGGCTGAAGTGAGCCGGGGCTGTTTGGCATGACAATGACATGGGCGGCATGCTTGACTTCTGAGCGTCTGGTGGGCTTGTCTTTGGCAAAGCCAGTGGGCTAGAGTGAGCCGAAACTGGCGGGCATGACAATGGCACGGCCGGCATGCTTCGGTTTCTCACACCACAGGGAACACAGGAAGAACAAAAGAAAACAAGACTACTCAAAAACAAAAACAAAACACTGGAGAAGGGGCGCCACTTACTGTCTAGGTCAGGTCTTCAGTCACAACACACACGCACGAGGATAACTGAAACTAAGGAGCAAGGAGACAAGGGATATACAAACAGTCTTTAATCCAGTGAAAATTAACACTTGAAACAGCAGGGAGCACATCAACGTAATGACAAGTAGACCCGACAGCAACAGAACGCAAAAGCACAGATTTATATACCAGGGATAATTAATAAACACAGGTGACAGAAATCATAATCAAACTAAACAAGAAAAGGAACATGACCAAATAAGGAAACACAGGAAGGCACATGAGAAGCAAAACACACACAAAACACCAACCAGTCTGACAGTGTTACAGAAAAGTGATTTTTTTTTAATTATTTTAGTTTTACCTCCGGTATCCTGCACAGGTTTTTTATATCTGTCTTTTCCAGTCTAGAACTGGTCCAGTTTATGTTTAATTCATTTTAACTTGTCATAATACCTAACATCCTTAAGATACAGAAGCTACTGATTTAATCTAAATAATTAACTCATCCCTCTCCACTTCCACACTTTCTTTTACAGTTTAAACTTTCATTCCACACTAAATGAAAAATCTGGGATATAGAAGAAGGTGTATTTCAGCTACTTCATCATAAATTGCTGGATAAGCAGCTCCACATACAGTGAGTGACATCCAACCCAAAATGACAGCAGTTTCATTTTGAAAGTTCTTCTTTCTTCTACAGTCAAATTTTCTCTGACAACGATATATCTCGCAGAGCAGTTATCCATTTATAATGCTTCAGCTGAGAGAATGATCTGATGACTGTAACCTTGGAGTTCTCCTCGGCCTTGAGTCGCTGAGACATTACAAGTACTCTACCATTTCTTACACTGTGCTTTATTTTCACTGCATGCCTTCATTGTGTTCAGAAGAGATTCAGAGGATAATGCAGGTCATTTTCTGGCTGTGAGTGAGAATGCTTTAATAGAAGGGAGCACCATTCTCTAAAAATAATTTCTGTACTGTCTGAAAGGCCAAAGTTTGCAAAAGAGATAAATAGCAATATACTTTACCTAAGTAAAGATTGACTTCTCTAAGCTGTGTTCCAAAAACTTCTTCAAAATCTTTGTCATTCTATCACACAAAGCACACAAGAAACACAACTACCTAGACAATAGGGAACAATCTCAGAACTTTGGCAAATTGAGAGTTCATAATTTAGTTTATTGTAATTTAGTTTATTGTTGATCTAAGGAAAATTATGAGAATATTCTGACAAGGTTTTCTCAAAGTTATGGGGGAAAAACAAATGGTTGCATATGTAAGCAGATGTGTATGTAAAGTAAAGCGATGATCAAGCATTAAACAGCATGTAAGTCAAAACTATCCAATGTTAGTTGGCGCCAGTAACCTCGTGGACAGCACACGACATATAGCAGCATTGTGCTTTGGGCATCCCGAGTTTGAGTCCTGTCTCATGGACCTTTCCTGACCCCACCCCTTCTCTCTCTCCCGCTTCACTTCCTGTCTAAAATACTGTCCTATCCTAATAAAGGCAAAAACTCCAAAAATAAATCTTAGGAAAAAATATCCAACATTACAGAATGAAATGTCTGTGCAGAACCTGTGGATGATTATCTATGATTTGATCATGATTCTGAATCCTGTTTGGATGAAGTCTTTGACCAAAATGCTTTTTGTTCAAAATGTGGCTTATTCATGAAATTTACCCACATTCAAGTGTTGATAAAAAAGAAAGCATGACGTTAGAGTAGAATGTTTTTCCTGTTGTTTGTTTAAAAGCAGAGCCTCTGCTCTTTCTTTTGACATAGACCTATTGCATGTTCAGATATCCATACAACAAATGTTTTCTTTCTTTTTTTATTATTTTTTTATTTATTTAGATATTTGTATTATTTTTTTATTTTTTTATTAACCCTAACCCAAATACTGACGGGGAAACAATTAACAATGTTCTCAAAATGTATGCACAAAAAAACAATATTTACACATTGCTCATGAAATTTTTTCTAAAAAGTTTTAGTTAAAACTTTTTAAAAAACTCAATGTTTTGAACATTAAGTTAACGTTCCAAAATAATGTTTTCATAACTTGATGGTTAAATCATCAAAACTCTCTTAGAACATTTTAGTTAACTGGGTACACTGATTTTAATTTTTTTTTGGTGAGCAAAACTTCACCATATGACAGCTATAATGTCTACATTAATTTAGTTTAGGGAAGAATAAAAAAAATGTAAATTCTTTATTAGTACTCAATTTAAGCTTGCAGAAAATAAAGTTTGAACTTATAAGTATATTTTACTTGGAATTGTTTGTTATGTTTACAAGGATTCTTTAAGTAAATATCAAAGTTATGATCCTGTATTTCCCATCATGCACTGGGGCATGAATAATTAAAAAGGTTTCATTTTTTACTGTTTTTGAGTTGTATTTACACTGTTTTATGGTTGCTTTTGTTGTTAGGTTTAGTAACTTACTGTTTTGTGACATCTGGAGTTCATTTTCTACTCGAAATTATCCATTTATACTCAGACACTAGCCACTGATTGTTACCGTCCTTGTGTATGGTGTTCCAAGTATCAAGGTCTCTGTGTTCAGTTGGGTAATAATTATTTTGAGTGGAAATATTATCTTTAAAAGATAATAAGCTGTGTACTTGTTAACTTGCATGTATTTGGTTCAATTCTTAAATTTTACTTAACATTTATGTGTGTAAAAGCTTGCAAAATAAAAATTAAATAAATCTTATTGTTGTTTTTTTCAGTGTATAATAAAATGCATAAATATAAACATTAAATTTACTTAACTTAGGTGAGTAGATTTTGCTTAATTCAGTGAATTTCTATATAGTAATGTAATATTTACTCTATTACTTTAAGAATGTTAAGTACAATAGGAAGTAGATTGTACAGAGCAGAAGCAGTAAAATGTACTTAAAATGTGTAAGTGCGAATTGTTACGAAGATTTTTTAAAGTTAATCCTACAAGTTATTTTTTTCAGTGTAGTTTCATGTTTTCCCTGTTTGTTGACTTATGTTATTTCCTGTCTTGTGCCATGTTTTGTAGTTCTTTATAGTTTTCCCTGTTAATTAGGTCCCCAGGTGTTTCTCATTAACCACACCCCCTTGTTATCTTGTTGAGCTTGTTTTCCATGAATATAAATAGTGCTTACATTTGATTTGTGGTTCGTCAGTCGTTGTTTGCTATCCCTTGTTCCAGTGTTTCCTTGTTGCTTTGTTGAAGTTTACCTGTGTTTAGCTACCTTCCCCTGCCTGCTCTTTGCCATAGTGATGGAAAAATTAAGCTTTGTGGAGCACTGAGGCTTTCCACCAACTGTATTGTAAAAAGGTTCATTACTCAAAGTTTTTCAAGACGGTGCATACTAACGACATCTTGTGGTCAAAAGGTGGAAAAAGCTGCCTTTGCATCCCAAATGACCTGGCCATTTTTGGACTGTTTCAGTTAACAAATTAGTTTGTGCTATGAAACTCTGTATAAAGCAAAGAAAATATGAAATCTATATAAATAAGTCTTCATGTCAGTCACTGTATTACACAATATGAATAAATGCGTCTGTGAATAAATTTTTGGAAAAAATAGGCAAAGCTGCAGGCATATATAAGCTATGATCAAAGTAACTGAAGATTATCATAGAATGGTCAGTTAAAGCATCTGTGAACCAGGAATTAATACAAAATGAACATGCACAAAACTACAATGCAAATATTTATTTGTATTATGATCTATTCTTTTCAAAGACGTGAGTGACATTTGAAACTGTGCAAGTGGTTTGTGTTATTTGAATCAGAATACGAAGCAGTCACGTGGTTGTGTGCGAAACTGAAGCTTCAGACGTCACAGATCACGTGGTTTTGGCAATATGAATCAAGCTCTGGTACAGTGCTTCACTGTGAGATGTTTCGTTTTTTGATACAAGCTTCAAAGCACATCACTACTTTGTCACATGCTTGACAAATAGTACATATTTAAAGGGGTCATATGATGCAATTTTTTTAATTTTTCCTTTCTCTTTGGAGTGTTACAAACTCTTTGTGCATAAAGAAGATCTGTAAAGTTGCAAAGATTAAAGTCTCAAACCCAAAGAGATATTCTTTATAAAAGTTAAGACTTGTCCACGCCCCCTAAAATGGCTCGTTCTAACACGCCCCACATGTCTACGTCAATGTGTGGGAAGATTTGCATAACACCGCCCAGATGTTCATGCAAAGAAAGAAGACATAACTTTTATACTCACTGTTGCCGCTGCCGCCATGTTGTTAAAACACTGTGTTTCATGTGAAAGTGAAACTACTTTGTTCCTCACTCAAGCCCACTGTGTGACGCATTTTATGGAGGACTGTTTCCTGAACCTGCAGAATAGCCTTCAATGGGTCTGTGATCAAAAGCTGTTTCTATAAAGTGTGGCAGTTCCAACTTTGCAAGGACAGTCTGGTGCTTATGACTCACAGCCTGTAAGTACATTTTTTATACTTAAAGAATTTCCCACTGATGATTCAAACACGGGTTTTAAGCAGTGTAGAGTAGAGCTTGTTGTTTGTCGTTTCTCCGATCATAAATGAAGACATGGTTTTATGTTTACGCAGCGCGATACGCAACATGTAAAACCACAGTATAAGTCATTATAATGAGTAATTATGTCTCCACTGGATGCAACAAATGCCTCGTTTGTAATGGGTTTTATTGGTTTTGTCTGGTCGTGCCGGGAGACAGCATCACAGTATGTTAAGGGGCTAACATTTCCTTCACACGCTTGAGGTATTCAGCCAATCACAACGCGCTGGTTTTCAGAAAGGTGGGGCATAGAGGAGCAACAATAATGTACATTATATGGAAAATAATGTGTTTTTTTAACCTTACCCTGTTGAAAAAACCAGCATATGCTGGTTAGGCATGTTTTGACGCTGGGATGCTGGTCCTTTTATGGTTTATGCTGGTCCTTTGCTGGTTTGAGCTGGTCCTTTGCTGGTTTGAGCTGGTCCTTTGCTGGTTTATGCTGGTCCTTTGCTGGTTTATGCTGGTCATGTGCTGGCAAAGGACCAGCATAAACCAATTCGGGAATTGCCTTGTCTGAGAAAAATTCATGCAATGCTGGCACATAATGAGGCCCAAACAATGTATTGTAGCATAATTATTTTGCTGTCTACTCTTTGGAGCATTCTTTTGTCATCACCCATGATATGAATGCTGTCTAGGTAGGCAGCACTACATGTGTCAAAACAGATCTGAGTTTAAGTCATTATCAGTTTGACACAGAAGCTAAAGTTTCATTAATTGGGTGCTGTATGTTCCTACAATTGACACAAAATTTACATTCTAACAGGTTCTTGCATATACTCTCAGAGGTGACAAAAGCAGTGTGTGAATTCTGGCAAGCTTTTCATTAGCTAATGCTAATTTGAGCTAACATTTTCCGTTGCTAGGTGACAGCATGTAAATGGCAGGCTGGTCTGACACCAAGAGATGAGGTAACACTATCAAATTTTCACATCTGAGGTAAAATAATATTAATAGATACACCTCTGCATTTAAAATACCTGGACTATTTGACTGCAGTCATATTCAAATACCTCTGTCAAGTCTATATTGTTCATTTATGAAGACCAAGTAGTATCTCCAATTATGTTGTAAAATAAAATAAAATAAAATAAAATAAAATCTTGAATATAACAGTTGCATTGCCAGTTGGTGAAAATATTTTTGATGCTGCCTTGGCGTGGGGACATGCAAATTGTTGACTCTAGCACTATAAAAAAATATCTAATAAAACACTCAGTTCTTGCAAAAGAAGAGAATATTCTGAGCTACTAGAGAGAGGAGGAACAGCCGCTCCATTTACAAGAGGTCACAAATGGTGAAACACAGTCCATAAATAAAGATTTGTTACAAAGTGTCATTTAAAGAATTGTATAAATATATATATATATATATATATATATATATATATATATATATATATATATATATATATATATATATATATATATAGCAAAGTAGGATAGAGCTGACATTAAATTTTTTTTTGGGACTGATTGATTAATTAATTGATTAAATGATTTAACTGGTATATTGATTTTTTTATGGATTTAAATTGGAAATATATATTTTTAATGATTTATTGATTTTTTTTTTATTATTATTTGTTTTGTCTTATTCATTTATTTAATTTAATGTGCCACAAAACAGCATATACATGTATTTATATACAATCACATTGTAACCGTAAATTGCAAGGCATATTTTTCTCACTTACTTTACAGTACTTACTTTATAGTACTTTATAGTCAATACAGAACTACGCTACACCTTGTGAATGGTACTGTGACAAGCCAATACTACCTGAATAACATCATTAATCCATTTATTGTTCCCTCTGCATGAGCAACACAAGCCTGATTTCATCTTCACGAACGACAATGCCCCAGCTCATCAAGGTTGCATCATCAGGGAATGATGATGCTAGAGGCTGGGGTACCTCAAATGGAATGGCCTGCACTTTCTCCAGACCGGAATCCCATTGAAAACCTATGGGATCAGCTGAGTCGTTGTGTAGAGGGTCGTGACCCTGCACCCCAGAACCTCAGTGACCTGAGGGCAGCCCTGGAAGAAGAATGGAAAGCCATGCCTCAGCAGACAATAAGTCGACTTGTGAACAGCATGAGACGATGTTGTCAAGCTGTACTTGATATTTAAGGGATGCAAGTTATTGAGACATTGACATTTTTTTTGATGTGGTATACCCACCACTGTTGTTAGCTTTTGTTTCAATAAATATTGTTTGAGATGAAGAAATTGACATTGCATGCTTCTACTTAAATGCCCTACTTTCATGATATAATATCACTGCAGCATGAACTTTTTTCATTTTTCATAAATTTCACCAGAAAGTCAAATATTCCTAACTTTTTGTGAGTAGTGTGTGTGTATGTATATGTATGTATATATATATATATATATATATATATATATATATATATATATATATATATATATATATATATATATATATATACACATATATACATTTAGTCATATAGCAGATGCTTTTATCCAAAGCGACTTACAAATGAGGACAATGAGGAGGAACAGCTGCTTATATATCAGATGTCTTTACCATTGTAATTTATCTTGTGATTTCCTCTTTGTTCTGATACAGTTAATGGATATACAGTTTCCTGCAGCCTGACATGCAAAAATATTCCATAAATAGCAGAACCATTTCTGGCTTCTGAACAATGCTATTGTGCTGCAAATGGATCGAGGATCTATTTGAAAAACAGCCGTAATGGTACCTGCGCTTGCTGGCAACAAATAATGCTCATTTTGTTTGAAGTTAGTAAATAGCCCTGGGTTTGGATAAGAAAACAGGGCCAGTTATAATACATTACCATGGTGCATTATGACAGTGTGCCTCACAGCATTTGAGTTGTGCCAATGCACATACCATATGTCGCTTCTCAATGATTATAAATCTTGTTTAAGCTCACAACCATGAGCAATCCACTTGGGTGAAAAAATGAATTAAGAATCCCATGTCCAATCAACATTATCCTTGTTTTTTATGACAGCAAAAAATGATTAATCCTCATTTCAGTCCCTTTGGTTGATGCGAAAAGGCTAATAATAACTAATAATAAATTAAGGCTCTCAAGTTCATGATTATTTAGTGTAAATGAATGATTTCAGGTTAAGAACACTAAAAAAGTATTAAATCCATTTGTATTTCTTTTTTGCATTTTATTGTTTATATATTTCAGTTTTTCTTTTCTGTATATTTGCTTTTTATCTTTCATACTTTCAGGTCTGGCTTAGTAATAAATATGTTAAAAAAATGACTTCATTAGCTTTCATTTATGAAGTTATAATATAAGTTATAAATTATTATACTGACCTAACATTTTTGCTTATGTAAATATAATAATTAATTATGGTCTTTATAATAAATAATATTTCGACTTTTGATTTCAGTTTGTTTTGCAATTTGTTTATGGAAAAATATTATTTTATTCATTTTTATGATGGTTAATTATATCATTTTATGATTCATTTTTTATTTTTATTTTTTTATTTCTTTATCATTTTCATTAACAAACTCACAGAAATACCTGCAGACTAATCAGACATTGTGTATTCTTCTTTTTCCATCTGATTTATTTATTTATTTATTTTCTGCCTATCTAACAAAAAAAAAAGCTCTCAAATCTCAAACTTTAAAAACTATTTTATACTTATAGGCCCGGCTTTGTGAAGTTTGTTTCTCCCACAAAGTTGTTCAGCTTTTGTGATACATTTAAGCTATTTTCCTTTCTTTTTTGAGATTGATCAGAAATTCTTCTTTTGTTTTCCCCAGAATTAAATAACAGCATATATGTTTAGAACATTGAGAAAGGGGGTAAATAATGATAGCTGCAGTCATGTGTGCGTGGCCAGTCAGTCAACCACCTCCTTTTTCAATTGATTTGGGCTCTGCTTTGGTAAACTCCGTTCTGCTGGCTTGTCCTTATCTCTCTCCACCATGCTAAATCCTTTGGTTTTGTCTGTGAGGTTATCTATCCATTGTCCAACTGTTCCTCTAAACACTATAGGAGATGAATCCACTAAACAACTGTGCCAGTTGTGTTTACAGTATTACTTCTGTGCTGCATTTTTTCCACTAAACCACACATGGTCCAGGTGATATTTACACTGGTATAGCACCAGATGACTTCAGGTGGTAAACCAGGGACATTTTCTAGTTCAGTGGTCAAAAGTCTAACATGTTATCTATAAATAAAAAGATCAACACAGTATTAAATTATAGCAAAGTAGTGAATATACTGTGAATGTATATAGCAATTATAAGTGTTTTTATGTCTGTGCTTTTGGCAGTGGATCTTCACTATCCCTAATTATGTATATGTATAGTTCAATGATTAGTATAGTTTAGGTGTTTCTGAATCCATAGTTTCAACAAATATTCACAAACAGCATCACAAAGTTGTCACTAGTAAGTATGCACTATGTACTCAACAGTCTGAATTATATAAGGTTATTTTATTATCCAACATCGGAGTCTGATAGCCCCTCACCCTCCACAATGTAAAGGTGTGACAGTTCCATGTTCCTTTTTCACACTAATAATCTGACATTAATTTGATCTCTCAATGATTGTTTAAAGTGGTCATCTGACGCCCATTTTCCACAAGTTGATATGATTCTTTAGGGTCTTAATGAAAAGTTGGTCCCACTTTATATTAAGTGGCCTTAACTTCTATGTACTTACATCAGAAAATAAGTACAGTGTACTTCTTGTGTTGATATTGTATTGCAAAACACTTTTGCTGCTATTTAGGTGGGAAACGGGTAAGGTTAGGGACAGGTTTGGTGGTATGGGTAGGTTTAAGGGTGGGTTAAGGTGTAAGGGATGGGTCAACACTGTAATTATAAACGTAATTAGAGAAAATAATTATAGATGTAATTACACGCAGGTATTTTTTTTAATATAAGTACAATGTAAAAACATGTAGGTACATAGTAAGTGTATTGCACCAAATGATTAATTAAAATGTAAGTACATAGTAGTTAAGGCCATTTAATATAAAGTGGGACCGAAAATTGTATAAGATACTTTGGTAATACAGTATACAGTAGATCTGATGATCTATTGTTGACAATAGGTGGGAAGCTGTACATTTATGACAACAGAGCAACAAACTCATAATTACTACTGCAGAAGTGGGAAGCAGGAAATTTTCAATCCCACTTGAACTGAATTGAAAGATTTGAATTAAATAGAAGCGATTTATATTGTTTGTGAATCGCACACTAGGTTCTTCATGGCTAAAGTCTGGGACACACTGCACAATTCCTGGCTGTCCTAGATGAAAGATTGGCATCGTGAAACAATCATGGAGATTAATTGGTGGTCCTATAGTGAGAGAGGTTCAAAGATGGCCGTTGTCACAGTCTTGCGGCCAAAGATAGCCTATGATAATTTTCTGACAATGTCATAAATTCAGCATGATCAGCACAGTGTGTTTGCTGCTACGACCAACGTCTACTGACCAGCCCATAAAAATGCAACATGAAAAGACATGTTGATCAATGCGACATGGCGCTAAAACCTACAACTGCTTACCTCAAACTATTTTCCCTTCCTCTTTCGCAGCTTCTACTTTTTTTTCACCACACATAAAAAATACAATAACCAAACTGTGATTTGTCATGCTCTTTTTGTTTACCACTAGTTCATGCTGATGATGTTTTATTCTTCAATAGTAACTTGCATCATAGTTTATGATTCACTAGGTCTCATCATCATACAGTCTGCATACATGTCGTACCAAAGTTTATTAGATCCATGTGGCACAGTGTGATTAGTAATGATCTTATAAGATCTCTGCAATCGCACAGTCTGTAAAAGGCTTAAAATATCACAGTACAGCTATGTAAGTAATCAGTGTAATTTACAGCCTTCTCTGTTGGTGAAAATAATCTGTTTGTGCTACCATTGTGTTGGTAACCACCATTTTTTATTGTTTGTTTTTCATTGTATTTGCATGGTGTTTTAATGTGCCATAATACACAGGTGACAGGACACCAAAAAATGGACTGTCCCAGAAAACGGCAACGTCTGGTCACTCTGGTAGTGTTACTCCATGCATATGTAAATTCAAGATGGTCAGTAGTGTTTTGTGATGTGTTTGAGTTGTTACCTAATTTGCATGATGGGTGTAATTATTGGGGTGCATGCTAATTAATGTAAACATCACATGCAAATAAATGACAGTATTAGTGGATGCAATTAATTCTTAGTGAATACTCCCTATATACGTTTCATCTGTTTTATTATAAATTAACTCATTTTTACCACATTAAATCCTGCCTCCAGAAAGTATTTATGCCTCAAATTTACTTTGGGCTAATTTGTGGACGATGATGATTTAGCAAAGCAGTCTGCTCATACATCTGTTTACCCAAACATGCTCTCAGACAGCCAAACGGCCCATCAGCGGGGAAGTGTAAGGATATGAATTTTCTTGCCTGTTGACTGGACATCTAGTTAAGCACCCTGGGAGCAGCCATCATTGTTATTGTGTGGTGTGATTTCTCAGATGAGAGCCTCAGCTATCACCGTGGTCCTGCCGACATGCATTAGTCATGCATCACTTATAAGGGATTGTGCCTGGTTATGGTGGCTGTCAGTCATGCCTAATTAAGAAATCTACTAATAAATTGGATTTTGTAATATTAGACGTTTAAGTCCAATTACATAACAGATGGCTCATTTAAAGGTTTTACAGTTTAACAGTCCAATGAGAAAGACTATACAACAGGTATGTAACTGTGGGTCAGTATGGAGATTCTACCAATGACTTATGTTTGTTGTCTTTGTATATCAAAGGAATAGTAACCCCAGAAATGAAAATGTAATCACCCTCAGGCCATTCATGATGTAGTTGAGTTTGTTTCTTCATAGGAACAGATTTGGAGAAATACAGCATTCCATCACTAGCTCATGAATGGATTCTCTGCAGTCAATGGGTGCCATCAGAATGAGAGTCCAAACAGCTTATAAGAACATCACAATAACCCACAAATAAACCTCACCTCTCCAGTCCATCAGTTAATTTATTGTGAAGCCAAAATCTATATGTTTCTAAGAAACAAATCCATCAAGACATTTTTAACATCAAACTGTTGCTTCCCCTTTGTAAGCAAAACAGGTCAATTTAGCTCAAAGGGAATTATTTTTGATTTTATAGGGAGTTTTACGGCTGATCACTGAGTCAGCCAGTGATTCAATGGACTCTGCAATGGATGTTAAAATCCAAAATATAGTGAAACGAGTTAAAATTGGCACAGTAACAAGATCGGCATTTGTAAGCACAAAACACAAGACACTTCTCTGTTTTGATATAAATAAGACTTTATTGAATAAATCTAAGACAGAAACTAATCTAACACAAACACATGCACTCACACATTCACACAAGTTGCAGAAAGAGATAAAGTAAGGAAAGAATGAGAAACAGTGGGATAGGGCCAGCCCACACCAAACCTAACAGGCCTAGTGTGGGCTTGCCTAGGCGTGGCCCACAGCTTTGGGCTCACCGCAGGCTCTCTGTGAGCAGGACTGTCCACATTAATCCAATGATGGCTCAGTGTGGGCCAGCCCGTTTGGGCCCAGAGCAACTTTTTTATCCTTTGGGCCCATGCAGGTTTTGTGTAGGCAGCCCTGTAATGCAACTAGGAGAATATAAACAACATTTACTGGTCGTTCTTTAGCCACTCAATTGAACTGGAATGGCTTTAACCAAAAGAGACCTTTTCAGAACCTTTTGTTTCATATAGGCCAGGAATCCTCAAAACTGGCTCAAGTGCAGGCTTGTTTGCAAGGATTGCTTAGACCTGAATAACCATCAATCATTTAATTAACCCTCACACTGAGTTTCTCAATGAGGCTGTTAAACTTTATATTAAATGCACCAGAGGGGTTCCCTTTGATGTCCTCATTGCAGAAAGGGGTTTCCCAAGGTTGCTGATTGTCTGGAAGTTCAGTAGTTGCTCAAAGTGATGTCTTGGGAAGCAAATGGTTGGGCATTGGCTGAAGATGAAGAGTTGTCAGCTGGTTGAAGTTTTGATGTGAGCACAGTCGGAGATGGACTCTGAGACACGGCTTTGTGACAAAACATAACTCAGAATGCAAAACTCTAGAAAATATTATTTTCTTGGCTAAGAAAGAATAACTTTCCTACTTCATACAGTACTAGCATTAACCTAGCATGTAGCAAGATTAACATTCAGTGACTCCGAATTGTGAGCAGCACACAGAGGCAATAAATTGTGAATATAATGAATTTAATAATTTAAACTACAGCTAACATACAGCTAGACTAAGCAATACACATATATACAGAATGAAGGAAAGTAAGGAAAGAGAGAGAGAGAGAGAGAGAGAAGAACAAAGAATTTCAGTATTTAGCATTAATTAACCACAACCTAATGAGAATCATCAGAGAATCAAAAATCACTTTAAAAAGGGGCCCAAACTTAGACATGCATCTAACTAGTTGGAAACGGTTACTTGCATTGGCTTTGTTTCTGAACAAGAGTCTGTATGCGGTAGACAATAGAGGTTCTTGATGAGTTCAGTAGGAGTGAGCTGGAGGCTTTCATCAGGTTCTTCTGAAGATCGGAGAGTCCACAGCAAATCGACAAAGTTACTTTAAGTTAAAAAGTGCTGGAAGGTCAGACTCAGAGCTGAGTCTTGGAGAGTGTGTCTCAAAGAGAATGAGCTGGGATTGGTTTGAATTAGGGATTTTTAAAGGTTCTACCAGTCACACCCATCTTTGGCAGATTGACCAATGTAGAGGTGTGAATTTTGAGCGGAAGAGGTTCCTTTGTCTCACACACACCTTATTTGCATGGTTTATGGTGGTCTGGAGGATTTGGCCAATATTAAGTCAAAGTATGGTAAAAAAAAAGAGCATGGTACAAATTATGGTGACATAATATACACCATTAATCCAGGAATCAGAAGACAGTCATTTTGATAGCTTACATCCCAGGGTTTGGAAAACATTAAGACAGTGATACATTCATATGTCTAGATCCAAGTAATTAGTGCTTCACTACAGTACTACAGAGTTACTACTAAGCTACTATAACCTAGGAACATGCATACAACACAGGAATACACTATATACATTTTAGAACAGCTTGATTGTGAATAAATGGAGTTAATGTCCTTTTCTGTGTGTATTGTTGCTTTTGAGTATGTCTGGGCCACGGTTATTGGCTCCTTGTGGGGATGGGGGAATCGTTCCTCCCCCCGGAACCTTTTTGAAGCTCAAAGAGAAAGTTGACGACTGTCCCTGCTAGCATTGGAAAAGATAGCAGAGTTGATAACGCTATTTGAACCAGATGTGGATGTTAGACATGCATCTGTTATTGCATCTGTAATTTAGTTATAACAAGGGAGGAGGGAAAGTTTAAAATGCCTAAAACCTGATCGAACATCTTGATTGCATTCAAATACTACATACTTTTCAGCTACTATAACTTAAGTCTTTGGGAAAATCAGTTATTATACATATGAAATGGATGTAGTCACCACATAACTAAAAAATGAAAGTCGATGTGTGTGAAAGTCTCATCTTCAGTACATCAATGTCCAAACACTGTCCATAGCTGAAGTTGGTTGATAGCAAATGAATAATCCAACCTCTTGTAATGAAAACAAGCCACAGCTCTCAAACACCAGACTCTTCCTAACCAGGAACAATCAAAACATAGTCCAGACTATGGTCTCATGTCGAAAAAATTGTTAAATCCATATTCAAACTGGACCATGATGTCGTAACCTCACATATAAAGAGTCCTCCTAAACTGCATACAAATACACTGTCTCTTAGCATCAATCCAAACATAGGCCATACATACATTTAACATCTCTGTATAAAAAATAAATAAATAAATAAATCAGCAATGTGCACCGCAAAAAAACAACAACCAAAAAACCCCCTCCTTTCTTTAAACTGGCCTTGAAATGATACATTTCCCAACCAGGACACAGCACAATGTTTTCAGCAGGTGAGCCATGCTGACTACTGCTGCTTGCTATTGCTAACCCTTTCTACCACATAGCTTTACTTAAGGAAACCTAAAACACTCTAGCAACCCTAGTGGTAAGGAAGAAAACTGCCCACAAGCAGTGGGCAAACTGCCCCAGCATGGGCCCCACAAGGACATGTTTGCAGGTGTATTTGATGGTGTCATGGTTTTTTTTTGTCTTGGGTTTTTTAAACTTAGCTGTTGGTATCTTGACAAATTAGACATTGTCTTAGCTCGGAGAGTTATTACGTTTCTCCTCCCAATACATAAATCAACATGTTATCTTATCAGTCACATGGTCCGAATTTTCCCACTCTTGCAGAGTATGATTTGGACATGATTTCTATAACAAGAATATAATACATTTTACAAAGTATTGCTTGATAGAAACGTTTAAAGCATGAATTTACAAACTCATATATAGTAAACACGACTATAAACACGACTATAAACCTACTATTCAATAGTTATTCAAAATGACATCCACACATTTGACTATTATGGTCTAATCACTCATTGTGTGTTACATACATGATATGGAGTTAAGTAATGGACTGATATTCATTCATATCATTCAAATCTTTGTGTCGTTCTGTGAACGTGAGGATGTGCTTTGTGAGGAACAAAAGGTCAGAAGGTCTAGAAGGAGCCTGATCTTTGTCTTTGGTGGGGGAAATCAATCCGAGGAAGTCTTTAGTTTGTGATTTCTATCATGGTTTTTCATGTGATGGTCCTGCTGTGCGTCTCTTTGACCATTAATCTTGGTTACCCAAAATTGCCAATCTACTTCTTGAGTTGGGATGTGTTCTACTTGAGGTGTTCTTTTGTGTTAATGTTGCAAGCTGTTCAAACTGTAGAGCTGGTTAGTTAGGCTTACTTCAGGCTGGCTGGTGGTAGGATCTGATTTACCATCGTCCATGTTGTATTGAGCCTCTTTGTGGAATTCGGCTTCTTGTGTTTCAACTATCGTGCAACCCTACAACTCTGGTTTGAGTTGATTTAAACTGATCCTTAGCTGGTCATGTGCTGGTCCTAAGATGGTCCTAAACAACTATCTCCTGCTCAGGACCAGCTAAGGAACATGTTTAAGCTGGTCCTTAGTTGGACATGAGCTGGTTTAAGATGGTTCTTAGCTGGTCACAGATAACTAAGCAGGGTCTTGCTAAAATACCATTCCCTAATCCATAATATTGCATTCTCCGGTGAAAAAGTCCATTCCCTGTTGTCCTGTCACATCATAATCCACCCACATATTTGTTCAAAACTGTTTTGGAATGTTTGGGCTTGTAAATGGTGCTTGAGCTGTGCTTATGCCTCTCCTAATTCAGATGAGATGTTAGTTGAGTCATGTGGATTACTTGTGGATTATTGTGATGTTTCTATCAGCTGTTTGGACACTCATTCTGACAACACCCATTCACTGCAAAGGATCCATTGGTGAGCAAAAGATGTAGAAAAGGAAAGGATGTGATGTGTGGTCAAGTATGGTGTCCCATACTTGGAATTTGTGCTCTGCATTTAACCCATCAAAGTGCACACACGCAGCAGTGAGTAGTGAACAAACACGCACACACACACAGAGCAGTGGGCGGGCCAATGCTGCATCACCCGGGCAGCTGTTGGGGGTTCTGTGCCTTGCTCAAGGGTGGAATTAAAGGTGGAGAGATCACTGGTTATTCACTCCCCCACCTACAATCCCTGCCGGACCTGAGACTCAAATCCACGACCTTCGGTTTATAAATCCAACTCTCTAACCATTATGCTATGACTTTCCCTGTAGAAAATTAATCTACATCTCGGATGGCCTGAGGGTGAAATAATTCTCAGCAATTTCTTTAATCATTTTTGCAAAAAAATTGCACACCAAAATGTTTCAGTGTATCACTGATATGCAGCACAGTTTGATTATATACTATTATATGATTTTCCATTGATATTTGCAGCTTTGATGTCCTCAAAATATTTTTGGGTAATCAAATCTATTATTTTTTTCCTCTGGCAACAACACCAATATTCTACACTTCAGTGGATCACAATGAAACAGGGAAATCGATAGTATATTCTTCTCAGCTCTCCTATAATAATTCACCTTTGAGTATCATGCGTCTGCAAACTGAGTCATTATACTGAGATTTTCTCAGCAGGTTGAGCAGGAGTGAAAACACGTACTACAAGAAAATCTGTTCTCTGAAATAAGGTCAAACAGTGTCTTGGTTTGTTGGCTCAATAAATTCCCAATGGAAAGAATCAAGCTTTTTTTTTCCTTGTTGAATATTCTGTTTCACCCAGACATTCATTACATCCCATAAGCACAATTCATTGGGAAAGCTGTTTCTTGTTGACTTTAAACTCTTTATGAACTTTCGATAACACTTTATAATAACGTTCTGTTATAAGTCATTTATAAATTAGTAGTTAATGATGCACTAATCATTTACAAAATTCAATTCAATTCAAGTTTATTTGTATAGCGCTTTTTACGA
This sequence comes from Cyprinus carpio, assembly GCF_018340385.1. Classification (NCBI taxonomy): domain Eukaryota; kingdom Metazoa; phylum Chordata; class Actinopteri; order Cypriniformes; family Cyprinidae; genus Cyprinus; species Cyprinus carpio. The sequence goes on from NC_056611.1 coordinate 2,014,444, forward strand.
TACAAATCATTACAAAGCAACTTTACAGAAAAATAAGTTTCTACAATATTTAGTAGTAGCTTATCAGTGGTGACTGTCAGTTCATGTGCATATGGCAGAAATGTTCAGAAAAATCAATAAAAGATGTAAACAAAACAGACGATTAACACTATTAACAGCAATTATGCAATCAAACTTATAGCAAAATGTGGTAGTTCTGTATGTTGTCTCTGGGTTAGCATCATCTGAGGTCCTCTGAGGGGTTGGCATCATCTCTTCTCAGGTGTTCTGGATCCAGACTGGAGCTTGTGTAAATCCTAGTTACCACGGGATGTAAATCCTGTGGCAAAGCAGAGAAACAAATAGAAACATAATTAGCGTAGCTGCTGTTCCAGCCAAGTAAAATTAATTAGTTTAACCCCAAGCTAAAGAATAATAATGCGCATTTGATCAGATATAACTGCAGTCCAAAATTTATGAGATGCATTATTTGAATGCTTGGCCAAAGAGGTGTGTTTTTTAATCTAGATTTAAACAGAGGAAGTGTGTCTGAACCCCGAACATTCTCAGGAAGGCTATTCCAGAGTTTGGGAGCCAAATGCGAAAAAGCTCTACCTCCTTTAGTGGACTTTGCTATCCTAGGTACTATCAAAAGTCCAGCGTTTTGTGACCTTAGGGAGCGTGATGGGTTGTAGCGTGGTAGGAGACTAGTTAGGTACGCAGGAGCTAAGCCATTAAGGGCCTTATAAGTAAGTAATAATATTTTGTAACTGATACGAAACTTAATAGGTAGCCAGTGCAGAGACTGTAGTATTGGGGTAATATGATCATATTTTCTTGACCTGGTAAGGACTCTAGCCGCTGCATTTTGGACTACCTGTAGCTTGTTTATTGAGGATGCAGGACAACCACCTAGCAGTGCATTACAATAGTCCAGTCTAGAGGTCATGAATGCATGAACTAGCTTTTCTGCATCAGGAACAGGTAACATGTTTCGTAGCTTGGCAATGTTTCTAAGATGGAAGAATGCTGTTTTTGTAACATGGGAAATATGATTTTCAAAAGACAAGTTACTGTCTAATATAACACCCAGATTTTTGACAGTAGAGGAAGTAACAGTACATCCATCTAGTTGCAAATTGTAATCTACGAGATTCTGTGTAATGTTTTTCTGGTCCAATAAGTAATATCTCTGTCTTATCTGAATTTAATAGGAGAAAATTATTGGTCATCCAATCTTTTACATTTTTAACACACTCTGTTAGCTTAGATAATTTTGAAGTTTCACCTGGTCTTGTTGAGATATATAGTTGAGTATCATCAGCATAACAGTGGAAACTAATCCCGTATTTTCTAATGATATTACCAAGGGGCAACATGTATATTGAAAATAGCAGAGGACCTAGGACAGATCCTTGTGGCACTCCATATTTTACTGGTGATAAATGAGATGACTCCCTATTTAGATAAACAAAGTGGTAGCGATCGGACAGGTAGGATCTAAACCATCTTAAAGCCTGCCCTTGGATACCTGTATAGTTTTGTAATCTATCTATGAGTATGTCGTGATCTATGGTGTCGAACGCAGCACTAAGATCAAGTAAAACTAGCAATGAGATGCAGCCTTGATCTGAAGCAAGAAGCAAGTCCTTTGTAATTTTAACAAGTGCAGTTTCTGTGCTATGATGGGGCCTGAAACCCGACTGAAATTCTTCATAGAGATCATTTTTTTTTTGCAGGAAGGAGCACACAATTGAGCAAACACAACTTTTTCTAAAATTTTAGACATAAATGGAAGATTTGAAATGGGTCTGTAATTTGCCAGTTCACTAGGATCTAGTTGTGGTTTCTTAATAAGAGGCTTAATAACCGCCAGCTTGAATGGTTTTGGGAGGTGACCTAAAGATAACGACTCGTTAATAATATTGAGAAACGTTTTTCTGCTACAGGTAACAACTCTTTCAGTAATTTAGTGGGTACAGGATCTAATAAACATGTTGTTGGTTTAGATGCAGTGATAAGTTTATTTAGCTCTTCCTGTCCTAGGGTTGTAAAGTATTGCAGTTTATCTTTGGGTGCAATAGATAAAACTAAAGTATTAGACACTGTAGAATCTACATTTGTTATTGTATTTCTGATGTTATCTATTTTATCAGTGAAGAAATTCATAAAGTCATTACTATTTAACTGTGAAGGAATATTTAGATCGGGTGGCTTCTGGTTATTTGTTAATCTAGCCACCGTGCTAAATAAAAACCTTGGATTGTTTTGGTTGTTTTCTATGAGTTTGTGGATATGCTCGGCCCTGGCAGTTTTTAGAGCCTGTCTATAGCTGGACATACTGTTTTTCCACGCAATTCTAAAAACTTCCAAGTTAGTTTTTCTTCATTTGCGCTCAAGACTACGAGTTTCTTTCTTGAGAGAGTGCACTGTAAAAAAAAGTCTGTAGTTTTTACAAAATAATTTTGGCAGCTGTGGTTGCCAGAATACTTTTGTAAAAAATACACTGTAAAAAAAAGTCTGTAGTTTTTTACAAAATAATTTTGGCAGCTGTGGTTGCCAGAATACTTTTGTAAAAAATACAGAAAAACTGTAAAACACAATTACGGCCAAAAAACTGTAAATTTTACAGTATAAAACTGTTATTTACAAACAAGAAAATTTTAATGTAAACCAGTAAATTTCAACAACGCACACTGCTATTAAAATCTGTTTTGTACCTTTAACATACTGACAACCACCATAATAATGCAGGTGGTAAAAGAGAAAGCCACATGAAGAATCGAATCGAAGTTCATCACAAGTAGCTTCGCCACAACGCAGAAGTTTATATTAATATATAGAAGGTGCACAAAGTCATTCATGCAAACACAAAACACCATCATGGTGACACACGATACTTAAACAATTCAATAAACTTTCATTAAACAGCAGAAGATGTAACATAAAGCCCAAATGTACAACTGATAACAAAAACTATTAAAAAAACATGATTATTTAAACAAAATACTTTCAAATGTGGAGCGTCACACAGGGAATTCTGGGAATATCAGTTTACAGTTTTTGACTGTAAATTATACATTGATTTGTTCTTTTTTTTATTTCTAAAAACTGTAAAATTAACAGCATTTTACTGTAAAATTACATGAAATGTCTGGTTAGATCTTTTACAGTTTTTCCCTGTATATAGTACAGGAACTTACTGTTAACCTATTAAAACTTTTTTTTTGTAGCGTTTTTACAAAATTGTACAGTTAAAATGACACTTATTTTTTACAGTGTGGGTATTACTGTTGTACCATGGCACAGTACGTTTTTCTCTAAGCTTTTTCAATTTGATGGGGGCAACAGCTTCTAATGTATTAGAGAAGATAGTGCCCATGTTGCCAGTCATTTTGTCTAGTTCATGTGTATTTATGGGTACACAGAGCAGTTGAGATAAATCAGGCAGGTTATTTGTGAATCTGTCTTTGGTGGCTGGAACAATAGTTCTGCCCGGACGATAATGCGAAGCCATATAGTTATTATCATCAATACGCAAAATGCACAATATAAGGAAATGGTCAGTAACATCATCACTTTGAGGTACGATATCTATGTCAGTAAGATCGATTCCATGCGATATAATTAAATCTAGCGTATGATTAAAACGATGAGTGGGCCTGGTGACATTTTGCTTTACTCCAAAACAGTTTAATAAGTCAGTAAACGCAAGTCCTAATGCATCATTTGTATTATCAATATGAATGTTAAAATCTCCGAAAATTAGCGCCTTTATCAGCGGTAACCAACAGGTCTGAGAGGAAATCTCCAAATTCTTTTAGGAATTCTGTATATGGCCCTGGTGGTCTATACACAGTAGCCAGAGAAAGAGATACAATAGATTTCTTTTGCATATCTGACAGTGTAACATTAAGCATAAATATTTCAAATGATTTAAACCTGTATCCTGTTTTCTGGGTAACACTGAGAATATCACTATATATTGTTTGCAACACCTCCCCCACGACCAGTCTGACGGGGCTCATGTTTATAACAGTAGTTTGGTGGAGTAGACTCATTTAGACCAATATAATCATTTGGTTTTAGCCAGGTTTCAGTCAAGCAGAGTACATCAAAACTATTATCTGTGATCATTTCATTTACAATAACTGCTTTTTTCTAATGTTTATGAGCCCAAACTTTAAAAATTGTTTTTGTTCATTTATTTTACGTTTTTTTTCTGGTTTAATCACAATATGATTTTTTCTAGATCCTACATTAAGTTTATATTTTGACCTCACTATTCAGGGAACAGACACAGTCTTAATAGATTGGACAGCGCAAGTACTTCTAACATTTAAGCGGGTAGAACAAAAGCCATCATAGCAGTTATTTGAGAAACATGACTATACATTCATAAATATTTAATAAGTAATAAGTTAACATTTTATTAATGTTTTTTTTAATTCAGTTATAAGTAACTTATAAGTTATTAGTTAATGATGAATGAATCATTTATAAAACATGACTATATGTTCATAAATGATTAATGAGTGGTATGCTAACGATTTACAAATGTGTTGTAAGTTATCTTAAAAAAAAGTTCAAATCATGAAATAAATCAAACCGATCATTAGTAGATGGTTTATAAGTTATTAGTTGATACATTATTTATCACTTATAAATAATTGAAGTATTTATGTCAAAATTGTTTTGTATAATTATCTCATGCACAAATGATGAATAAACCATTAGTAAATGATCAGTATATGATTTATTGGCAAATTTGTTAGCTGGTCCGTGTTCAAAAGCACAAACATGCAGGTATGCTAAAGCACTATTTTTAAGAAGAGTAATTCATTTGTTTTGAAGTGGATAAACATTTATAAATGCCTTAGTCAGATGATTCCAGTGGCTTGTATTAAATGCTTTCACTCATCAGCACAGACTTGTGTTCTGTGGGATCTAGTGATGAAGTGACCCTCAACCGCTTTTACCTTCCACTGAAACTCACATCAGGTTCACAAAGACTCGATGTGTGTCAGAGAAGACAGCTGTCTATACCCTCACCAGTCAGTACTTAGTACACACTACAAAGTTTTCAACACCTGTTATAGATGATGTGTAAATGCATGAATAAATCATTTACAAAGCTTTCTGCATCCCCTATTCTAAAGTGTAAACTATTCATCACTTGTAAATGTGTTACATATCATTTGCAGACCTTCCTGTTAACATGATCCATCTTATTCTATCACTTTACCCAAGCTTAAACTTATTTTTAAAAAAAATAAATGAATTAACACTCTGCCACCATTTAATCAGCACTTAATTGTTTCTTTTTTATTTTGTTTCCCTTGGGACAGCTGCTCACCATAACATGAAAATGCACCATAAACGCAGTCCATTATTTTGTGCATTTTATTCCAAGTCTTCAGAAGTCGTACGATACCACCGTGTGAGAAAAAGATTTGCTTTCCGTAATATAATCATTATACATTAATAACAGTGCATAGCTGCCGTCTCATCCGTTAAAACTTTCAAAATTGGCGCTTCTACACAACGACACTGGTTTGCGGCATTGACGTCAAACCTCGCTCCTTATTGGCTGTCACTTGTGATTTGCGACCACCATAGATAGTTTGCGACATGCCAAATTGTGTTGAGTGAGATGCAGCGCGACACTTTGAAGGATGGAAATGCAGATCAGGAGAATGTTTGCAGCGATTAAACATTTTAATTTCATTCTGTAACTTACACAAAATTATTTTGCTGTCAGAACACTGGTAATGTAGCACACGCATCATTTTATCTGTTCTTTATACTGCTTTTTGTAATGTTTTAAATAAATTATTGTGACTAATGTACATTTATCGGCCTGTTACACTTTGCATATTGTCAAAATGGTTATTTTTAAGATTATAGGGTGGAGTAGGGAGCTTAAAATTATATTTTTTATCCAATAGTATATTAACTAAGATAACAGTCACTGTCAATATATCTATATTGCATTTTTATTTTTGTGAAGTGGCTAAAAGGTCGTGTATAAGGAGTGAGTAAGAGGCTCAAATATATCTTTATAATAGTAAAATATATTTGCATAAAAAAAAATATAATTTAAATATCATATAAGGGATTTGTATAGATTTGCATAGCCTGTAACTGAAAGGTATACCAGAACCTTTGCATATGGCAAATATATGGTAAATTTACAAAGTGCAGTTTGTACATAATTTATAAAGATCTGCAAATGATATGTAACACATTTACAAGTGATGGATAGTTTACACTTTAGATTAGGGGATGCAGAAAGCATTATAAATGACTTGTGTACATATACAAATCATTTGTAACAGGTAAGAAAGGTCTACAAATGATATGTAACACATTTACAAGTGATAAATAGTGTACATTAGATTAGGGGATGCAGAAAGCTTTGTAAATGATTTATTCATGCGTTTACACATCATCTATAACAGGTGTTGAACACTTTGTAGTGTGTACTAAGTACTGACTGGTGAGGGTATAGACAGCTGTCTTCTCTGACACACATGGAGTCTTTAACTCTGCGCAACTGATGTGAGCTTCAGTGGAAGGTAAAAGCGAAACAAATGAATTACTCTTCTTAAAAATAGTGCTTTAGCATACCTGCATGTTTGTGCTTTTTAACACGGACCAGCTAACAAATTTGCCAATAAATCATATACTGATCATTTACTAATGGTTTATTCATCATTTGTGCATGAGATAATTATACAAAATTTTGACAGAAATACTTCATTGATTTATAAGTGATAAATAATGTATCAACTAATAACTTATAAACCATCTACTAATGATCGGTTTGATTTATTTCATGATTTGAACTTTTTTTTAAGATAACTTACAACACATTTGTAAATCGTTAGTCAAGTCAAGTCATCTTTATTTATATAGCGCTTTAAACAAAAAAGATTGCGTCAAAGCAACTGAACAACATTAATTAGGAAAACAGTGTCAATAATGCAAAATGACAGTTAAAGGCAGTTCATCATTGAATTCAGTGAAGTCATCATGCACCTCAGTTTAGTTTAAATAGTATCTGTGCAATAATTTTCAATCAAGTCAGCGATATCGCTGTAAATGAAGTGTCCCCAACTAAGCAAGCCAGAGGCGACAGCGGCAAGGAACCAAAACTTCATCAGTGACAGAATGGAGAAAATGGAGTTAGCATACCACTCATTTATCATTTATGAACATATAGTCATGTTTTGTAAATGATTCGTTCAACATTAACCAATAACTTATAAGTGACTTATAACTGAATTAATAAAACATTACTAAAATGTTAACTTATTACTTATCAATCATTTATGAATGTTTTGTCATGTTTTGTAAATGATTAGTTCATTATTAACTAATAATTTATAAATGACTTATAACAGAACGTTATTATAAAGTGTTACCGAACTTTCTTCAATAAAAGAACACTGCTTGAGGCATTTACACATTTATGATTCTTTTTAGCATTATGGGCCTCATTTATGAAACAAACGTATGACAGAAATTTGTGCCTACGGTCATTTCTACGGAAAACTTGGAATTTTTCAATATGGATATGAACGGTGGCTACGATCAAATCTCACATCTGGTCTCAGTTTGTGTACGCATGTTTTTGAGTTATCTGAACTTCCGTGTAGTATAGTAAATATGGTGGAGAATTGTATAATAACAGCATTTTGTTCATTTAGATTTAGGGTGGCCATATGCGTCGTTCATACGGGACACGTCCTGGCCAGGATTTTAAAATTGCCTAAAACATCCAAACAAGCAGTTTGACCAATAACATGCAGCTATTGTACGTAATCGACCAATCGTGTGGCTGCGCGTGAGAAGGTGAGATCTACAGGGAAAGATCAAAGAGATGCAAATATGCGCACGTGTTTGTTTGTTTATTTGACTTGATTGCACCAATCAAAAAAGACACCAAAGTAGGTGCGAGAGCAATTCAAAAGCGTAAGGAGCCGTCTGCTATGCTCTCTATAGCTCTCATGAATGTCACACAATGATCGACCTGCACAGTGCAAACAGCCAAAACCTGGATATTTTAGGCAATATTAAAATCCTGACCAGGACGTGTCCCTAATGAACCGCGCATATGGCCACCCTATTTAGATTATCTGAACAACCGAAGCTCTTTAGTCGATCGTTAACCAGTAAGATTAGAATACATTTTTTTTCAGTGCTTTATTCATGCAATAACAACAACAGACCATGAGGATTCACACATCATTGCATCACGCACCTGTAGTGCTTCTGTGAACAGAGAAAAACAGAAATTAGAACTATAAAAGGAATAAAATAATTAGGACTACACAAAATATATTTCTCTTAAAAAAAAAAAAAAAAAATTTGTGTGACAAGAAGCCTCGTTTTGGTGACACTCTTAATGCATTTTATTTTTTTATAGGCCTATATCATTTTATTAAACCCACCTGATTGTGCAGGCGCCTCACACGCACACAAACATTAGTTCTAGCATTGCTTGGCATTTCAGCTATTCATCATCAAACTAAAATGCCAAATAGATATAATGCTAAAGTAACCAAATAGAAATGTTACACTTTTTTTTTTTTAAATGTCAAAGGTTTAAAAGGCCAAACAAACATTTTTAAGCATTTGAAGAATTTTACGCGAATATTGGAATGAGTGAAGTATAAAGCCATGTTTAGGCTACATAATAAATAATAGTTTTACAACCAAATGTTACAAATATGGCAAAAATGGAAACATTTGGATTCTTGTCGAAGAGAGGCTTGTGAGTCCAATGCCATTTCAGCTTTGCTTGACGTTTGTGTGCTGTTTAGCCAGTATTGGAGAGTAGCTAGCTGCAAGTAGTGACGCTACTAGCTTAACTACATTTTTCAGTAGCTTTACAGTAGCGATGCTATTTTTAAATCAGTGTAGCTTTTCCTGCAGGTAACTACTTTTTCCAGCAAGTAGCGGTGTAGTGCGACCAAACGCTACATTCTGTTTTGCATTCTGACAAGCCTGTAATGCATTGCTGCAATGCAGCATCTTCTTCTGACTAGATCACAAACTAAATTTGTTCATTACTGCCATTTGTTGTGATATCACGCATTGCGCGACTTTACAGTCTTTCCTCCAACAAGAGATTGTCTGATGATATTGCATAGAATGTACAGGAGTGGATATTTCACATGAATCAGCTGTAATTTATGCAAAACAAAGATTAATATGCGGTCTATGTTGAAGACTTAAAGCACATACAGGAAGTGATTAATAGCCTTTTTAAACTGATTATTTTTCTGTTATTGCACATAAAATGTCTGTTTTACAATGATGAACAGTCATAATATAATCTTTCCCCCCCACAGTTTTGTAATGAACACTAATCAAACAGAAAATAAAATTGCGATATAGTAGTGTGCATATCATTTGGCAAAGGAGGGTTGTGGCGGGATTCACGCAAAGCCAGTGTTCATGCATGCATCTGAGGATTGACCTCTCAGAGTGTTTCCATTCACACTCAGTAAATACTGCATCTTCTAAACCGAGGTGTTTTTAGGGGCATGATATACAAAGGATGATTGTTTTCAGCTGACACATTTATCAATAAATGATCATTCGTACGATGAGATTGTCAGTATATGAATGTTTCATAAATCACATGTGTACTCTGTCGTAAGTTGATTTGTATGTGTGCGCGGATCTAAGTGCGCTTGTTGGAAGTGCGCTTGGATCTGCGCTTGTTTATATGTTAGTTTGATTGGAAACACACTCAATTTACACTAAAGACATCTCTCTTGAACTTTCTATAGCCATGTTTCTGTTTCCCCCCCCCCCCCCCAGTAGTTTTCCATAGGTACTTTGCTGCCATCCAAATAAAGATATTAAAATTAGCAAAGATAAGTCAATTTAGAAAGTGTTGTAAAAATAATAAATATTATTATTTGTATTAAATGCCAAAGTGACAACCGGGGCTAAACAAGGGTAAACACTGGCAGTGTTTTTACAAGATGGAGGAATTTGATTGAATGTTTGGGTTTCAGATGATACAACGAACTTGCAGAGTTTCTTCTCGACAGATAAGCTAAACGCAAATTTAAAGGTATTCCTTATATCTTGGACCTTTTAGTAGTTCCGCTGAATGACACTAGTAGCACAAATATTTCAGGTTACTTGCGAGATATCTCACTATGGGGACGCCCCCAGGTATGACAGACTATGGAAGCACCAATTAGACCACTTCTGTTCGAAGGACGGACCAATCACGAGTCCACCCCCTCCCTTTGTATACAGATGTGATTCCCAAAATGGCATTCTAAGCACACTCTTCCCCTGTCTTATGTGAGTAGGGAAGCTTGGTGGGATGCCTCACTCTGTTCTCAGAGAACCGGGGTTACGCAAGTGGCCTAACATTCTCTTTCAAACAATCGCTCGGTATCTCACTATGGGAATGATATAGCCAACTCTATCATTAAAGATAATGAATGTTAATTTATCATTTATCATTAATGTATGCTTTCCTAAGCTGCCGAGCAGACTCGAAAAGGAAGAAAGATAACCTTTCAATTCTCCAAAGAGGCAACTTTGAGAGTCACATAAGCCAATGAAGGCACACTGACATCAAGATGGTAAATTCTGATAAATGTATGCGGGGAAGTCCAACTTGCAGATGCACAAATATCTCCCAACGGAATCCCCTTGACCAATGCCCATGAGGTAGAAATACCTTACGTAGAATGGGCCCTAAGGCCTTCTGGTAAATGAAAACCCATAGATGTATAGGCTATGTCACTCACCTCCACCACCCAGTGGGAGAGGCACTGCAAGGAGGTAGGCTTACCCTTACAATGAGTGGCCCATGAAACAAATAACAGATCATCCTTTCTGAAGGATTGTGTTTTGTTTACATAATAGCATAGCACTCGTACAGGACACAAAGTGTGCAATTTCCTCTCCTCTGAAGAAGAAAATGGAGGAGGGTAAAAAGCACGCAACTCCAAAGCAGAGCAGTTATAAGCTGAATCAAACCGACATGGCATGTAACTCCCCCACTCGCTTAGCTGAGGCTAAAGCAAGTAGTAAGACAGTTTTCAAAGACAGGAGCTTAATATGAACACTCTCCAGATGTTCAAACAGGGCTTGAGATAAAGCATTCAAGACCATAAACAAATTCCATGACGTACCAGCCACTTTGACACTGGTCTCAAAGACCTCACTCCTTTCATAAAACGGCATATAAGAGGGTGCCGACTCACTGAACCTCCTTCAAACCCTACATGGCAAGCGGAAATAGCAGCCAGGTAAACTTTAATAGCAGATAACGTTCTCCCATTGTTCAGTAAACTTTGTAAAAAGCAGAGAACATCACTCACCACGCACTGAAAGGGAATAACTCCTTTACGAGTGCACCAGTCCTCAAAGACCCGCCACTTCAGATCATACAGCGAGCGCGTTGATGGAGCTCTTGTGCTCTGCATAGTGTTTATAACCTCCTGGGGAAGCCCAAGTGTGTTTAGACTCAACCCCTCACAGACCAGACCCAAAGATTGAGTCGTCCCGTGTGAGGGTGAAAAATCTGCCCCCCCACTTGTGACAACAGGTCACGATGCAATGGGAGCGACCAGGGCTCTCCCTGAAGGAGCTGGGCAATCTCTGCCAGCCACAGCCTCCCCGACCAACAAGGGGCTATCAGAAGGAGAGAAAATCCATTTTCTCCTACTCTTCCTAGGGTGGGAGAAATTAGACTCAGCGGTGGGAATGCGTATAGCAACACGTTCGGCCACGGGTGTGCCAACGCATCCACACCCAAAGGCACATTTTCTTCCCTGAGAGAAAAATACAGTGGACATTTTGTGTTTGCCCATGAGGCGGAGAGATCTATGGCAGTTCTGCCATACATTTCCCAAATTTGATTCACCACCTGTGGGTGGAGTACCCATTCTCTGTATAACGGGTTGCCCCTTGACAGGAGATCTGCTCCAACATTCAGGACTCCCGGGAGGTGCGTTGCACACAGAGAGCTGAAATTTGTGGTTCTTAAGACAATCAGTTTGTGTGCTAGATTGTGCAGATGCAACAACCGCATTCCCCCTTGGCGATTGATATATGCCACCACCGTCGTGTTTTCTGTCCTGACAAGAGCATGAAAACCTTTCAAGAATGGGGGAAAATGCTTCAGGGCTAGAAAGACTGCCATTAACTCCAGCATGTTTATGTGAAGTCTGCAAAGCTGAGGCGTCCAATGAACGTTTACCGATCTGCCCTGAAAAACAGCTCCCCATCCCATCAGAGATGTGTCCGTTGTCACTACTTTTCTCAGAGATACGCCCCCCAACAGAACCCCTGTCCAGAATACACAGGGGTTTTTCCACTGATGAAGGGTCATCACACACTCCGTGGTAATTCTCACTCTGTGTTTTTAGCATTTTTAGCAAGCCCAGTGGGACCACGGACAGCGCCAAAGCCATTGTAAGGAGTGAAATTATTTCCTTATGAAATAAATTCTTTGTGAAGACAAACATTCAGGAACTCTCGCAATGCACATGCAAATGCAACAAGACAATGGGCTTTGATCTCCTCGTGGAGCCAAACAAACAGATAGGAAGATCTGGAAGAAAGACCATTTGCTCTTTGGTACCTTCACCCATCCTTCCCCCCCAGGGCACATGGTCCAGGCAACTAAAAGTTGTTACGTTCACATAAAACATTTACTATATATTCAGGATTCATGATTGTAAACTTTTCATGTTTGGTGTCATTTTAAAGGTCTCTGTGCGATTGGTAAAATGATCTCAATTTCATAGTTGTCATTTATATTATGAGAAAGATTGAAAACTTTTGTAGAAATGTGTTCTGCTGAGAAGGGGGTGTGTCCCCATTTAGGGGTCTTTGAGAATATTTATCTCCAGCCAGGTGTGACCCTGATGTGATCACGGGAACCTAAAGAACCAAAAGGTCTTTTATGTTTTTACAACTGATTTGAAGATTTCTTTGTTGTCTGGTCTGAGTATTTAAGGGAAGTGACAAAACACTACTGGGCGATTCTGTAGCCAGAAAGCCTGTAGTGTGGAGTGTATTTCATATGCTCCATACTATGTATCTTCCTGAAGTCAGGTATACTATTATTTATTCAAAAATGTAATTGCGTTAAATACATTGTGCCTACAGAGCACACTGTATAGTTGTTTGTGCTACTACATGTACACATTGGCTAGTTAAGTTTATTCTCTAAAACACCTGAGTGCTTTGCTATGCATTTTAGACCATGTGTCTTAAATTAGGATAACTGTTACATGTGTGACTATGTTAAATTTGTGTGCTTCCTGCGTGGATCACTTGGCCATTCCCCATATGGCTACAGTGTCTTTGTGCAGAAGCAAAGTTGCAACACAACTACAATGTGATTTACAATTACACTATCCTTTCTAAATTGGCTTCTAATTGTTTTCGTTATGTAATTGAGATGATACAATTTTACCTGACTGATAATAAATTGCTATATTTGATTTATTCTGCATTATTCTTAATTCATTATTACTAGTAGATTAAAGCAAAGGTATTACCTCAAATCTGTGTTCAGGATTGTTCATACGAAAGGTTTAATAGATGGAGCATAGGGCACATCAATTGAGTCCATTTCGATTTCTGACTATTGCTGTCTAAAATAAGTTGCAGTTTTCGTAAATATATAAAAACTATGCTTTTTGTTACGAGTAAGCAGAGTGCAACCGACTTAAAGGTAGATATTTACCCTGCATCCAATGTTTAAGATCAGACTGACGAGTTTGTGTCTGGGAAGAGCATTCAATTGGCCGAAATGATTCTTCTAAAGTGATACCGGGTCTGCAGTGAACGAATAATTGAAAGTATGGGATTTTCAGAATAATCAAATATCTAAATTAATAAACAATCGATATCTGTGATCAGCTTTTGATAGAAATATTGCCCAAATTTAATGATCACGTGAAATTGGAGTCAGATTAAACACGGAGATAGACTAAAATTCAAACAAAATCCTGATAAATTCAGAAGCACAAATAAAAGACTGAATACGCATTAAACCTTTGACCAGGCCACTGGATTCCGCTTTTTGGGCCGGCGGGTGGATCCTTACACCATCATGCCCATAAGGCAGAGACAGGTTCTGAACGAGACCAGGTTCCCCACATGAAACTGGGCTAGGCACTGGTAAAACGCCATTATCCTTCTCACCAAAAGCATAGGGCGGTATGCCACAAAGTCTATTCACAAGCCTAGATACCTTATCTCCTGGGACGGAATCAGCTGGCTTTTAGCATAGTTGATCCAGAACCCTAGATTCACGTGTGGATGAGACGTGTGGATCTCTATGTCCTGCTCTGTGCGCTCCTGCAAATGAGCACATATCAGATAATCGTCCAAGTAAGCAGATATTCTGAGACCCTTGTGTCTCAGAAGAGATAACGCTGCCTCTATGCACTGGCTGAACACGAGCGGAACTAGGCTGAGCCCAAATGGGAGCATAACAAATTTGTACACTTCGTTGTGAAAGAAAAACCTGAGATATTTCCTGTGCGCAGGATAGATGCTTATATGAAAGTAAGCATCCTTGAGATCTACCACGGCAAACCAATTCCCTCGGTGGATTGAACGAGTGAGAGCCCCAACTGTAAGCATCCTGAATTTGTACTTCCTTAAGTGCTTGTTTAAAGCACGCAGGTCCAGTATCGGGTGCAAACCCCCATCTTTCTTGGGAATTAGAAAATAATGGGAGTAATAGCTCCTCTGAGTTTCCCCCACTGGAACTCATCTTATAGCTCTTTTCTCCAAGAGGGAGGATATTTCTGCTTCCAAAACCCGAGCTGAATCCCCGTTTGCTACAGAAGCTATAAACCCACTGAAAAGAGGTGGTTTTACAGTGAACTGAAGCCTGTAACACTTAGTTACAGTCGTGAGGACCCACAGATGTACAGAACACTATCTCCAGGTCTCCTGATGAAGAGCCAGAGGGTTCTGTTCCATAGATAGAGTGCAGGCGCCAGCTAGTGTATAGAGAGAAAAACGGCCAGGATCTGTGTGGCTCAGAGACTGAATTATCTATCGGTTCTTTGATATTAATATGTTATTGTCTCCCTGCACCCTCAGCACTGAGCCTGGATGCGACAGAGGATTTTTTTATTTGCTTTGAACCCAGAGGCTGAAGTGCTTTGTAACAACACACTTGAGAACTTTTGCTTGAACTAAGCAGACCACATTCTTTTGGTGGCTACTTTCTCCGCTCTTTAACTTGTGGAATTGCTGTCAGCAATCCACTGAATATTGTGTTTTGAGGGGAAGCTGAACTAGCCTGAACAAAATTTTGAACCATTTCTCCGCCTAAACTTCACATCATCTGCTTCTTTGCGGGTGGGGGAACAAACTTGGTGGACTCGGGAGAGGACATCATAGAAAACCCTAGGTGCTGCCTGTCCCTCCCATTCTGAGATTGCGTCCTAGGTGTCCCTCTTCTTTTTGTTGGAAGGGTTAGTGGACCTGAATTTGTAGCCACTGCCGTGAATGACTACCTTCCTCATGGTTTAGCATCCGAAGCAGTGGGGGGTGGGGTGGCGGGTAGGCTCGCCTGCTCTGCGCTCTGGGGTTTTGCAGTTCTGGACGCATTCAACGCATTCAAAATCACTCAAATTTCACTCTGTCCCCAAAGCTCAAGAGATTTAGCCACAATGACCTCTCGCCCGCAACAGTGAGAGACATGGTACAGCCGCAGCTTTGCACCACACCACATGAGGTGCATTGACTGAGATCCGTTATGTTGCAGATCTCCTCCCAGACCACCGGGTTCGGGTTACCGGCATCCAGCTGCATACCCAACTTCTCCAGTAATTTGGCTTGATATACCATCAATAATGAAGTGATGCTTAGTTCCCTCACTGCTAGTGTCGAAAACTTTTAAACTTTAAATTTTCTGGTACATGGAAGCGGTGAAGCGTTCCATTTTCCCAGGTAGGGAGGTGCCGACCGATGAGAGGGTGGTCCGCCTGTTTGGATGCAGGTGGTGAGCCACTGCCTGCTTGACTGTGGCAGGATTAGACAGCCCAAAGCCCCTCCATCTCACTCACATCAAGACATGAGTAACCCTTGATGGGCATGCTTCATCTCCGCTATACATGCCGGCACAGCGGAAAGTAGTTGTTTCGCTTGGGGAAGGCAGGTAGGGAGGCTTTTCCCGGGAGTTACAGGCCAGGCATTGCCAAACTTAGCTGCAGCACGTTTACAGAATCCACCACCGTCAATGCCACATCGGCACTCTGCGCGCTAATGGGCCTGGACACTTGGGCTGCAGACAGGATAGCATCTTCATGAATCCACATGCTGCCAGTCATGAGCACAAAGGGGCATCCTTCCCTTTCTCTGCCGTGACCTTGGACACAGACATGGTGAGTCAAATATCCCCTAGCCTTAGCTCGCCTTGACACATTAGCTAGGATAGGAAACACTGCTAATAACAGTGAAGCAAATAATCTAAGTAACAAGCAGAAAATCCACAATAGATTTTCTCCTTTTTGTCTTTCTCTTTAATTACACTGCGTTCGGCAACGTCAACATTGACGGTACGTCTACAGACTGAAAGCAGCGAAGCCTAGGTGATGAATGAAAGTCTTCACGGGGAAGAGAACAAGAATGCCGTTTCGGGGCTCACAGCTGTATAGATAGGGAGGGGGTGGGCTCCTTTCACGAGCTGTGATTTGTCCGTCCTTCGAACAGACGTTATATCATTGTTGCTTTCATAGTCTATCACACCTGGGGGTGCTCCCATAGTTAGATACCAAGCGATTGTTTGAAAGAGAACTGCCTATTCTACATTTAATATAAATGTAAACTTTAATAACATTACATTCTTTAAAGATTTTTACATCACTTATAGTATTAATAGTACTAGTACTATTTTAAAGAGAATGCTAAAGGATAATCACAAGGCTAAGCTGGTTAAAGGTGTTTTATTTTGCAAACGAGCACCATTACTCAAGCCTGAATCTTATTTGTATGGTTTCTGTAACCTGATACGCCTGCACAGTAATGCTAGCTCACATTTATCAGCAGGCACATTGATCTTCAGGGGTGACATTTTACTTTTTGATGACACATTTGCCTTGCAGTGGTTGACTGAATATGTAATTTGTGGTGAGTGCTGCCCACACACACTCTTTTGAACACCAACCCACTCTTGCTTGCTCATTCTCCTATGTCTCACATCTACTAAGAGACCACAGTCCTGTCTGGGGACCTACACACAAGGTAAACATTAAAGGAGATCGAGGAACTCTTAGCTACAGGCTAACATTGATGCTAACTCCTACATCTTAACATTTAGCATAAAACAGTGGATGGTGAGGCCACACTAGCAGATGAGCATCAGAAGGTCAAGGGCATTATGCATTTCTCTTCCCACACACATATACTCTGACTATAAAAGACAGCTGATCTGGGAGCCGGGCATGTGATTTTGTATGAGCTCTTTAATTTTTTTCCCATCACTGATTGTAATGCGAGGAAAAAGTCTGAAGAAACTGTATGTAGAGTACCAAGAAATTACATAAATTCATGTACCATGGATTTTTTTCTTAATATGTTTAAAATATGAGGTATTTATTCATATATTGGCATAACTTCATGCTTTATCCATTTTCTCAAATATGTTTTTACTTGCAGTGCTGACACTACTGACTTACATCATTTATAATAATAACAATAATAATAATAATAATGTCATCATATATAAAATATGTATGTCATAGTACTGTCAGATCAAATATTTATTTAAATATTGACAAATTTACCATTTAACATTAATTAAAAATTGAAATGTCCTTGAATTAACCTAAGGTTGCAACTCCTGTTTCTTAATGAATACCTATGATTTTATATACAGTATACATCTTTGTTAACACAGAAACATAAGAAAACATATATCAAAATGTCTATATTTTAGGCCTAAATTTAGGATTTATATATTTAAATTGCAAATAAAATTTTCATCCATTTAGATTACACCGTTTTATCATAAAATAATTTAAACTTAATCCAGTGCATATTTGTCAGTCATGCATAATTGAAAAGAAAAAAAAGAAAAGTTTATATTATAGAAATAACCAATCTTCTATCTCTAAATCTAACCCATAACAAACAGACAAGTGTATCCACAGTCATTTATTCTAAACTATGGTAAAGGTAAAAGTGTAGGACATTCTTTGCCACCCTGTTTTATTAGATGTCTGGAAATCTATCCATGTGGTGAAGGCATGATAGTGAAAATAGAACAGGACAAATTATTTTTAAATTAATTTGTGTGACTCCTGGGGTCCTACAAATGAAGAAATGTGAAAAATGACTCTCTATGGATACATAATATACAGTCATCAAACAAGTTAGGAGGAATAAGCTTGTCATAAATGTAATATCCCTCATCATGTTACAAACAATTAAGATAATAATTTTTGGGATTTATGAGAAATATTTTATTTTTATTTTTATTCCATAGCCCATGGCAGTCATCATTTGCTGGGAGCCATCTAGAGACCATCTAGTCAATTGTAACCATGTTGTCTTGGGTTATTGTAAGCATTGATATTTATTGAGGTAGTTGAGCATAATTGAATTGCATTATGGTGCTAGTTTATGGCAGATATGGTATCAAAAACACTTTCCAAGCAGTGGCGGCTCGTCTGGGGAGGCAGGGGAGGCACAGCCTCCCCAACATTTTGAGGTGAAAATGGGAGGACTATTTAATGTTAATAAAATTCACAATTCATTTCATGTCTCTGAAATGTGTATTTTTGTTTGTAATTTCACAGCTGTAATACCATAACATGTTAATGGAGTTGAAAAGCGCAGCTTTTCTATTGTGAGTGTGCCGAATCTGCTTATGTAATTACAACCGCTATGTGATAGAGAAGGGAGGGGGAGGCCGGGGAAGAGATGAGCTCTCATACCTCTGTTGGTAAAAAATAAAAAAATAAAAATGCAATTCAGCATCGAGTGTTCACTTTCAGCGCTGAGGAGTGTTGAGAAAAGAAACTTTGTAGGGGAGGCTAGCCTCCCTTCTGGTATATCAACCAATCATCATAGAGAGGTAAATTACGTGATATGAACGTCTCGCGCTGCGCTGCCCTGATAATGTACCAAGTACTTATGAGTAGCTATATTGAATATTTGATTGCCAACATATTTACCAAGCTGTCATTCAAACAGCATACAAATTAAAATAAAGGGAGAACACGCCTATGCTGGACACAGGCTACAGCAGTCGGCTTAATTAAATGACACAACAGGCAGCTCTCTTTTAACACAGACTTTTAAGAAGGGATGGATGTTTGCTTCAAGTGATAGGACAGGTCAGTGAAATTATATTATATTGTTTTATGTGTGTCGTTTTCTTTACGTTTTCTGACTTAAAGCAACCAAAAAGCCATTTTAAACTGGTTAAGCAAATAATAATAATAATAATAATAAAAATAATAATAATAATAATAATAATAATAATAATAATAATAATAATAATAATAATAATAGGCAGGGATCCCAGACCAATACAATTATTTCGCCTCCTCTATTTTCAAACCCAAGAGCCGCCACTGTTTCCAAGTTGGAATTGCATTTTTCATCTTACTACATCGACTTGCAGAAATTAATAATGAAATGTCACACTAAAGACTTTTTTTAATCTTACAAAACATATGTATATATATATATATATATATATATATATATATATATAACATATATATATATAAACAGCAATTAAAAACTACTAGTTTTAAGCTCACATAATGTTTAGCATCTACTGACTGACTTAAATTGACGAGTTGTACAAAAAGAAAACTTTTACTTTTTTGAGAGTTTTGCACCCTTTTTGTGGAAATAGTTGAATTAGGCTAGTTGTTGGATACAGCAATATAATGCATCAATTGATGAGTTCACCTGTTTGTGACTTTAAAACCACTGGAAGACTAGGTTGTGCTTCTTTGGATGATAAATAATGCTTAGTGTTTTTATGGAGTTTTAGTTCTTATGGGAATGACCTTTTTTTAATTTTTTTTTTATCTAACCACGCCTAATTACAGAGAACAGTATGATTGACCGTCCACTCACCTGGAAATCTCACAGAGATCTGCAAATGTGGCTGGAAAAGTAGACAACATAATAGCAGACATCTCAACCAGCGCACCCACTGTGAAACATTAGCTCTACATTTCACTGTTTCCAGCGCTGGTGGTGGTGTAGCAAGAATATTCCGCCTTTTAAAAGCAAGACCCGGGTGGTTAGGGAGCTGAGAAGCCTCTTCACTTCTTATTAGTGTTGCCATGGAAACCAGGCATGGAATGGGGGCCGAAAAGCACAGGGGTGCTGCGCCATGGAAGTATGTAAGACAGATGTGACAGTTTGTCTGGATTCAGCTTGGCATGGAACATTCCAATGATGTAGTGTTCAAAAGCTCATCATTGTTTAATGCTATATTTAATGTTAAATTGAAGTAGTTTCTATGTACACAATATATTTAAATAAAATTGTAATCACATTAAAAAATAATAATAATAATAATAATCACAACAACATTAGTATTGGGGAGGATACTTCAACTAGCTACTCAACAGTACAACTTGCGACAATCTACTCATTTTAAAGTAGTTTACTGTGCATCTAAGGTATTGTACTCTTTTGATAATATAAGAAACTATTATATAGAATATTGTTATCACCTTGTGTTGTTCTCTCTCTCCCTCTCTCTCTCTCTCTCTCTCTCTGTATGACCCACACTCCCTCTGGGTGAAAGTGTCTCATTAGGGGACTGGAGTTTGACAGGAGGAACAAACGTTGTGGGTGTGTGGAACATCTGTAGCACCACCTGTGATGTGTCAGTTTGGTGGCAGACAACAAATACAATATTCTCACAGCGCAAAAGACATGATGCTAAAGCCTTGAGCTTCACTGATTTCAGCTGGTGAAAGTAACTTGTTTACCATTAGTAGGATTTTTTTTTTTTTTAAGCCATGGTTTACAGGCACACAGGAAGTGTCCTCATAAACCATGTTCATGTTGTAGTACCCATGTAACTATTCACATCAAACACAGACACACACCTTTAAACACAAATGATATATTAATGCACAATGTTGCTACATTGTTTGGAAAATGTAAACACAGTTAGGAACCATTACTAATGAACTAACAGTTGAAGAATTGTTTATTCCACTCATTCCATGTATTCCACTCATTATATTAATATATTGAAATATTTATTGGACATTGCTATCTTTAATGATGTTGCTGTTGCCTCCTTTTTCCAAAAAATAACTGCATATGTGCTACATTTAAGTGAATTATAGCATTTCTGCATTTCATTTAGCACATCATATCTAAGAACAACCCTAACAATAATTGATTAGCAATACTGTTAATAATAACAGCTAAAGGACATGTTTGGTATGATGCTCAGTTTATACTGTGTATTTTAATATAACTAAAAGTATTGTCCAATTACTGTCTAATTGGTATCAGGAGTGGAACTATCAATATGCCAATAGTGATTTTGATGTATGATTAAATTATGCTTTTAGATAATCTTCATAAAAAAAAATTAGTGGATAACTGTCATTAATTAGTGGAATTCAATCAAAATTACAATTCTGTCATTATTTACTCAACCTCATTATGTTCCAAATTGTGTATAATGTTATTATTGTTTAATGGAGAATTTGTAAAATCCATTCTTTTTGGAGGTTGTCTGACACTATCTAATAGAAAAGGAGGAAATGGAAACAAGATTTGTGAAGATTCTTTAAAAAATATCATATTGTGATACATGAAAGACAGAAACTCATGCAGGTTTAGAATGACATGAGTTAAATATAGACAGAATTATTAATTTTGGGTTAATTGAAAGCATACAGTAAAACATTTGTTGAAAATGTTTCACAAATAACTACAAGAAAATGGCAAGTAAAGCATTGAATTAAACTACATTTTTAAGTAGAAAAACTGAAGTAGTATTTTCTTGTAAAACATACTCCACAAATGTAATTTTTTACTGTGTGTTTATATCACAAAATCTGGGAGACAGCAAGACAGTCTGCAACAATAAAAACTGCACCGCACTGAACCAAAATACTTGCAGAAATGTCTTATTACATTGATTTTTAATGTTTGTTCTCCCAGCCCACAGCTGTCCTCCTACAGTTTTTGCTTGCTTATGGGTAAAACGCTGCTCTCAGAGTTGAAAGTCACTGGATTATATCTCAGTGTTTGTTTTCCTCTCTGTACTCAATAGAGCTAACACTCTCTTGACATGTGACCTGTCTATTTTTGGATGACCGTCTCAGGTGGAGAGACTCTTAGTAATTACACTGTTCGTTAAGCTACAGGTCATACAGCATATATATAGTTAATTAAAACAACTTGCTTAATGGATTTACATGCTATTATATACAACAGAACAATGCAAAACAAATTGACATATGTTTTTCTCTCGTCTTTACATCAAAACCCTTGTTGTTTTATATGCACATTGTGTCTACCTAACTCAGTTCGAATTAAGTTTGGTAGACTGTTTACAAAAGCGCAAATATAGAAGTCCCATGACAGCATGCATCCCCAGGCACTAGCTCTGAACATCCACGAATTCAAGTAAAAGATAAATTATACATAAACTTTGATTAAATCAACAAAGGCTGAGGATAAAGTAGAATAACCCCAGAGTTTATCTCACTTTCCCACAGCAGCTACCTTGTGGAATAAGACAGAATATTGAGCGTTGCACACATATTGCACTAGAAAATCATGTGACATGGGCAGCAACCTGAGATTTGGATCTGAACTTGCTTGTGATTCAGTGCATTCAAAATTTAAGACTGATTTTACATTACATAATTTCAGATGATGGTGGTTTAAAGATGTCTTCAATGGTGAAAGCCAGCTTTCCAAGGTTATCACATTCATATTCACAGGTATGGAAGTACCTTTGCATGAGGGTTGTACCAACTGTGATTGACCGAGCACATGTCAGATGGAGAAACTTTATTCAAGAAAGCTTTTAAATGTAAAATACATTTATCAATGATATTCAGATAGGATTGTAAAAGTAAAATAGTTTTCTCTTAATATACAGGTGCTGGTCATATAATTAGAATATCATCAAAAAGTTGATTTATTTCACTAATTCCATTCAAAAAGTGAAACTTGTATATTATATTCATTTATTACACACAGACTGATATATTTCAGATGTTTATTTCTTTTAATTTTGATGATTATAACTGACAACAAGGAAAATCCCAAATTCAGTATCTCAGAAAATTAGAATATTACTTAAGACCAATACAAAGAAAGGATTTTTAGAAATCTTGGCCAAATGAAAAGTATGAACATGGAAAGTATGAGCATGTACAGCACTCAATACTTAGTTGGGGCCCCTTTTGCCTGAATTACTGCAGCAATGCGGCGTGGCATGGAGTCAATCAGTCTGTGGCACTACTCAGGTGTTATGAGAGCCCAGGTTGCTCTGATAGTGGCCTTCAGCTCTTCTGCATTCTTGGGTCTGGCATATTGCATCTTCCTCTTCACAAAACCCCATAGATTTTCTATGGAGTTAAGGTCAGGCGAGTTTGCTGGCCAATTAAGGATACCATGGTCCTTAAACCAGGTACTGGTAGATTTGGCACTGTGTGCAGGTGCCAAGTCCTGTTGGAAAATGAAATCTGCATCTCCATAAAGTTGGTCAGCAGCTTTAACTTCCTGGTATATGGCTGCGTTGACCTTGGACCTCAGAAAACACAGTGGACCAACACCAGCAGATGACATGGCACCCCAAACCATCACTGACTGTGGAAACTTTACACTGGACCTCAAGCAACGTGGATTGTGTGCCTCTCCTCTCTTCCTCCAGACTCTGGGACCCTGATATCCAAAGGAAATGAAAAATTTTCTTTCATCAGAGAACATAACTTTGGACCACTCAGCAGCAGTCCAGTCCTTTTTGAAGCGAGACGCTTCTGACGCTGTCTGTTGTTCAAGAGTGCCTTGACACAAGGAATGCGACAGCTGAAACCCATGTCTTGCATACGTCTGTGCGTAGTGGTTCTTGAAGCACTGACTCCAGCTGCAGTCCACTCTTTGTGAATCTCCCCCACATTTTTGAATGGGTTTTGTTTCACAATCCTCTCCAGGGTGCAGTTATCCCTATTGCTTGTACACTTTTTTTCTACCACATCTTTCACATTTCCTGGAAATGACTTAAATCAATTTCCATATTTCTAAATTGCGTAGAAACCCTTAATGTTTTAATTTAGATACTTAAATATCTATTTATTGTATCACGAAAGGTCCCCAAGCTGGGACTCGAATTCACGTTGCTCGAAGCACAACTGCACTACATCTTGAAGCACTGCCTATACAAGGAAATTGGCTCCAACTGTTAGAAGATGTTTAAATAGGCAAAATGTTATAATCATAAAATATCTATACATCTATCTATCTATCTATCTATATATATATATATATATATATATATATATATATATATATATATATATATATATATATATATATATTAGTTAAACACTTATATATATACAGTGATAACTACGAAAAAAGATAGACTGTAAAACCATAAACATAACGGTCTTATCAAATACTGTACAAAGTTCTGGTTCAAGCTCCGCCTACTTCCGGTTTTATCCGAATACAGATACAGATACAAATAATTTTGTGATTGATACAGATTCAAATACTGGCTTCGCTGCACACCCCTAGTATCCACTGACATGTACAGTAGGTAGACAACGAAAATCAGTAATACTGCCGCGCGTACCGCCGTCGCAGGGCCGCGGCGTTAACTGTAAGTCAGTCGCGTGTTAAATTCATTCGCGAAACTACCGCCAGGTGGCGCAAAGGGACGGATTGCTAAATGAATGTTTTTGTAAAATTAGATAAAAGGAGGAAGTAAAACAACAATAACATTATGATATAACATTGTAACATCTTTAAAAAATATTAAAACATTTACAATGAGTTAATTTCAAAATGTAGTCTTAGGCTACAGTCTACGCATCAAAAGTTAAAAGAAAGACCTTTACACAAAGGATCTTATGCATGCTATTGTTATTAAACAGTCATTAAATATAAGGCCTATATATAGCCTACGGATAAAAAGCTAAATGTTTTCATTTCGGTTCATTCTTGGTTTAAAAAAAAATCCTTCAGGTTCCATTTGCAGATCGAAATGAGAACGGTCTAGCATTTAGCAATGATTATTATTAATTCTGTTATTATACTTGATTTTTTAAACTGCTAACACTTTGCATTTTTGAATTATGCCTTTACTGTGTGACCAAAAATTTAGTATTTTCTGTTTCAGCTGTTTGATCGCGTTGGTGCCTCGCGCACATTCATTGGAAACAGCAGCCGTTCACCGTGCCATGCGGCGCGAGCAGAGGTCCACTTTGGCTTATTTTTGCTAATTATGATTTTTTTTTTCTTCGATACTGAAATGCGTGAACTACAAAGCCTATTTTACCTAATGAATAATAGTTAAGCTTGAAATAGGCAACATCACGAATATGGAAACGTTTGGATTTCTCCCGAATGAGAGAGCCCAACCTTACCTTATTGTTCGCTTTAAATTATTATTAGTTTATTTTTTTGTTTGTTTATAGCTAAGCCTATATTATTATATACTGCAATTTTATTTATCCATTAGAATTATATATTTTTAATTCTTGTTCTGTTCTGATAAATTTGTTTAATTTAAAGGATTTGTTGTAAAGTGAAGGAAACTAAAATATCCTGTTGGCACATTATAACATTATTAGGCCAGCCGTTAATATTTCTGAATGTAATAAAATGCAACATATACATGACTTATAATTTTTTTTTTCCTCTCACAAACTTAATTTATTTTTTAGCTTGTTTTTTTTTTTTTTTTTTTTTTTTTTTTAATATAATAATAAATAAATAAATAAAACATGCAGCAAACGAAAATAGGCGATTAATCGGTTAAAATTGGTTACTGTGGGTTAACAGTAATTATAATTATTATATACTTAGGAACAGAGTCTGGTCCTAATCTAGGTTATCCAGGGTATTTTTTTTTTTTTTTTGTTTTTTTTTAATTTAATTTTAATTTTTCTTTGTGCAGCACATTCACGCTCAACCTGCCTCGCGCGTTTGCTCAGCTGTGGACGATTTCAAAATGTTTGATATAAAGGTTTATGTCCCATTTTATACAGGAATTGTTCATTTAAAAAAAAAAAATCTAATTATATTGTTAGTTCTAATTATATTGTTAACACAAGTCCATTTAGACTATTTAACATGCACTGTGACATTTTACCCTTTTTAACTTATAAACTCTTTGAGATTTTAAAGTCAGTTTAATAGTATTGAAGTTCAAGTTTAAAAAAAAAGGTTTTAATTGCTTAAATTATTTCTATGAATTAATAATTTGTTATCAGGTTTATTCTTGTAGAAAATAAGTGTTTATTCTTTAAGAAAATAAGGGAAAAAGTAAGGGACGATCCAAATATTATTCATATTTGTTTTGCTTCACCTATTTATGTAGGCTACAATTATTCTAAAAAAAATAATAATAAAAATAATGTCATTAAAAATGCCATCGGCCTGAGTAAATTTGACCATTATAGAATTGTGACTTTAAAGGTTAGTGATTTGGGAGGTGAAAATACTGTGAAATTGCAAATGTTATGGGATTGTAAAGCATAACAACTGAAGGTCTATGAAACGCTAGCTATAAAGCATTTTTTTAAAAATGGCACTTAAAGTTTTCAACTAAAATATTATTTCAACCATATAGCCTGTGAATAAACAAAAAACATACTTTTCAATGAAAGAACACTGAGAGAGTGTAGGTTGCTTCTAGTGTTTGGATTTGTACTTCAATATAATGAGGTCCAAGTTTAGGAATAGCCAACACGGTTTTTTTTATTTCTCTCTCTCTCTCTCTCTCTCCCCCTCTCTCTCTCTCTCTCTCTCTCTCTCTCTCTCTCTCTCTCTCTCTCTCTCTCTCTATTTAACAGCATTAACCTACAATGAAATACATATTCCTTCAGGTAGACTGAGTGTTTTTTCTGTCTTGCTAAATGTTGGGCTCATGATCAGTAAGTTGTATTCGCTCAAATTGATTTAGTTAAATCAAAACTTGCGGACTTTGAAGCTGGGTGAAGTTAGCGCGAGTCCCGCGCGCTGTGAAGAGGGAGCAGCTGATGGAGGACTCCGCTTGGTCTTAAAGCCTTCCGCAAACGCTACGTTCACAAATAACAATGATTGTAAAATAATGATTAATTATCAATTGATAATTTGTTATTATTATGGTCTTGTGAAAACAATAATATTGGCTGCGGGAAAATAATGAATAAAAAGAGTAGGGCTGCTGTGAGTGCAGGCATGTTTCAGCCCAGTAACATGACAACACACCGTTCCTCAGCCCAAAAACAGACCGAATTCAGTTCAGCTGGAGGGGGCTGGGGGTAGTTCTGTATAGCTTGTGGGGGTCGAGATAAAGGTGTGAATCTCTTGCTCTTTCATATGGACAGTGTCTTATGAGGGTATCAAACTTGCAGAACAGGTTTAGATAGGACGATTGCCTCGTCATTTTGGTTTTAGGGCAACTTTGAAGAAAGGTTTTGATCCACTTCAAATGTTGATTACTGTATAGCGCAATATAGTTTATTGGTTATTATAACTTAATTTCAGAGGTAGTTGCCTTACCTCAAAAAATAATAATAAATAAATAAAATAAAATAAATAATAATAAATAAATAAATAAAAGAAAATAAATTGTATTATAAGTGTTTTTTATAGTATTTTATTTAAGTTTTAAAGTTATTTAGTATTTTAATTGTAATTATATTGTATTATATCTTTATGTTTTTCTAAATCCCCAACAGAGTCCAGACATCAGTATGATCTGTCTATGATGTTTTTTAGTCTTTTTTAGATTTGGGAATACACATGCGTTACAGACCTGACAAAAAACATTTTGAAGTTTTTGGAGACATTATTATTATTATTATTATTATTATTATTTGTAGCCTATTTACAATGCACAAACCAGAAGCAACAATATCTGCAGAGAAGGGTTGGCCATTCTCAAAACATAAAATATCAATTTTATTTCAATTTTCGTTTTTTGTGTTTCAGAGGAAAAATCAGTGTAAGGTATCTCTCAATTACAGACCGTTCTGAAAGAAGAATTTATGCAAACGCGTATAAAATGCTTTAAAAACTTTAACAGAGATGTCTAGAGGATATTTAATAGATCTGCCCCCACGTAAAATTTTTCTAGTTACTAGTCGTTCATTTGTCATTATTCAACTAATCGCAAGTTTATATTAAATTTACATCTATAATCCATAATAAGCCTAATATATTCTGCGCTCAAGCACATGCATTAAGTTTGCCACAAAGCACAGGCAGAAGTAGCCCAATAATTGTGAAAAAGGAGACATTTTAATTATTTATTAATAAACAAATTTTTTCTTGTCGGCTGCAAGATGAAATTCACAGTGCTGACTCTCTCCACATGGACGCGCCTTTAAAGAGAAATACAACTTTCACAGATTACATAATGCTTTCATTTTGAATTGATTCATTTAAAATACATTTCAAGCTTTCTGTAAATATATTTCTCATGTATGTGAGATGCCACAATTTTAAGTTAATTCATTATCAGGAAAAAAATCAAGTGATTTAGAGGGCGCCTCCCTGTCCTGCATGCGCATTAATAATTTTCTCACAAACACTTGAATATGAATAATAATTCACATTTTGCATATGCATTACAACGTAAATTATTTTTTACATGCAATTATCCAAAATAAAACCAAACAAGATTAGTAATGAAGATAAAACAAATAAGAATAAATGCTATGCGTGCACTCAGCCACTCGCCCCGCAAATCTTGAACGCAGACATTTTACACACCTGCATTTAAATGTGGCTGCAATTTTATTTGTTTAAATTAAATTATATGAAAGCAAGTAAAGAAGGCTCCCTATAAAATCACTGAAGTTGTCTATTAATGAAGCTCTTTTTTTACATCATTTGCACTTTGGTGATTATAATGAGAGAACTTAAACATGAGGACGTTTTATTAATCCGTCCATTCTTTAGAATTTCAATGATTTAGCTAAATCGTGCAGGTTTAATTTATTCGTTTCTTGTTTTAATTAGGCCTAAATAATGGGAACGAAATTATACAAATATATATACAATATATGTTTTAGTAAAATAAAGAAAATAAATTATAAAACACGCAACAATTTCTTAATCAGTGTACAGACAAATATATTTTCCCAAGAAGTTGTCTGTCAAAATAAAGGACAGTTAACGAATAACAAAAATGCATGTTTTTTTATTAAAGGAATTTTAAAATATTAATTAAAATATAGGCCTAATATATGAGAATATTGACATTTTGCATATTAATCCATGTAGCCTAGCTCACTAAAATAGGCTACCACTTTTAATGCTCCGATGCAAAGTAAACCACAATTTCTTTTGAATAATATAACACATAATTCATATTATATAAATAATACTGCACACCTATTAAATGTGTCAAATCTAAAATATGGTGTAATACTGTGTAGCTTAGAGAAAATATAAGCAGGCTCAGGCACAGGCTTGACATTTATCCTGCTTGAATTCGTTCTAAGAAATGCACATAACTTCATAAGTACCAAACGTTCATCTGTGAATATTAAATATTTTAACTACAGTGTTTTTCTTTCATTTTCCCTGACTGCAGCCGCGAGGCGAAGCTGTTGTCTATTTGCGAAAATGTGCTTTGATGCGCTTGTTTGATAACTTGTGATTAAAGCGCCACTCAGCGGTCAAAAGCTGCAAATGGACTTTGCAGACGCCGCGGCGGCGGTATGAGCGGCGGTAGAAGTAACGTTTTGGATGGCCACCTACTGTAAATCCACGTAAACAGTGCATGCTATTCGGTGTCAGCTGCGTCACGCAGATACGTTTTCTAAGTTGTTTATGCATTGATTTGAACAAAAACAAATTGTTGAATAAAGTCGTTATTTTTGTTTTCTTTGCGTACAAAAAGTATTCTCATAGTTTCGTAAATTCAATTACGGTTGAACCCCTGATGTCACATGGATTATTTTACTGATCTCCTTGCTATGTTTCTGGACCTTGATCATGGTAATTACAATGCTGTCTATGGGAGGGTCAGAGAGGTCTCAGGATAACAAATTAAGATATTTTCGTTGAATTCTAAGATCAACGGCGGTCTTAAGGATTTAGAACGACATGAGGGTAATTAAGTTCAAATCTGAATTATAGGCCCACCTCATTTGTTTTGAAATTTATGCTGATCCAAATTCCAGATTTATTTGTACTGAAACCTTTTTATATGTTTATTTCTTCATGTGGGATACAGAGTACACCATTATGCATGCAGTCTCAAACAAGATTTTGTATAACATCATAAATCACATAACACGTTAATAACTGGAACTTCAGACCATTTCATCTCTGACTGAACTCCTATTCTATGGCAGTCATCTGGCTGAATAGAACTTCAATGGCAAATGCCAACCTTCTGAGGATTATGACTGCAAATTCCTCTTCTTGCTAATGAAGATGGGTACCAGTTAAACACAAGAGCATTAGACAGTTTTATGTCTTATGACCTTTTTCAAAAATAACAGATGTTATTTCACCCAAAAATAAAAGGCATCTTTCATCATTTGCTCACCCTCATGCCGTTCTCATATGACACAGACAGGCTTATGATTAATAATATGGAAATGAAAATAATAACAATAATAATAATAATAATAATAATAAAATGCCAACATAACTATTAAACAAAGCAGAGTGTATAGTTTTGCTTACTTTTAAAAAGTGCCATTTTATATCGGTCTAATCAAAAATCACGGTTTGCAGTTTAAACTTGTTTTGTTCAGTTTGTCAAGCAAATAACACTCACCTAGAAAAAAATAAATAAATACATAAAAGACAGAATTACACATACTAGCTAGCTTTATTGACTAGCTTTATTTTATTTATTTGTTTAAACATAACAGAACAGTACATAATAGAAAAATAGACTGACAAAAAATAATAATAATCTACTTAGGTAATTTAGCTTTTGTTTATAGTGAAATGAAATTGTAAGTAAATAAGTAAATAAATAAATATTTGACATTATGTAGCATTTTGGCTTGTGCTTAAAGAAAATATATTGATTGTATGTATGGTCTTTCTAATAAATAATCATATGCATGTTTAATCAAATTCTCGCCATTAACAAACCATTATCTAACATGCACGGACTAGTGCTTGGTTAGCGCAAGTTACTATGTGACCACAACTTTGGTACAGCGGTAACTACATGGGATTGCTTGGACCAGAAATCAGAAGACAAGTGTCGACTCACTAGCGCAAAAGGTAAGCAAAAAGTATAATAGTATAACCTATTTCGAGGGTCAATTAATTAAATCACATGGTTCAAAAGAATACAGTCAGTTACTGGAAAAATAGTATATTGTTTTGATTGATTATCCTTTCACTTGGATAACTTCCCTTTTGAAATTGCAGTTAGATCAAAAATAACCAAAACACA
This sequence comes from Cyprinus carpio, assembly GCF_018340385.1. NCBI lineage: Eukaryota > Metazoa > Chordata > Actinopteri > Cypriniformes > Cyprinidae > Cyprinus > Cyprinus carpio. The sequence continues at coordinate 2,046,041 of NC_056611.1, forward strand.
CTTCAAATAACCCCAAAGTAGCAAAAGGATATCAAAATTTGAAGAAAAGAAGATACAAAAATTAAATAAATACAAAGTTTAGATTGAGTTTCCAAATTCCAAATAAGTTTCTGGAATAAAATTTGAAATACTCATCAGTGTATCAGTGTCTCAGTTTCAGAATAAGATTTTAAGATTCAAGATCAAATTCTCAATATCAAGTTTCATTTTGAATTCAAAGTCTCAATATCCAGTTCAGTTTCAGATGCAAATTAAAAAGTCTCAATGTCAAGTTAAATTAAAAAAAAAAAAACCTATAAAAAAACATAACAATGTTCATCAAAAGTGAAAAAATTTAGTCCATGAAGAAGGGGAAAAAATTAGTTTGATCCAGGGTAAAATCCAGGTAGCTAAACTTGGAAAAACTCTAAACAAATATAGTTTGGTCCTACCAGATCGACAACTTTCACTCTCTTTTTCTCTGTTTCCAGGCACGAAATAATGGGATGGCTAGCCAGTACGAATATGAGTATTCAGCAAGGACCGGATTCATGATCAAAATTCTCAACATAGACAAAAAAAAAAAGGACAAAAAAAAGGCCTTGCAAAAACAAAACTAAAAACAATCATCAGTAACTTGTTCGAAATAAACCATTTCAAATGACTAAAGCGTCTGCTTCAATTATTTGCATATATGCAACACATACATGCTAATCGCCATGTGCTCAATTAACACACTATGCACAGTGTTAACAAAGCTAGCACCACATGAAACACATTTCACTTCGAGAAATTATCACATCTTCACAAATAAAACACCCTTCAACAACTTGGACATAATTATATACACTAACAGATCGTATTGAAGCAAAAACAAAGCATTTTCAACACATTGTTACATTACTAACTCACATTCCTTGTTAACATTTAACATCAGAACTGTTCTGATAAAATAGGTCTCACAAATCTTTCTGCTTAAATTAAATCACATTATTAGAAACATATATTAAGCGAATGTGCCATGTATAGTCAATTGAAAACTTTAAAATCTTTTTGTGCCCCATCTACTGCAATCAGCATATCACGTTTCAGGTATGGGATCATTTCCCGACATTGAGAATTATAGTTCTGTGGCCTTATGGGAAGACCCTAATGGAATCACACTGTTTTGTTTGCTATACACAAGACAAATCAAGCACATTATCCCACCGCAGTGGCAGTTACACTCTAATAATCACAATGCAATTATGGATTGCATTCTAAAAATTCATTTGGAAACTGAACTCCCTTGCAAGATCCAAGAAGGATCATTTGAATATAATGCAATGAGAACGGTGCCTCCTGAGCTAATCAAGACATGATCTGTGTGTCAGTCTTACAGATCTCTATGCAATCTGCACTTTTAGAGTTTGTGTCTTGTAATAATGGCATTCTGCTGTCTTTTTGTACAAGGTAATAAGACATAAATCATTATTCCTCTCACTGTTTATTGCACCCTTGAACACCAGTTCGGCTAATGAAGGAAGCTTCTGAGATGAACATTTTAATGATTTGTTCTCTATAGCTGTGAGTTTGTCCCCAGAAAATGACATTTGAATGTAAATGAGGAAATGTCATGCTGCTTCAGCCTCAGATGGCATTCCCACCCATGGTCCTTTACTGACCGTCTGATGCATACACCACACAAAAGTGGCAAGTAATACAAACCAGATTCCAAAAAAGTTGTGACACTGTACAAATTGTGAGTAAAAAAGGAATGGAATAATTTACAAATCTCATAAACTTATATTTTATTCACAATAGAATATGGATAACATATCAAATGTTGAAAGTGAGACATTTTGAAATGTCATACCAAATACTGGCTCATTTTGGATTTCATGAGAGCTACACATTCCAAAAAAGTTGGGACAGGTAGCAATAAGAGTCCAGAAAAGTTAAATGTACATATAAGGAACAGCTGGAGGACCAATTTGCAACTTATTAGGTCAACTGGCAACACGATTGGGTATAAAAAGATCCTCTCAGAGTGGCAGTGTCTCTTAGAAGTCAAGATGGGCAGAGGATCACCAATTCCCACAATGCTGCGGCGAAAAATAGTGGAGCAATATCAGAAAGGAGTTTCTCAGAGAAAAATTGCAAAGAGTTTGAAGTTATCATCATCTACAGTGCATAATATCATCCAAAGATTCAGAGAATCTGGAACAATCTCTGTGCGTAAGGGTCAAGGCCGGAATACCATACTGGATGCCCATGATCTTCAGGCCCTTAGACGACACTGCATCAAATACAGGAATGCTACTGTAATGGAAATCACAACATGGGCTCAGGAATACTTCCAGAAAACATTGTCGGTGAACACAATCCACCGTGCCATTCGCCGTTGCCGGCTAAAACTCTATAGGTCAAAAAGGAAGCCATATCTAAACATGATCCAGAAGCGCAGGTGTTTTCTCTGGGCCAAAGTGGCCAAAGGGGCAAAGTGGAAAACTGTTCTGTGGTCAGACGAATCAAAATTTGAAGTTCTTTTTAGAAAACTGGGACGCCATGTCATCCGGACTAAAGAGGACAAGGACAACCCAAGTGTGTTATCAGCTCTCAGTTCAGAAGCCTGCATCTCTGATGGTATGGGATTGCATGAGTGCGTGTGGCATGGGCAGCTTACACATCTGGAAAGGCACCATCAATGCTGAAAGGTATATCCAAGTTCTAGAACAACATATGCTCCCATCCAGACGTCGTCTCTTTCAGGGAAGACCTTGCATTTTCCAACATGACAATGCCAGACCACATTCTGCATCAATTACAGCATCATGGCTGCGTAGAAGAAGGATCCGGATACTGAAATGGCCAGCCTGCAGTCCAGATCTTTCACCCATAGAAAATATTTGGCGCTTTATAAAGAGGAAGATGTGACAAAGAACTAAGACAGTTGAGCAACTAGAAGCCTGTATAAGACAAGAATGGGACAACATTCCTATTCCTAAACTTGAGCAACTTGTCTCCTCAGTCCCCAGACGTTTACAGATTGTTATAAAAAAGAAGAGGGGATGCCACACAGTGGTAAACATGGCCTTGTTCCAACTTTTTTGAGATGTGTTGATGCCATGAAATTTAAAATCAACTTATTTTTCCCTTTAAAATGATAATTTTTTTTCAGTTTAAACATTTGATATGTCATCTATGTTGTATTCTGAATAAAATAGTGAAATTTGAAACTTCCACATCATTGCATTCTGTTTTTATTCACAATTTGTACAGTGTCACAACTTTTTTGGAATCAGGTTTGTAATTGATATTGTAGGGTTTAATCTGATTGGTTGGTTTTATGGAACATCTGGGAGAAACTAATGTCTGTATTCACAAAACTTCACAAGGTTAGTGGAATCATCTTTGATAAATAACAAATGAGGCACTTGTATTAACCAAATACATGTTTTTTTCTCCAAGACAGAAACATTCAGTAACACTTTAGTATAGGGACCAATTCTCACTATTTACTAGTTGCTTATTAGCATGCTTTTATTAACATATTGGTTATTTGTAAGTGCTTATAAAGCAGATATTCTACATGACCATATTCTACATCCCTAATCCTAATACCTAGACTTAACAGCTACCTTACTAACTATAAATAAGCAGCAAATTACTGAGGCAAAAGTCATAGTTTATTGTAACACGCACTGAGTAGCTCTTTGTTCACAACTACTAAGTTACTATGTGACCACAAATTTGGTACAGCGGTAACTATGTGGGGTTGCTTGGACCAGAAATCAGAAGACGAGTGCCGACTCACTAGCGCAAAAGGTAAGCAAAAAGTATAATAGTATAACCTATTTTGAGGATCAGTCAATTAAACACACAGTTCAAAAGAATACAGTCAGTTACTGGAAAAAATAGTATATTGTTTTGATTGATTATCCTTTGATTTGGATTATTGTCCTTTTGAAATTGCAGTTAGATCAAAAATAACCAAAACACAATTACAACAACAAATAAATTGAATAGTAAAACCCCAAAGTAACAAAGGGATATCAAAATTTAAAGAAAATTAAAAACAAAAATATAAAGTTCAGATTCAGTTTCCAAATTACAAATAAGTTTCTGGAATAAAATTTCAAATACTCAAAATCTGTGTCTCAGTTTCAGAATGAGATTTTTAGATTCAAGATCAAATTCTCAATATCAAGGTTCAGTTTTGAATTCAAAGTCTCAATGTCCAGTTCAGTTTCAGATGCAAATTCAAAGGGGCAATAATCTACGTGAAAGGATAATCATTCAAACTATTTTTCCAGTAACTGACTGTATTCTTTTGAACTGTGTGATTTAATTGACTGACCCTCAAAATAGGTAATACTATTATACTTTTTGCTTACCTTTTGCTCTAGTGAGTCGACACTGGTCTTCTGATTTCTGGTCCAAGCAACCCCACGTAGTTACCACTGTACCAAAGTTGTGGTCACATAGTAACTTAGTAGTTGTGAACCAAGCTAAACTTGGCGAGCAGCCAGCCAGGAGCAAAAATACAGCATAGTGTAATAGTTATAAATCAATTTGATCCCTCTCACCTCATAGAAAATCAGTCATGGAAATAGTGAAACGTGAAAACGTTAATGTCCAGAATGCAGTCATGGTGAGTGGTTTAACACTCTCTGATCCAGATCAAGAATTAGAAACCTGCCTAATGAAATATGGATACATTAAGCAGTGATCAAACAGCATTCAAGCACAGAGCTTGACCGATTCACCCGCAAGATGTGGATGCTGTCAGGAAGCATCTTCAATAACTCATTGAAGCTGGTATTATTAGAGAGTCCAAATCTCCCATCTCGTCTCCTGTAGTTGTGGTGCAAAAGAAGAACAATTCCGTGAGACTGTGCATTGATTTCAGAAAGTTAAATTCCCAGACAATCAAGGACGCATACACCCTTCCTAACTTGGAAGAAGCATTTTCAGTCTTAACCAGCTCGAGATGGTTTTCAGTCCTTGACCTGAAGTCGGGCTACTATCAAATTGAAATGGGAGAGGCTTATATGCAGAAAACCACCTTCGTATGCCCCTTAGGTTTCTGGGAATTTTGATTGCGAAACTCACCTCTGCTCCAGTAATGGGCTTTTCCAACACCCAAATTCCCGTATGTGTTGCACACAGATGCCAGCACCACCGGCCTTGGTGCAGCATTATACCAAGAGCAAGATGGACAGATGAGAATCATCGTCTTCGCAAGTAGAGGTCTTACCCAGAGTGAATCAAAGTACCCTGCCCACAAGTTGGAATTTTTGGCATTGAAATGGGCTGTTACGCCCAAGTTCAATGATTACCTGTATGGGGCTTAATTCACAGTTATAAATGACAGTAAGCCACTGACCTACCTCTTGACCTCCGTAAAATTAGACTCCAACAGCTACAGATGGTTGTCAAGTTTATCAACATTCACCTTCAAGATACAGTACCAAGCTGGGAGTAGAAACCAGGATGCGGATGGACACTCTAGATGGCAGCAGACAGAAATTCCAGATGACCTGGAGACACAGAAAGAGAGGGAAAGAATAAGACAGTTCACTCACCAGCACCTGACAGAAGAACCATTAATGGTTGTTTCAGAAGAAGCCGTGAAAGCTATCTGTGAGCGTCATTAAATTAGTCAGTCCTGTGATGATCCTGATCATTTACACCCCTCAGTAACCTTAGTGGAGTCCATATGTGATGTGGATGCCTTACCTCAAGCATTTCAACAGGATGATGCTTACCAGATCATCCCCCAACTGTCTGAAGAAAACCTGCAGGAAAGACAGAGAACAGATCCAGAAGTTAGAATAGTCATTCAACAACTGGAATCCAAAGAAAAGCCCTGCAAGACAATTCCACCTGAATTAAAGTGTTAGTTCACATAAAAATGAAAATTATTCTGCTTTTTACTCATCCCCGAGGCATCCTAGGTGTATATGACTTTCTTCTTTCAGACGAATCCAATCGGAGTTATTTTAAAAATTGTCTTTGATTTTTCAAGCTCTATCATTGCAGTCAACAGGTGTTGCATTGCTTCATTCCAAAAGATGTGAAATAAAAAACACCCTTCCATAAAAAAAGTGTCTCACATGGCTTATGGGTGAACAAAGGCCTCCTGTAGTGAATCGATGTGTTTTTGTAAGAAAAATATCCATATTCAAATTGTAATAGTCACTTGAATCTAGCTTGCACTCACTGTTGTAAACAGATGCAGTTCTAGGGGAATTACGTATGAGGTCAGTTGATGAATCTGAAAAGGAAATGGTTTCGATGACAGATCAAAAGAAATCAGATGCTGATAGTGAATCATCTGAAAATTCAAGTAGGAAAGATGAAGGAAGTAATCATTCCACCCAAAGAAAAAGTGACATTTCCAGAGAGTCTCAAGGGAACCAGAGTGAAGCAACTGAAACTGAAAGTCTCAGACATTCAAGAAGACAATGTCAACCTCCAAAAAAACTTAATTACCCACAACTAAAAACTTAATTACAACAACTATGTTTAGTTATTCAGTCCCTGTTCTCCAATCTGAGTACTACAATTACTACTTCTTTGGAAGATCTGAATCCCTCAAGAAATTACTCTCCTGTTGAAACCATCTGAATTCATGCATGTGTCACGGTGTGACAAATGGCATGTGGAACTTATTCCCGCTGAAGCAGTGTTCCCGGTGGAACGCTTTGAGTGTAACCCTGTTCCCAGGCCTGTGTGTGCGTTTGTTGCTGTGACAACCCCAAATGACGGATTGGCAACAGGTGTGGGGGATTTACTCAGAGAGTTTGCGTGAGGCCTCATCAACAGTGGAGAGTATAAAAAGCAAGAGAGAGAGGTGGTCGGGGTGGTTTTTCTCCCTTGTGAAAAGTCGTTTTATTGGGTGGTAATAGTTACTGGAGGATGGGTGAATGAAGAGGAAAGTGTTGCTTTGAGGGATTCGAGGACAACAGAAGGAGAGTGAAATACCCTGTTTGCATTGGAGAGGAGCTAAGTAACTGAGAACTGAGTCTTGTAATTGCACACGTTTGACACTGAATTGGATGTGGTTTGGAGTGTTTGGATCACGATCATAAATATCACTGTGAGTGGATTGTACTGATTCATTACCGATCTCTTACCTCTCCCTCCTTTATAAATGGTGATGTGAACTCTGCCTGTGACTGTGAAGAAAAACATCTCAGAACATCCTCAGTGGCAGTGAGGATCGCGCCCCCTTCCCCTCGGACAGAAACCCGAACGTGAGTGCTGGCTTTAAATTGCACTTCGTGAAGTGAGTTTGCAGTGCCTAAAATTGATGTTTTTCCCCACATTATATGCTTGAAGTGGAATTGTCGTGTGTATGTAAGCTACATTCCTTTTTGCCATGCACTCTCCATGTGTTATGCAGGCTGACTGTCAATAGTAAGAGTCCTGTGACACTGATCTGTTCCAACTGTCTGGATGTTGAGGAATTATCATCTGGGATGTGAATTAACCCCTCTGTTGTGCTAATAGGAGAAGAGATGCCCTGTTGAAATATTTACTATCTGCCTCAGAAAAGCCCTGTGCAACCTGTTGACTTCGAGTCTGCTGTATCCCTGCCATTCAACTGTATTGTGAGAAGTGTTTGTTCCTTCCAACGCATGTGAACTGTATACTTTGTCTGGAGCATTCATTCTGTCTGTCTCAGTAGAAAGCCTGCTGACGTCGAGTTTGCTGCATCCCTGGAATACCCACCTGTGCTGAGAGAAGCGACTGTTCCTCTGTCACGAATCTGAGGCTGGCTTGCTCTGTCTGGAATACCCATTCTGTCTGTGTCAGAAGAAGCCCCGTTCAGCCCGTTGACTCCGAGTCCACTGTATCCCTGCCATTCATCTGTATTGTGAGAAGTGTTCGTTCCTTCCAACGCATGTGAACTGTATACTTTGTCTGAAGCATTCATTCTGTCTGTCTCAGTAGAAACCCTGCACAGCCTGTTGACTTTGAGTTTGTTGCATCCTTGTGGCCCACCTGTGCTGAGAGAGGTGACTGTCCTTTGTCACGAACGTGAGGTTGGCACGCTTTGTCTGGAATATCCACTCTGACGGTGTCAGGAGAAGCCACCTTACTGTAAGACCATGCACCTGCCGTATACATACTCGACTGATTTCATTCACCTCAAGTTCCGTACCTGTGGAAGAAGGAAGGAAGGCTGGAATTACGTACTTACCGGAGGAGACTTACCGGACCCCTCACTTGCCAAACACATCCCCACTTCAAGGCTGTGTATCTGCCGTGTACGGACCTGACCGATATCCATCCGTCCCAAATTCTGCATCTGTGAAAAAGGGAAGGAAGGTTGGAAGTATTTAATTATCAGAGGAGACTTACCAAACTGCTGGCTTGCCGATCGTATCCCCACCTGTGAAATACCTACTTGACCACCCATCTGTCCATCTATTGCCCGCACAGAGGAAGAGGGCGGGAGAGTCCCCGGACGCTGCACTGTTCACCTTCAATCCCTGAGGGCAACAAAGAAAATTTTAGATTAGGATTTCCAATTTGCTTTTACTTCAAAATAAAACTTGTTAAATTTATTCTGTCTCCAACTCTTCCCTCTGATACGCTCCTCGAGGTGGTCCTGGTTTAGGGGTGGGCGCAGTCTAGCTTGGGCCTCCCGACCTGTGACACATGCAGAGGGACCTGCATAGATTCAAGAGAGGAGAGTGTAACCAAGATCATTAATCTGTCACTAATATTTAATATACATTTTATCTAATTTTTATTGCTATAATATTTAGAAAGGAAAGCAGCAACAAAAAAGTTCCTAAATGATTCTTAATTGGGGAGGTGAAAGATTAGCTCTGTCGTTGCTAGGAGAAGGTCCAGAAGAGTGCATGCGAGCAAGAGAATAGAAGAAACACGAAAAGTTGCGAACAGCGCAAGAGTGAGAACAAACTGTTTAATGATTTAGTGTTGGATTGTTAGCAATTAAGAAATAACTTAAGATATAATTTCTTATAAATTCACGCTTTGAGAAAGCCACAACAAGAACTGAAAGAGACATGACATGAAGCTGATGAAATAGAGCCTTATCAGTATTTCTTTGGAGGAATACTTAATTTCTTTTTTTCTGATACATTTCTCCTTGGTGAGTACAAATTTTGTTATAAGAAATGCATTTAATTAAACTGAATGTGAATAGGCCTACTGTTTTTGGAGATTGTAAAGTTAATCTTTAACCCTTTTTTTTCGTCACTGATCATAGTATGGAATAAAAAATAAAAAAGGTAATTTCGACTTATCTGTCATGACACTTTTTCTCACAAAATTGTGAGTTTCTTCTCAGAATTGCATCATATAAACTTGCAATTGTGAGAAAAAAACAAAAACAATGAGATTTAAACTTGTAATTCTGAGAAAAACACACGACTGCAAGATATAAACTCACATAACTCACATATCATGCAATCCTGACTTCTTTCCTTGCAATTATGAGTTTATATCTCACAATTCTATGAAAAAAATTAAGAATTGCAAGGTAAATATCACACAATTGACCACCCCCCCCTCCCCACCAAGTTACTGTTATTCATCATGTTCTCACGCAGGAAAAAATACATTGCGGAGCAAAGAGGACAATGACAAAGCATTGACAGACAAGACAGAGCAGGTTACTTCTGGTATGAAACAAAGTCTTCACTTTCAAATTTTGCAATTATTACGACATTCAAACAATAAATACCATTTTGTGGCTCTTTAAATTGTGACAGATTGCTGTATAACAGATCATCTCTTCATATTTACTTAAAGCAGGAAATAAACATGAATGAACATCAGAACATATTTTATTTCAACAACTGAAAGACGTCAGTACAGACATTTTTTAAAGTTTAAGTTTGCTGTACTTAATCTACCCTGCTGTCTGATTTGTTTGACAGACAAAATGACGGATTTGGCGTTATGATTGGGCAGATTGCCTGTCAGTCAAGCCACCTGTGAAGGGTCAATTCTGAATTATTTTCTTGCAATTGCGAGTTTATATAACCACAATTCTGAGAAGAAAGTCAGAATTGCAACTTTATATCACACACAATTGACCCTTTGCAAGGAGTTTGATTGACAGGTGATCTGACCAATCACAATGCCGAATGTTGATTATGTCAGTGGACTTGAACTTTAAAATGGTGTGCATTGATGTCTTTCCACAGTTGAAAAAAAGATAGTTTCTGATGTTCATTCATGTTTATTTTGTGCTATAACTAGTAAAGATGAAGAGATGATCGGTTCATGTGCCGCTTGAACTGTGGCGCTACAGCGATCTGTCATGGCACATTTATTTATTGATTAAATTTCTTTTTAAAAAATGACCAAATTTGGAAGCCAAGACTTTGTTTCATACCAAAAGTAATCTACTCTGTCTCAATGTATTTTTCACTGCATGAGAAGATGGCTTGTCAGTAACTACAGGGTGCAGGTTTTTACAAAGGGTCAGTTCCGGGGGAAAAAAATTTGAATTGCTAGAAAAAAAAAGTTAGAATTGTGAGAAAAAAAGTCACAATTATTTGTTATTTATTTATTTATTTATTTTTAAGTGGTGGAAATGGGCTTCAATATTATAGTGATCTATGACACAGATTCAAAGTTCAAAGGAAATTTTATTGACAGTTCTCCCAAAAATATAATTCTGTGTATGTGTGTTGATCAGTGCTCATGTGAATAAAAGCCCAAATGAATTTTTTGTTTATCATATAAAGCCATCGTTTCTCTTCAGAAGACTTGTATTTAACTGTTTGATTAATATAGATTACTTTTACAGTGCCTTTATGAACTTTTTAAAGAGTCAATCTTTTGTTTGCATAGACTTTCAATGGAGGGTCAGAAATCTCAATAAAGCATAATAATATATTGGATGATGCATGTTAAACTCATATTTACAAATTTCTAAAGCGGTATCTTTTCTCATCTTCCCTACTCCATATATATATATATATATATATATATATATATATATATATATATATATATATAAATGAGTAGAGAACAAATTAAAGGAAATAGTTTTCTCTCCTAAACTGCCAGCCCATTATGCACAAGTATAACACCTCCAGAGTTAATGACACTTTTATAGTCAAGTTAATTTTGGGGACTGCATATTCTTGTCTACATTTAAAAAAGTGCTTCTTTATTGCTGCTGTTAGGTCAGACAGTCACTGTTATTTTCTCTCATACTGGTGATTTTCCTGTGCCCACGATTTCCATTTAAGCCCAGCCATTTCTGGTGGCCATGGCAACTGGCTTGATAGTTTGGAAACCATAACCCAGTCCCTTTCATTGGGATACAGGGGGAAAGTAATGGAATACAGCTTTGGCGAGGTGAAATTAAGAAAATTGTAGACACAGGCAATCACACTGACACAAAATATGAAATCTGTCCATGATTTTCAAAGATATATCCATTACATGCTAGCAGTCAAAAAAAAAAAAAAAAAAAAAAACATTTTTAAAGCATATTTTAAAGTGCAATAAAACACTAATACTGTAAAATATTTTTCAATTTAAAATAAATGTTTTCTATTTGAATATATTTTAAAATTTATTTTGTTCCTGTGATTTTAAAGCTGAATTTTCAGCATCATTACTCAAGTCTTCAGTGTCACATTATCCTTCAGAAATCATTCTAATATGCTGATCTGCTGCTCAATTATTATCATTTATCAATTATTAACAATGATTCTCAGCTGATTATCAATGTTTTGCTTCTTAATATGTTTTATGGAAACCACAAACACTCACAACTCCACTAAAAAAAAAAAAAAAAAAAAAAGATGAATATCTTGTTCAAAACAACAGCATTTATTTGAAAATAAAAATAATTTGTAACATTATAAATATCTTTGTTGTCAATTTTGATCAAATTATGTTCTTTTTGTTTTTAAAAAATCTTTTTTAGCCTGATACATTTGAACAGTAGTGTGTCACAGTTCCCACTTATTACAACATTGATGATAATTTATTAGAATGATTTCTGAAGGATCATGTGACACCGAAACCGGGAGTAATGCTGCTGAAAATTCAGCTTCGATCACAGAAATAAATTATATTTTAACATACATCCAAATCGAAAAGTCATGTTTAAATTATAATATTTCACAATATTGCTGTTTTTACTGTATTTGTTTTTATCTAATACATGCCTTGAACACAAGAGACTTTTTCGAAAAATTATTTCAAAAGCTAGTGTATACTATAAGAGCTAAGAGATGTTGTCAGTAGAAAATAAAGAGTTTTCTGTCCAAACTGTTCTATAAAATGAAAGTGGCAGTTATTTTAACCTCAAACTATTATGTATAAAAGTGCTCAGTTCTACTTGAATGCTATAGATTCCAAGTGTTCTGAATAATGATTGATTGGAGTAGCTGGATATGCATATGCATATGACAATCTCTTTGGATCATGAACTGATGTGACGTTCACAAACTGATGTGCCGTGTATTTTGTCTGTTGTGAATAGAGTGCATTCAGTGAAACTTCCACATCTGACATACTGTGAAGCACAATAACAGATGTTGATGTGATGGAGTTTTAATTTTCGAATTTTATTTTACTTAATTAGCTTTAACTCTAGCTTAATCCATCACTCAAATAAAGAAGTATCTCTAAATTTGCTTCTGGAAACTACAGATTTGTTTCATTTGTTTCATGAAAAGAGTGGTTAACTATTTGTGGAAGCAGATTGTCTATATGATCTTGCCCAAACAATACACACACACATATATATACCCTCTGTTAAAAACCTTTGAAATAACAAAATTACTTTTTGTATCCTGGAGAATAATTTCATATGCAAGTAAAATATTCAGCCACACACAAATGTTGATGAGACTTGTGCTCATAAGAACTGATGAATCATTTGCCCCCAGGCCACCAATTTTCAATGTCACTCTGTCACTACTGCAGAATTATTGTAATTATGCAATTATGTATCAAATAGGCATATCATGAATAAATACCAAGTGATTACTTTTTTCTTCACACAATAAGAAAATTACCCAAAAAACGTGAATGAATGCAGTTTTAAGATGATAGTGCCAAAATGTCAGTTGCTCATTTATTATCTTTTATCTTCATTTTCTGTACCATGTACCCATTTAATCTCTTTTAACCACATTCAGTTCTTTAGCTTTTGAACCCCATGCATAAATAATACTGATATTACCCATATGAGTCATAGGCAGTGAGTGAGATTTTATAATGATAAGTGGTCTACTGGTATTACTTTCAACCTCAGCTTATTCATCATGATTATTTTTACCCCCAGTAAACCTTTTATAAGCTCTCATCAAAAGTTTGCACTAGTAAAAAATGTACATATTTAAAATGCATTTATTTAATATTAAGTATACAGTAGCTCCAATCTATTAACACATTTACTGACATATTGCTTGAGACTTACTGATAAAAAATTATAGTTAAACTTTATTTGGAGCACTACATTGTGCACAATGTACATTTCTTAATATTAAGCATATAATGTGTTTTAATGTCAATATTGATGAGGATTGTATGTTTTTTGAATAATGTCAGTCTTTAAATGTAAGATATTTAAAGTGTACCTGAAGTACACTTGCAATAGTTCCACTTTAGCACAATCAAATATACTTCAGTATATCTTTAGTTGGACTTCAGCACTACTTCCACACAATGAAAGTATATTAAGTTCAAAATTAGTTGTTCAAATTTAACAGACTTTTAAGTATACCCGTTTAGTATACCAACAGTACAATTGCAGGGTATTTTTTATAGTATATAAATATGTAAATATTTGTAGGATACTTAGCATGAAATAAATGTATTTCAAATGCATTTTAGTATATTACATTTTCACTAGGGTGGGGTAGCGAGGATACATTCAAATTGAAATACAGTAAATATTTATAATGTTACAAATATTACCATTTAAAATAAATGGTATAAAACAACAACAACAACAACAAAACTTAAGTATGTTTCACTGTGTCAAAAAAATATTAAACAGCGCAGCTGTTTTCAACATTGATGACAAGATATATCATAAGCACTATGCCAGTACATTAAAATAAATTTTGTAGTTTCAGACTGGATAGAAATCTATTTAAAAGTTCCTTTAACTTGTAATAATAATAATAATAATAATAATAAATAATAATAATAATAATATAATAATAATAATAAATATATATATATATATATAGATATATAATTTTATTTTTTTTATCAAAAATTGCAGTTTTAATGAGCATTAGAGACTTCAAAAACATTTTGAACATTACTGTAGGAGTCATTTGTTCAGTACAGTATTAAAATAGTAAATCTGTTTTCTTAACCCAATTTAATATATTATTTTTAATATATGATATATTTTAATATATAAAATAATACAATAGTACACTGATATTGATATATTATGAAATGAATAATATCTGCCATGAAAACATTTATTTTTTTTTTTTTTCAGAATGCACCATTGTTTTGAATAAACAAGTTTAGTAACAATTCAGTTAAACTCTTCAAAACACTCACCGCTTACTGGCAAAAATTATATAACCCCTAGAGAGTAAAACGTCCCACTGAACAGAATATCTGGAGCGGAACCACAACGTATTAAATTGTTCCCTCATTTTCCTTAATTTATGGCCACAATAAATTACTTTTTCCCCTCATTTTATTTTAGTTAACAATAATGTGAGGGAATTATTTAATAAATTGAGGAAACAAATTAGTAAAATGTGGCCACAATGCATTTCACAATCAATTTCATATAAAAGAAAGTGCTTGCAGCACATCCAGCACAGTCAGTTTCATTAACAAATGACTCTTATGAACCAGTTTTTTTGGTGAGTCAAAAACACAAAGCACAACCAGTGCAGTCCAATTCAAATGGACTGTTTTTCCATCCGTTCATGAATCAGAAAATTACTGTTTCTCAGCTAACGCAGAAGTCCCTGACAAATAGGATAGGTATTATTTTCCACAACAGCTCTCCTCATTTATTTTCACCTTGTTTATACGTAATTATTTTCTTGTGGAAAATGGATTCTCTGACGAAAAGTAAAACGAAATCAGTTTGAAATCGTTTGAAGGTTAGAAAAGAGAAATATAGCCTAATCAAACTTTTTTTTTTTTTTTTTTTTTTTTTTTTTAGTTTGTGATCTAAAAACAACTACAAAAAGAAGACATAAAATACTTTCTGTACAGAGATTCAAAAGAATTGGCAAATCATTTACAAACCAGTTATAGTTTCTGATTGAACCAATCCACTACCATCCCAATGTAGCATTTTATAACACTGCATTGTTATTTAAAAAAAAAAAAAGAAGTTTGTTACTCTTGCTGCTGTCTCACTGCTAAAGGAGAGTCCAGTCCTTGCCCACCCAGAGCTTCAGATTATTTATCAGTGATGGCAAAAGCATCCTTTGGAAACCCCACCAGCTTCTTCAAAGCCAAGCTGTTAGCTCATCTGGACAGTGCGGATTTGGCTGAAAGTGGCATTAATAACTCGTGCTCAATATTCCTGCCCACTCTATCAATCAGTTTGGGGACAGCAGAAAGCTTGGGTAATTTGCTTGTGTCCAATTGAGGATAATTGGACTGAACTCCGGGCCAAATTGAGGATCAATAGAGTGGAAGATATAAAGCACTCTTTTTGGTGTGGCTAGATAGCATGCCAGTGAGCCAAGCCACATTCATTTATTTAGCTCCACCCTGCAATAATCGCTGCTGACACCCCCCACTGCAAAACAATAGGCATTCACTGGGAGCGCAGCGGCATGATGGAGGGCCGAAGACAGCGTGGGAAAACTGCACCTGCTGCCCACCGCATCTCATCACTGCAGCCATAAATTCTCATCTAAGCTTCTGAGAAAGTCTGTAACTGCATTGATGTATAGCACGTGAGCTGTATCTTTGAACCCACAGGACTGTGATAAATCTGGGCCACCTAGGACAACAACCCTCACCTCTGGTCGAGAAGGTGTCTGCCCCTTCTTAACTCGAAGAGTAAAAGCATGAAGGGATTACATTAATCTTCTGACCCATGGTTTTCATCTGGGCCTATCTGATTTCGTTATGATTATTATTACTTAGACCTAAACCTAACAATTTTGAGTTGAGAGTGCTGAAGCTCAAAATAAAATAAAATAAAATAAAATAAAATAAATAAATAATGTAGTTTAATATGCATATGCCATGATTAAATGTAATGACTCTTAAAAAAAAAAAAAAAAAAATGTAATGTGCAATAAAAAGAAAAAAAGCACACACGCCAAGACAAAAAAAAAAAAAAAAACACACACACACAAACATGCACTATGGCACTTAGAATGGAACAACATACAGCTTACTGCACTCAATTTTTTCGAAAACTCACACTCACAATCACTCAACAACACACACAACACATGTATAATAATATGTGCACACAAAAAAAAAAAAAAACACACACACACACAAGCTGTATATATAAAATATAGTTTAATGTTTATTCATTTTCTTGCATGCTTTTGTTTGCTGGTTGCATCACATCACTTTGATTTAGCAGACAAATGTTTTTTAAACATTCAAATCATCATTTTAACATGTTTTATGATAATAATAATGAAAATCGCATGCCAACCATTGTGAAAAAGTACACTTAAGCATACTTTTAAAAAGAGTGCTTGTTATGGAAATAGCACACTTTAAATGAATACACATACTTAAATGCAAACCCAATGTATTGTTTTTTGACACTTTACTGCATGTTGGTTACAATTAAATTAAACCGTATTATAGTTTAAATGTAAATTATATGCATATGTACTGTATATTATATTATATGTATATTATATGCAATCATTTGAATTAAGTTGCAATTTAGAACAATTAAAATATATTATCTTAAAATGCAATATTGAATAACACTTTAAATTATAATAAATAACTTTACATGTGCTTTAGTCAACACATCTACATAAGTGTACTTAAAACGTGACAAAAATTATTAAAGTATGCTCTTTTAAGTAGCTTTTATTTAATTGATTATATATATATATATATATATATATATATATATATATATATATATATATATATATATATATATATACTTTTAAGAGTAAGTTACAAGTGCACATTTGTACAATTAAGTGCACTTCTTTTTCACAGGAGAACTATTTAAGCTTTTTTTCTTTCTTTTTATCATTCATTCATTCATTCATTCATTCATTCATTCATTCATCTTTTAATCATGTCTTTTGTTTATTTTTGATGGCAGGATAGCCCCTAAAAATCTAAATAATTTTCAAAATAAATGATCTTTTCATTGTATTTATTAATATTTTTAAATGTATTTTAAATGGGATATCATTGTGCAGGTATTACTGTAAATGTGTTGAATTTCAGAAAGTGTCAAAGTGTCAATTTTTATTTCATGTCCCTAGTCTCTAATACTTATGACATATGGCATGTACACTTTTAATGCAAATATTCAGTATCATTAGTCTGTAGTAGACGATTTGTTTCAAAACAAATTGCCTCTGTATTCAAAACGCTGTCTCTGTCAAGTACACCTGCACTACCACTTTTCAGCATCATTATTTTAATGCACCTGCCTTCATTTTTTTAGATGAAGCCAAGAGTCAGTTAAACAGATCCCCATGAAATGCTGTTTCCTTCTCTGAGAAACATTTCAATTCAGGTTGCATGCATTTCCTTATGCAAGGCCAAGAAAATGGGAAAGAGAAGCGCATGAATAATTTACCAGGAGAAATGATGCTGAATCTAAAACGTTGTGGGAAAGTAGGGTTTAGAAAGTAACGCTATTGACCTCCGAGGCAGGAAAATATAACAACCACAGGAATATTGCTCACAAAGCCCAAGTTCAATGATTGCTTCTGGGAGATCATTTATGGCTAGAGAGGCTGATATAAGAAGCCACTAGGCACAGACACTACTATAAATAATTGACTGGTTTCCTTTTGCAAAAATAATCTCTGAAGAGCCCTCGGATACTTGCTTTGTCAAGCACTAAATGTTTTTGGTTCAGGCAAAGGCTGGCGCTAACTTTTCTGACATTTTTAATATAAAAAGTGCTTTAACAGCTCAAAGTGAATCAGACTTCACAATGGCAAAATTATTAATTGGATGTCTGCTTCACTGTAGTTTTGCATTGACAGTAACCTCTGGATTGCATCTTGTGAGAGATAATTAGTTTACCCACTTATTCGGCCGAGTTTCATTTTGCGTCAGCAGAAAAACAGATTTTTATACAATAGGCCATTTAGGTTAGGTCACGGTTGAGTTGTTAATCAAATTGCATTCAAGAAATTTTCTGCAGATACAAAGCAAACAGGGAATCACACTGAAAAGTGCTGATGCCAAAATTTAATCTCTGGACCTTTTGCAAACGACTCTTTGGTTTTGCCTATAAATTAGAGTAAGAAAAATTATTATTATTTTTTATTTTATTTTTATTTATTTATTTTTACTTGCTGTAAAGGTATAGTTCACCAAACCTGAAAAAATGTTTTTATCATTTACCCTTTTTTTTCTCATACGCAAAAGTCATAAGGCTTCAAAAGACTTGGAATCAGAGGTGTAAAAAGTACAGCAAAATGACTTACCAGTTCCAATATGTCTTGAGTAAAAGCAAAATGACTTACCAGTTCCAATATGTCTTGAGTAAAAGTCTTATCTGATTTTAACAGTATTTTGCTCATACTGAATGCAGGTCTCACACCCCTGGACTCATTGTATTGTGTTTTAGCTTATTATGTGTTCCTTTCTTTATAAGCCCTAGTCCTTTCTGTTTGTGTTTGTCGGTTCTTGAATGTCTTCCATGTGTTCTGTGTTCACCATTTGGATTATTAAAGACTCTCATTTCATGAATTCCTTGTCTCCTCATTCCTGGCTTCCTTGACTCCTTGTTTAGTGTGACAGAAGAACCGACCTAAACTGTTTATTGTCTGTTTCCCCTCCGTTTTGTTTTCTCCCAGTGTTTTTCTTTCTGTTGTGTCCCATGGATCACCTCCTTCACCCAGAATACCTCCTCCTCCTGCTGGAGCAGGGGGAGAAATCGATCAGGGCCCACACCAGACTGTTCTGGGTACTGCCAAGCCTCACCAACTATCCGGATGATGCACTCTGTGCATTCTAAGATGCCAGTTTGAACATCCCTTACAGAGCGCCGTCGTCCAAGGATGGTCCCCTAGCGAATTTCACCGCCTTTGTGGAGTGGACTCTGGCGAGAAATGGATCTCCATTCCCACTCCCACTACCGACCCAGAGCCCAGCCCATCACCTCCCCACTGTGCAGGGCTTAAGCCAGAGCCCACGGATGACAGAGAGACAATTCCTGCCACGAACTGCGAGCCAGCACAATACTGAGCCACTGAGGGGAGGATCGCCCCGGATGGAGTGCCCAAGCCGTCAGACCAGGTGCGAGAGCTGGCTACAGAGCCCACCACCAGGGAGTTAGCCGCGGACATTGTGAGTGCGGAGAGGTGCTCTGCCCCCTGAATATGTAGTGGTGTTGGTGCCAAAACCGGGAGGGGAATCTAATAGACTGGGAGTCTGTTGAGATTGAACTGCCCCCTCTTCTCTCTCCGTCATCTCCGCTGCTCCCGTACAGCCCTTCTTCGTCCTTGGTTCCCTCGTCCAGCCCTGAGGGGGCTTCCGGTCCTCCAGTGCCCGCTCCTCGAAAGTGCCCTCCAGTGCCCACTCCTCGAAAATGCCCGTCCTCCCACCCGCTCCAGCCTTAGCCCACCATCAATGCAGTGCGAGCCCCGTGGGACTGCCATCTTCCAGCGTCGCCCTGGTCGGAGTCTCCCTCACCTCCGCCTCAAGCCTATGAGGCCCGGACTCCGGCTTGGCCCGTAGACCCAGTGGCTCCACCTCAGCTCCTAGCTCCCTCGCCTCCACCATCAACCATCGATCCATCAGCTCCACCGGGCTCCCTCGTCCCTCTGGCTATGCCTTGCTTGGGTGTCGATCTGCCATCGCCTACCAGGTACATTGGGCTCCTTCCTCCTGCCAGCTCCACCTTGGTCCTCAGTCGCTCCGGCTCCGCTGCGGATCTCCAGATCTCCACCTCGGTCGCCACAGCCCTTGGCTCCACCCTGGCCCCCCGGATCCTTGGCGTCCCCCTGGCTCGTTGGGTCTCCGCCTCAGTGTCCTCCTCCACCTGCTCCACTGCCATTGGTCTGCCCCCTGGAGTTGGCGGCCATTCCTCCTCCATGGCTCCTCCCTCCATCGGCTCCACCGTGGGTTGACATCATGGCTGTGGCCTGGGTCCAGCTGCTCCAGCTGGGTCCAACTCCTCCTGCTCCAAGCTCCTC
The DNA here is from genome assembly GCF_018340385.1 of Cyprinus carpio. NCBI lineage: Eukaryota > Metazoa > Chordata > Actinopteri > Cypriniformes > Cyprinidae > Cyprinus > Cyprinus carpio. The sequence goes on from NC_056611.1 coordinate 2,066,335, forward strand.
CCTATGTCGTCTCCTCCCTGGACTTTGTCTACTGGCCCCCTCCCAGACATCCGTCCTCCTCCTGAGCCTCCTCCCTAGTTCCCACCCACTTCCCTCCCCATGTTGTTCCTACGGTGCAAGGACACACCTTCCGGGAGAGGGGAGTAATGTCACGCCCCTGGACTCATTATATTGCGTTTTCCCTCCACGTGTGTTCCGTGTCCCTGTTAATTAGTTATTCTATGCACCTGTGTTTCCCCAATTATCCTGTCTTTATAAGCTCTAGTCCTTTCAGTTTGTTTGTCAGTTCTTGAATGTCTTCCATGTGCTCTATGTTCCCTATTTGGATTATTAAATACTCTTGTTTCGTGAATTCCTCATTTCCTCATTCCTGGCTTCTTGTTTAGTGTGACAGCAGGCTCTAAGAGTTTAAAAGGTTTTTTTTTTTTTTTTACTATTATTTACAATAGGATATTTTTTCTTGTGATTTTTATAAAATGTAATCAAAATTAGCTCTTTGTAGCCGAATGTCCAAGATTAAATTTTAAAGTTTGTTCCTCCTCTTTACAGGTTGACAGCCATTGGTCACTATCCACTTTCCCTATATAAAAAAGAGCAGCATGAACATTCTTCAAACCTTCTCCTTTTGAGTTTCATGGAAGAAAGGAAGTCATACAGGATTAGAATGAGGACATGATGTAAAAGGGATGTGACTCTCTGAGCAGAATCCTATTTTAGAGACAAACAGATAATTAAATAAGACACAAAATATTGCAACAAGACAACAGAGTTTTACAAAGGCAATCTTTTACAGGTCAGTATTATCATTATAGGTTCAAGCTACAACACAATATATGGATAAGCCATTTGGTCTTTAATGTAACTCATTGCAATTTTGCTTGGTTGCCTCCATTAAATAAAGAAAGGGAAAGAAGTGGAAAGATGCTGTGGTTGTGGGTGACTTCTGCAGTCTTTGATGGCATCTTTACAGGCTGGAATCGATTGTTTATGAGGCTGACAGTGTGCTGATTCAGCTCATCCTGGTTCTTCTACCAATGTTGAGGTGTTTTATTAACAGCCTCAGGGTGTGCACCTCTAAGTGCGGGCCAGGGCCATCCTCAGGCCTGCCAGAGACACTTAACTACTTATATTTGAGGAAAACACATACGCTAGCCTGCTGAAAAAAGAACATATTACTTTATAATTTGCAATTTTTCTGTGATTCAGCTGCTGTAAGAAACATGCTGCAGCTATGATGTGCTTGACATTTTAGAGTAAATTACATCCTTTTGAAAGGTTTAGAAAAAGAAGCTTCTTTTAAGTTTTATATTAGCAAACTTAAGTGTTCTTCATGGTCTTCTACTTATTTTTGTATAACATCTACACTACAAAAAATAACCTTCTTCAATAATCAGTAATGGTGCATAGCGATAGTTCTGGCAGGCCCTGCCATGTATTCTGCTCTCCCTGCTTCTATCCATGCCAGGCTGCGTGGATGGGCAGGGCATGTTTGCCCAGAACAGAACCATTCCCCCAACCTAAAATGTATGCCAAGTTACATTGACGATAGCGGCACTGACAGAATCATGTTATCTTTTATCAGTGAAAATATCTTAGGAGTTTATTGAGGCAAATGTGTAGTTAATGGTATAATTAATAGTGAGAATTGGACCTTAAAATAAAGTGTGACCTTTTATTCTTGTATACTAAAGCTAAAATAGCCAAATAAGTTTTCCTCAGTATAGTATCTGTCTATTTTCTCCTAAAAACATTGTCTTGGCTAACTCCCAGCTCCACCTTGATCGACTGTCGCTCACACTCCACCGCGGCCTTCTGGCTCCTAAATGACTCCTCTATCCGTCGTCACCACCCTGGACTCTGTTGTTCGTCCTCCTCCTGGTCATCCAGCCACCTCCTGAACCTCCTTCTGTATGTGTCTTCCTGCCAACCCTTTTCCATCCCACTTCCACTCCTTTGTCCTCCTCTTAAGTCCCCCTCCATCCCTATCCTTTTTCCTCCATGGCACAAGGTCGCGCCTTCCGGGGGGCCAATTGTCACACCCCAGAACTGTTTGTTGTGTTTTCTGTCCCCATGTGCTCGGTGACCTTCTGTCTATGTCTGATTGTGTCATCATGTTCGTGTCCCATCAATTATCCTCCCTTTGTAAGTTGTATTCAGTTCAGTGTTTCTTCGTCCGGTCTTATGACTGAGTGACCCTTGTGTGTGTGTGTATATGTTTGCTGCTTTTATATAGATTATTAAAGACAGTTTATTGTTATCATCTTTGTATTCATGCTTCTCTCCCGCACCACACCATGACATGATGGGAGTGATCCTTTGTCAATGTGCAAATTAAAGAACACAGACGCAGATCAGTTCCGTAATGACCAATACAATCTACCAAGAGAAGCACAAATTAGCATTGGGTTGCAAACAAGCATGTGGGTAAACTACTAACAACACAGGTGCAAAATGGGTTAAGGCAGCGGTTCTCAATTCCAGTCCTCGCGCCCCACAGCTCTGCATATTTTGCATGTCTCTCTTTATTAACACACCTGATTCAGATAACCAGCTCGTTAGAAGTGAGCTCCGTGCATGAACTGTGTTCCCATTGACATGGTCCCTACACATTGTTCATTGCTATCTACTCCCTGAGCAGGGGGAATCTGTTAAAGTTTACCTCACTTCGGAACATTCATTCACGGATTTGCGCTTCGCAACATCTTCACATATGGACAAGTGTGACATCATATACCTCTGTAAATAAATACAATTTAAATTCATGTCTCACACACTTCAGTGCACTTTGAATGGAACATACACATTCACTTTGAACTTGAATCATGGTGGAATATCCTGTGATGTCCACTTGATGTTGTGTAATTTTGGTGTATCATACACATTCACTTTTTGATTTTGTATCATGGTGGAATATGCTGTGATGTGGGGTTGGAGGACGGGAATTGGGAACCGCTGGGTTAAGGGTATGTTTACATGACAATGTACTAAAAACACTGAAGTTTTCCTTGTTTTCCTTGGTGTATCTGAAAAGTTTTGCATACAGACAACAACTTTGTTTTTTTTGCATTAAATAATGGTGCAAATATCAGTAAATTGACTACTTCAAACCTTAGTAAATCATGTTGCATGATTCATTTAAAAACTGAAAAAGTCTGAAAAACAAAACTCATACAAATGCATATGCAATAAGGTCAGCTGCAAAAATAACTGTACACACTTTTTCATCGTTATTTTTTTACGGTGTGTCTTCAGAAAATCTGGTAACACTTCAGTATTGTAACACACAGACTGGCGACAGAGGATTAGTGGAAACTGGTATTTTATTGAGACCGGCAGAATATGACAGAGGATGAGTAGTAAATGGAATGGGAATGAGAATCCTTGCAATTGGGTAATGCACTTGCCGGATGGGAGGACCAGAGTAGCCAGTTGGGCTGACCAGAGTGGAGGATGGTGAGCACACACCTTGGCGATGGTGAGTAGTAGAGGTGCTTGATCAAAGCAACACAGGAGAGTAACTGGAGCCATGGGGAAGAGAAGGCAGATCACTTGGAGAGAAGGTAAACACATGAGGTAAGTATTAGTATGAGTCAATTCAAGTAACTTAGCCGGGAAAATGTTCCGCTGATCAGTCACAAGATCGGACAACTGATGATCTGAGGTGTGTGCTTATATAGTGCTGGGGAAGGTTGGTGATTGAATGGTGAACAGGTGCTAGCGATTATTATTCAGGTGAGGGAGTGCGTTGAGGGTGATGAACCTGACCGACCTGTGACAAGTATTGGGACCAGTTCTCCCTATTAACTAGTTGGTTATTAGTATGCTTAAAATTAACATACTGGCTGTTTATTAGTACTTACAAAATACATATTTTGCATGACCATATTCTACATCCCTAATCCTACCCAATACCTAAACTTAACAACTACCTTACTAACTATTAATATGCAGCAAATTAGGAGTTTATTGAGGCGAAAGTCGTAGTTAATGGTTTGTTAATAGTGAGAATTGGATCTTAAAATAAAGTTTGACCAAAAATCCTGACAGTAGTTCATTAGTTTATTTATTTAAATGTATTTTTTTATTATTATTTTTTATATCTATACATTCATTTCAAATAGAATGACAACATGTCATGGCAAATCATTTGAACTTTGTTTCAGTACATCATTAAAATAACAAGGCATCAGTTTACTGCCGCATCCAGTTTAGACAGCATCACTGATTATATCAGGTTTTATAGCAATTTGTCACGCTATGGTTCAGTCAGACAGTGGAAAAGTGGCTATTCTTTTAGTAACATTAATAGAATGTTTATTTATCTTTTTAATGTTCTCTTTAATGTGTAAAAAAAAAAACGTTTTAGTTTAAGAATTTTTTTTTTTTTTTTTTTTTACCAGTTTTAGAATGTATAGAAGGATATGCAGGACAATTTTCTAAAGGAATTGCAAATTGTATTTTCAGCTGTGTTTTTCAAACTTGGCAGTATGAACTTTCTTAATTTAAAGAGTCTCTTTTTACTTAGCATAATCATTGTCTGTTGAGGGATTCTGCATGATGTAACCTTATATTATTTTAATAATAATACATTATTAAAGTCTGTAATTGATGAAGTGTATTTCCATGGTCTAATCATGCATCAATGCAAATTTACAACCCCTAAATGTTTTCTTCTTCTTCTTCTTCTTTTTTTATTAAACAGCCAGTTAAACCAGAATGCCAGGCCATCCTCACTTGGGATGTAAATTTAACCTTGTGAATGGTAATAAAAAATTACCTTTTTTTTGTTGTTTTTTTGTTGTTGTTTTTTTCTCCCAGCTGATAATAGAGATTGGTCAAAATAAGAGTTGGAGGTCGACATTGTCCCAATACTGTTTCAATTGCATTTCTCCTTCAAAGGGAATGATTCCCCAGCTCTCCTCCACTGAAGTGATTTCAGCATTCATTTAGCTATAGAAAGCACACAGCAGTTGACACAGCTGGATGAAAACTTAAAAGGATAATTCACCCAAAAATGGAAATTCTGTCATTAATTACTCACCCTCCTGTTGTTCCAAACCTGTAAGACCTCCGTTCATCTTTGGAACACAAATTAAGGTATTTTTGATGTATTCTGACAGCCCTTTGACCCTCCCATAGACAGCAATGAAATTAACACAATCAACATCCAGAAACGTAGCAAGGAGATCGGTAAAATACTCAATCAGTGGTTCAACCGTAATTTTACAAAGCTACAAGAATACTTTTTGAATGCAAAGAAAACAAAAATAATGACTTTATTCAACAATTCGTCTCCTCCATGTCAGCTGACACAGAACAGCTTATACTGTTTATGTTCAGTGGATACTATTTTTTTTTTAAAGGTATGCATTTATTTAAAGCTAGTGCCTTGACAGCCAGCTGAAACAAACAAACAAACAAACAGACAGACATACAGATAAACAGATGAATTAATAAATAAATGAATAAATAAATAAATAAATTTCCGATACTGGCAGTAGTCTGAATTCAGTCTGATTTACTGAATAGAGAGTGCTGTTTTGTCTTTTCTAACAAATTTAATGTTTAGTAAGAATGGTTGAGTAGTTCATTCCTGGTTTTTATGTTGTTTCTTAAAATCCTATCAAAAGTCTGTCTTGATAAATAGATTTATAATTCTTGTTATGTGTTTTCTGCTGAGTTCAGCACTGTAAATATTGGCTCAGCAATGAAACTCTATTTCCAGTTGCAATTCTGCTATGCAGCACCATATTGCTAATGCATGCAGTGTAAATACTTTAGCCTGTTTATATGGGTGCCTCATAAATATGTGCTGCTTTCGTGTGATCTTATTACACACAAATCTGAAAACTGAGCACATTTTTTTTTTCTTCCTTATAATTCAACTAAAGGTCAGGTGGGGACTCATGGCATTGTTTAGGACATTTCTGAGCTGGCTTGAATCCTGAAGTGCAGAGAGAAAATTTATAAATTTTCAATATCTACATCCAAAAAGCCTTCTGCAGTGATGAAGACGAAGATATTAGCATTTCAGCGTGTCACCTTGGGATAATTTGATTGGTGCAGTACAGCAGGCTGGAGAAGCAGTGTCATTTGTCAAAAGCAGCACACTGTAAACACATCCACCAGTGCCTGTCTAATCCAATATTCTGCCAGACACTCATGTAGATGTAAAAACTGTAACCCACTCTTTTTGCATTGAGTTTGTATGAGTTAGCTCAATTAATAGAAAAAAAAAAAAGTGTCAGTCACAGCATACAATTTTTGTCTTCATTCATTGCATCTAAATGTTCTAATTAAATTTTTTTATTGCAATGTAGCTTTGTAGATTTTTTTTTTTTTTTATGCTGTAGAATTTGCTGAAGTTATGAATTTAGTGACTCTGAGGCTGTAAGCTTGCTTTCTTGATTATAATGTGAGGGGGGGGGGGGTGTTTGAGTTTTGCATGTGTAGCCCAGTGGCGCTGCCAGAAAATTTTAGTGGGGGGGGGGGGGGCAGATGAGGCCACAGTAAATCTTGGGTGGCACACCAAAATAAAGAAATAAAAAATTAAATAATTAAAAGTTCCACTTTATGCGTGTTATACAGGTCCTTCTCAAAAAATTAGCATATTGTGAAAAAGTTCATTATTTTCCATAATGTAATGATAAAAAAATAAACTTCATATATTTTAGATTCATTGCACACCAACTGAAATATTGGTGTGCTTTTATTGTTTTAATACTGATGATTTTGGCATACAGCTCATGAAAACCCAAAATCGTATCTCAAAAAATTAGCATTCATTTTTCTCTAAACGAGCTATTAACCTAATCATCTGAATCAACTAATTAACTCTAAATACCTTTTTTGAGGCTTTTAAAAACTCCCAGCCTGGTTCATTACTCAAAACCGCAATCATGGGTAAGACTGCCGACCTGACTGCTGTCCAGAAGGCCATCATTGACACCCTCAAGCGAGAGATAAGACACAGAAAGAAATTTCTGAATAGGCTGTTCCCAGAGTGCTTATCAAAGGCACCTCAGTGGGAAGTCTGTAGTGTGGCAAAAAACGCTGCACAACGAGAAGAGGTGGACCGGACCCTGCGATTCCAGACCTTGGGGGACCTGCGGAAGCAGTGGACTTATGGAGTAGAAACATCCAGAGCCACCGTGCACAGGCGTGTGCTTTTGAACCATAAAACAGCGGCAGAAGGCCTGACCTGGGCTACAGAGAAGCAGCACTGGACTGTTGCTCAGTGGTCCAAAGTACTTCTTTCGGATGAAAGCAAATTTTGCATGTCATTCGGAAATCAAGGTGCCAGAGTTTGGGGAGAAGGAAATGCCAAATGCCTGAAGTCCAGTGTCAAGTACCCACAGTCAGTGATGGTCTGGGGTGCCATGTCAGCTGCTGGTGTTGGTCCACTTGTGTTTTATCAAGGGCAGGGTCAATGCAGCTAGCTATCAGGGATGTTTTGGAGCATGCTTCCATCTGCTGAAAAGCTTTATGGAGATGAAGATTTCGTTTTTCAGCACGACCTGGCACCTTCACAGTGCCAAAACCACTGGTTAAATGGTTTACTGACCTGGTATTAATCTTGCTCAATTGGCCTGCCAACTCTCCTGACCTGAAACCCCATAGAGAATCTGTGGGATATTGTGAAGAGGGCATCCTGGGCCTCCATAACACCTCAGCAGTGCCACAGGCTGATTGCCTTGCCACGCCGCATTGAAGCAGTCATTTATGAGTATTGAATGCATAACTGAAACAGTAATTATTTTGAAGGTTGACTTTTTTTGTATAAAAAACACTTTCTTTTATTGGTCGGATGTTAATTTTTTGAGATAATGAGCTGTAATCATCAGTATTAAAACAATAAAAGACCTGAAAAATATATGAAAGTTTAATTTTTATCATTACATTATGGAAAATAATGAACTTTTTCACAATATGCTAATTTTTTGAGAAGGACCTGTACATATTTACTTTTGTTTCTGGTTAATGTTATAAAATTATTTTAATTAGCAATTAATTACTTACTCTTTAAATAGTGTAGGTCTTTTAAATAATTATACATCAGCAAATATATAGACAAAACCAAAAAAGGGACAATATTTAGTTTAAAAAACCCTTTACATTCCAATTAAAGTGCCATTTAGATGTTTTTACACACTGTTTAATGCAGCTCTGTGGGACATGGAATACTTTAACCTGCAGTTACAAATGAATAAATAATGTTTTGATATTTTAAACATAAAACATTGAAAAATGATGTTTGAAATTATTTTAAAAATGAAAAGGTACCTTAAATGTGAAATTAAAACCGCCAGTAGGTGGCAGCGAGTCACTGTTAATTAGTGAGTCATTGCGATTGAACCAAATCATTTAAACGGTTGATTCATTCAGGAACGAAACACTTTCATGTTGCTCAGAGATGCAAAACAGTGGCTGTGTTTAGAATGATTTTTGTTTTTAGAAATTGAGCAAAAGCAGGGAATATGTTTTCTAAAACGTAAATCTCGTAATATTAACTTCTTGTTTGTTGAACTGTTGTATAAAATCAATATCACATTTGTAATTATGCTGACTTTTGGAGAAAAACGTCACTCTTCGTGTGATAGTACCTATAGAGAGAAGTTTTTCAAGATGGCGCCAGTGCACTCGGCATGCCATCTCTCGTGTGTTTCAGTCTGTAGTACCTGTACTGTTTGTACTCTGTGTGGTGTTGCACTGGTATCATGTAGATTCAGTGCTGACAAGCCCTATTTAACATCAAATGTTGTATGGAAGCTGGTTACCTGGGAAGCTGCCCTGTAATCTACTCCCGCTCTCAATCCTCTTCCAATCAACCTACGCCAGAGTGCATTTACCAGGTACCTTGCTGCTTTCCTCCTCTATGGAAACGCCGCAGAAAGAGAGGTTGTTGTGGCGGTGTTCGAGTGAGAATTAGACGGGCGACTGCTTCCACCTTACAATCCTCGACCCAGTTTTCCCTGGATACAATATATTTGGAGGGGCATAACCTGGCGTGACGCTCTTGGGATTATAGATATGCTTTTCATCTTCCAGTTTTCGGTGATTCTTCTACCTCCGCATTGCCGCATTTACAACTTCGCCGGAGAGGAGTGGAACATTTAAATCTTCGCCAACTGGATATTGTTCAACTGAATCGGAACCTGGCATCACAGTCTCATCTCAACATGGCCTTTAGTCAATGCTAGGTCCGTGTGCAACAAGACTTTTATTTTAAATGACTTTTATACCGGACGTAACTTGGATATCCTTTTCCTGACTGAGACATGAGTTGTCAGTTTTCGAAGAACTCTGTCTGCTGGGCTGTTGTTTTATTAGTACACCACATGTACTGGCAAGGACGGTGGGGTTGCCATGGTTTTTAAACAATCCCTTAACATACGGCCTGTTTCTGTCGGGAGTTATTCATCATTTGAGTTACAATGTATTGTGCTAGAGTTTGATTCCACTGCAGTATTCTGTGTGCTTATTTATAGGCCACCTAATTTTGACAATGCTTTTATACAAGAGTTTTGTTAATTTGTAACTCATATCATGCCATCATATGATCAGCTGTTATTATTGGGAGATTTTAATGTACATGTGTGCTGCCCGTGCTTGTAATATTTTGGAATCTTTTGGTTTTATGCAACATATAAATGGAGCAACTCATGTCCATGGTCACACTCTGGACCTTATTTTGTCGAATGGTGTCGCTGTAGAAAATGTAGAAGATGTCTCCTTCTCTGATCACAGCCCAGTTGTTTTTAATGTCCATGCTGAGAATTCTGGAGTTATGGAAAAGCATCTGGGCCATTACTCTCGTTGTCTAAATTCATCTATTCCTCCTCAGTTTAGTGAAATCTATCATGCTAATGCTGTTGAAGGATCTATTTTGAATGCTGTTGAGTCTTCCATTGGGCCTGATGAACTGACTTCTCTTTTCTATACATCTTGTTTTAATATTTTAGATGCTATTGCACCTTTTAAGTTGAAATTACCCAGGCAGAAATCTTATTACTGGCTGGATGATAATGCTCGCTCTCTTAGGCGGGCTTGTCATCAAGCGGAGAGAAAATGGAAACAGGATTCGTTAACTGTGTCTTGTGAGTTTTTTAAAGAATTTTTGCTGCAAAATCAGCTAGGTCTAAGTATTTTTCAGATTTGATTACTACACACTCTCAAAGACCTATAATTCTGTTTTCCACGATTAATTAAATAATTAATCCAGGTTGTCAGTTTCACGTGGAGCCTTCAACTGAACTTTGTGTAAAAATTCACTGTTTTACCTTGCAGTCATCAGATCTGTCACTGTTTTCGCTGGCTAGTCCTGCTTCCTTTTCTTGCTTTCAAAATGTTTCTGTGAGGAAACTCTGTGATTTGGTCAGTAAGATGAAGACAACTGCCTCTTCACTTGATGTCATTCCTTCTGAGATTATTAAGGCCTCTTTTTCTGAAATCGGTACCTCCATTCAGTCATTGATTAACTCATCCCTAAATGCTGGGGTAGTCCCGAAATGTTTTAAGCATGCTGTAGTTCAACCTTTGCTTAAGAAACAGGGTTTGGAGGAAAATTGTGTTGATAATTATCAGCCTGTCTCTTTGCTTTCATTTTTATCAAAAAATTTAGAAAAAGTTGTATATTCACAATTGATTTCCTTTTTGAATGCAGCTAAATTAACAGAACCTCTCCAGTCTGGTTTCTCTGCCCATCATAGCACTGAGTCTGCTTTGCTTAAAGTGTTCAATTACATTTTGCTTGCAGTGGATAGTGGTAAAAATACAGTTCCGCTGCTTCTTGATCTTACAGCTGCTTTTGATACAGTTGATCATAATATTCTTCTCTGCCTGTTAGAACGTTTGTTTGGTATCGGGGGTATTGCTTTGTGGTGGTTTAATTCATATCTTAGAGACGGGTCTTTTTCTTACGGAGCCCCTTAAGGTTCATTGTGGTGGAAAAAAATCAGAGTGAGTGAAAAAATTTGGGGTGGGAGGAAAAAATATATTTTTAATTTTTTTGCGTTCTCTCGCAAAACTTTTGCGTTCCCTCGAGAAACTTTGCGTTCCCTCGCAAAACTTTTGCGTTCTCTCGCAAAGATATTTGCGTTTCCCTCGCAAAACTTTTACGTTTCTCTCGCAAAATTATTTGCGTTTCCCTCGCAAAACGTTTGCGTTCTCTCGCAAAACCAGCTGAGTTCGGACAAACACTTCCTGTTTACTTTACAGCTTGTAGTGGTTTATACAGCTCCATAAGTTCACAATGGAGCGGTTCATGGAGTTTTGTTTTGAACTTGGAGAAATAGTCAGTGCATGCTTATTACGGCACGGTTTTGGGACATATACTAAAACGCTTAATGTAAAACACTGTGTGAGAGCCGTGGGAACGGAGCGAGGCCGGTGGAGCACCTGCGCCATTCACCGGTAACGAGTCCCGCGAAGAAGAACTGAAGGAGGGACTGATGACAGTGTTGGACGATAGAGGACCAAGTTCGGACTTTATTTTGTGTTTTGGTTCTGTTTGTGTGCGACAGTCGTCCACGAGTAGGGGCTGTCGCGGTCTTTTAGGTATATTTTATTATTAAAGTTTTGTGTGAATGTTCGCCGGTTCCCGCCTCATTCTTCCCGTGACTATAACGTTTGTTACACACTGGATGACTAAATTCAGTACACGGATTACACACCATATTATTAAAGTAGACAGACAAGCAGAATAGCCCAGAATATGAACGTAACCTGGTAAACTGCACTTTAAGCGTAGGCTATCCCTCATAGAAAGAAAGAGTTTTATTTTAAAACTTGGACTCAAGTTCAAATAGGCTACAGTCAGCTTTGCCTATAGTTTAAGACATGGTTTTGGGACATTCTAAAACACTTAATGTGGATGTAGCTACTATAACAGTGGCATTGGAGGCCCAATTCGGTAAGGCCTAATAAATACTATTAATGCTAATAAAAATTGTAATATTAATAACCTTAATAGCTATCAGTAAAGCAAATAGCCATAATACAACGTTTCTCCCACATTTAAAACCGTCAGGATATAGAAAGGATCCTTAAGGGAAGCTATACAAAGACAGTATAGGCTATATAGGCTAAGACCAAAATATGGTAAACAGTTTATTAATAAAATATAGCCTATTATGCACAGGAAAGCAGACAAGCCCAGAATAGCTAGAAACAAGCCAAAACCTAATGTAAAGCGAAACTGGGCTCACGTACAGCTCTCTTTCATCACAAATCCAAATGTTCCCATATTCGCAATGTATTTGAAGAAAAAATCATAATGAACAAAAATGTGCCGCACTGGAGTGGGCCGGGGCGCGATCAAATCGCTGAAACAAAATACTCCGTCACTTAGGCTACAGTAGGGCATAATGCGATTTTGAATTCAGTTTGAAGATTCAATAATATAAAAGATTATTAGAAATGTTATAAAGCGAACACTGTTACGTTCTCATTTCGCTCTGGAACCTATACGAGAATGCAATTTTCCCTGAATATCCAGAATATTGCATATGTGAAATTGATTTTATATAGGCCTAACAGTTCAACAAAAAAGGAAATATTAAGTGTACATTTTAAATTTTAAAAGAAGCCTACATTTTAAACACAATATTGTCTATATTGTATTTTACAACAAAATAATAGTTCCAAATGAGCCCCTGCCCACTCCAGTGCGGCACATTTTTGTTCATTATGATTTTTTCTTCTTCATTGCGAATATGGAAACATTTGGATTTGTGATGAAAGAGAGCTGTACGTGAGCCCAGTTTCGCTTTACATTAGGTTTTGGCTTGTTTCTAGCTATTCTGGGCTTGTCTGCTTTCCTGTGCATAATAGGCTATATTTTATTAATAAACTGTTTACCATATTTTGGTTTTAGCAGCCTACTGTCTTTGTCCAGCTTCCCTTAAGGATCCTTTCTATATCCTGACGGTTTTAAATGTGGGAGAAACGTTGTATTATGGCTATTTGCTTTACTGATAGCTATTAAGGTTATTAATATTACAATGTTTATTAGCATTAATAGTATTTATTAGGCCTTACCGAATTGGGCCTCCAATGTCACTGTTATAGTAGCTACATCCACATTAAGTGTTTTAGAATGTCCCAAAACCATGTCTTAAACTATAGGCAAAGCTGACTGTAGCCTATTTGAACTTGAGTCCAAGTTTAAAATAAAACTCTTTCTTTCTATGAGGGATAGCCTACGCTTAAAGTGCAGTTTACCAGGTTACGTTCATATTCTGGGCTATTCTGCTTGTCTGTCTACTTTAATAATATGGTGTGTAATCCGTGTACTGAATTTAGTCATCCAGTGTGTAACAATACGTTATAGTCACGGGAAGTATGAGGCGGGAACCGGCGAACATTCAAACAAAACTTTAATAATAAAATATACCTAAAAGACCGCGACAGCCCTTACTCGTGGACGACTGTCGCACACAAACAGAACCAAAACACAAAATAAAGTCCGAGCCTGGTCCTCTATCGTCCAACACTGTCATCAGTCCCTCCTTCGCGGGACTCGTTACCGGTGAATGGCGCAGGTGCTCCACCGGCCTCGCTCTGTCCCCACGGCTCTCACACAGTGTTTTACATTAAGCGTTTTAGTATGTCCCAAAACCGTGCCGTAATAAGCATGCACTGACTATTTCTCCAAGTTCAAAACAAAACTCTATGAACCGCTCCATTGTGAACTTATGGAGCTGTATAAACCACTACAAGCTGTAAAGTAAACAGGAAGTGTTTGTCCGAACTCAGCTGGTTTTGCGAGAGAACGCAAACGTTTTGCGAGGGAACGCAAAAGTTTTGCGATGGAACGCAAATAATTTTGCGAGAGAACGCAAATGTTTTGCGAGGGAACGCAAATAATTTTGCGAGAGAACGCAAAAGTTTTGTGAGGGAATGCAAATATCTTTGCAAGAGAACGCAAAAGTTTTGCGAGGGAACGCAAAGTTTCTCGAGGGAACGCAAAAGTTTTTGCGAGAGAACGCAAAAAAATTAAAAAATATATTTTTTCCTCCCACCCCAAATTTTTTCACCCACTCTGATTTTTTTCCACCACAATGAACCTTAAGGGGCTCCGTATTTTATTTTTTTTCCTCTAAGTTATTTTTTTTTGTTGCTCTTTTTTTTTTTTGAGTAACTATGGGATCCATTTTAGGGCCACCTCTTTTTAATTTATATATGCGACCTTTGGGAGACATTATTAGGAGACAAATGTTTCATTTCATTTATATGCTGAGGATACCCAGTTGTACATACCATTGAAAGCTGGCGATACCATTGAACCCTTATTGGCCTGCCTTGGGGATATCCAGAAATGGCTGTCCAATAGCTTTCTTCGACTAAATGAAGATAAAACGGAAGTAGTCGTCTTTGGCCCCCCAAAGTTGAGAAGTGGTCTCATAAATGAGCTTGGCAAGCATTTCTTCTCAGTCTCCTCCCAGGTCAGGAACCTTGGTGTCAATTTTTGAAACACGCTTTTGACCGCAGTGTCTGACAAAGTTCCAAAACACACTTGTAGCCAATCAGCAGTAAGGGGGCGTGTCTTGTCCTGATAGCAAGAAGAGAGCGCTCAATTTTAGTGCACAGGATGCATATTACATTACATTTACATTTAGTCATTTAGCAGACACTTTTATTCAAAATTAGCATATTAGCAGATCGACTGTATATTGAGAGAGATGGCAGATAAAAAAGAGGAAAATATCAGAGAAACAAAACATTTAAAACAAGGGTTACAATCAGGCAAGAGGTAGGACCCACGTAAATATCGGATCAGCTTTCCAACGGCAGCGGCCCTACTAGGTTCATCCCGATCCACTCGAAGGGCACCTCAATGATGGGCAGCGGAATCAGCGGGCTGGGGGGAGGGGTGCGTGGCAATGTCCACTGGCAGGTGGGACAGGCTTGACAGAAGCGTTTAACTTCGGCCTCCAGGCCCGGCCAGTGGAAACGGTCGCGTATGCGTTGGACCGTGTTTTGGGCCCCCAGATGGCCTGCCATGGGATGTGCATGGGCCAACTCTATTACCGCTTCTGTCTTCGACCGCGGGACCACCAGTAGGGTTTTTTCCTCCCCCCTTCGCTGCGCGACACAGTAAAGCAGGCCGTTTCTCACCACGAAGTGAGGTGTGGGATTTGTCTGACCACAGAACAGTTTTCCACTTTGTCACAGTCCATTTTAAATGAGCCTTGGCCCAGAGAAAACGCCTGCGCTTCTGGATCATGTTTAGATATGGCTTATTTTTTGACCTATAGAGTTATAGCCGGCAACGGCGAATGGCACGGTGGATTGTGTTCACCGACAATGTTTTCTGGAAGTATTCCTGAGCCCATGTTGTGATTTCCATTACAGTAGCATTCCTGTATGTGATGCAGTGCTGTCTAAGGCCCCGAAGATCACGGGGATCCAGTATGGTTTTCCGGCCTTGACTCTTACGCACTGAGATTGTTCCAGATTCTCTGAATCTTTGGATGATATTATGCACTGTAAATGATGATAACTTCAAACTCTTTGCAATTTTTCTCTGAGAAACTCCTTTCTGATATTGCTCCACTATTTTTCGCCGCAGCATTGGGGGGATTGGTGATCCTCTGCCCATCTTGACTTCTGAGAGACACTGCCACTCTGAGAGGATCTTTTTATACCCAATCATGTTGCCAATTGACATGATAAGTTGCAAATTGGTCCTCCAGCTGTTCCTTATATGTACATTTAACTTTTCCGTCCTCTTATTGCTACCTGTCCCAACTTTTTTGGAATGTGTAGCTCTCATGAAATCCAAAAGGAGCCAATATTTGGCATGACATTTCAAAATGTCTCACTTTCAACATTTGATATGCTATCTATATTCTACTGTGAATAAAATATAAGTTTATGAGATTTGTAAATTATTCCATTCCTTTTTTACTCACAATTTGTACACTGTCCCAAGTTTTTTGGAATCGGGTTTGTAACTGTAATGTTGCATCCCTAGTATACAGTAGTTGCACATTAACTTCTTTAAACAGAAATATAACATACGTTAGTTTTCCACTAAATTATTTGATCTGATGAACTTTTTTGTGTCCATGTGTTTTCACTTCCTCAATCACTGTTATAACTCGGAGGAATGATTTGCTGGAGACACCTCATTGTATGTACAAAAAAGCACTGATTTGTTCTAAATAACTTTTGTGTTTGGAAAAAAAGACAATTTTAGTACAACATGCGGGTGAGTTCTTGTAGGTGAACTAACCCTTTAAACTTCAACAAACAACCTGCAAACTGGAACATAATTTTGAGTGGAAGAGCGACAGCAATTTCCCCTTCCCACTCTATCACCCTGCCTTTGCTCCAGCTCCGGGTTTTCAATTTCCTGCTGACTGGTGAAGGAAACGCTGCTTTGAGTGCTCCTGGAGGGAAAGAAAACACAAATGCTTCATTAAAAAAAAAAAAAAAAACTTGCTCCAGGCAGAATCATAAATCTCTCCTTCCACCCTGCAACACTCAGTAATATGGTTTGGAAGACAATCAGTGCCAAACATCTCAGTGCTGTTATACTAAATATCTGCACTCTTGGAAAGCCAGACACTTTAGTTTACAGACCAATTCTCACTATTAACTGACTGTTAACTATGACTTTTGCCTCAATAAACTGATATACAGCTTACTAATAGTTAGTAAGGTAGTGTTTGGTTTAGGTATGGAGTAGGGATCTAAAATATGATAATGCAGAGTAAGGTATTAATATGTGCTTTGTAAGTACTAATAAACAACCAATATGATAGAAATATGCATATGCATCTCTAAATTAAAGTGTTACCGCATGTTGACTGTTCAGTTCAGAGGACCAAAATTAATAATTGCATAATATAATAGTATAAGATCATACGTCTCTTCTGCTCACCAAGGCTGTGTTTATTAGATCAAAAAATACAGTAAAAACAGTAATATTGTGAAGTATTACAATTTTTTTTTTCTATTTTAACATTTTAAAATGTAATTTAATCCTGTGATCAAAGCTGAATTTTCAGAATCATTACTCCAGTCATCTGTCACATGAGCCTTCAGAAATCATTCTAATATGATGATTTAACTCTCAATCCTAATCTTTTGAAACATTTAAATTCATCCTTGCTGAATAAAATCTAACTGACCCCAAACTGTTGAATGGTGGAAATTTGTTGAGAATTTACTGCTTTTGGGTCAGGTTTTGGGATCCCACACATAAAACGTCCCTTCTAACTGACAGATATAATTTTAATATCATTTATATTATTTTCTTTTAGTTTTGATGTGAAATAGTACCCGAGGATGTTCTTTGTGAGTTCTCTATTATATTTTCTTTGTTTTGTCTGTGATGTTGAGGTGCACTGGGAGGGGAATAAGACTGTGGTTTGCTCCACTGAAGCAAAAGACTGGGAATCTTCTGTCTCTGGAGGGGAGGTGAGGGACTAATAGGCGTAATCCTCCCTTAATCCATATACCATTGCCTAAAGTACAAATGCTGTCTGGGTTCTATGTAAATGAAATGATAGATAGAGGCTCTGTTTTAAAACTCAGTAAGACAGACGTATAATAGTACAAAAACAGTGATGCTACTGAATTGTTACTTCATTTTTAAGTAATGTGGAATTATGTATTAATTGATAATGACATATAATTACTTTATTTTATTTGCATCAATATCTAACACACTTTCAGTTATGCAGACCAATTAATATTGGTGTCTCAATGGTTCTGATCAGAGACACGTCTATCAGTGTGTTTAGGGTCTGCATTATTTATGGACTATCATTTTTATTCCAGATTTTAAAAAAAGACTTGGAAATCCTGGCTTAAGACTGAATGTTGACAACTACAATTATGGTTCAATTTGAACTACTGGCTGCATGCTCTCCTCGAGCACTCTTTACATAATATGCAGTTTATAGTTATGATGGCATTGTGATAGCAAGTCTGCCAGGCCCTGAAGAAAAACTCAGAACAAAAACATACAATGAAACATCCACAAACCACATCATTCCCACAGTGCTAAACCTCAAATTAAGTGTTTGGTTTTCTCCAGCAGTGTTTGGAAGTGTGGCCAAACCACTCCACCTTGGACATTGTTCCATGTCTTGTTTCATGTAGTTGTTGGATGGCAAACTTCATTTTTGCCTTATAAAATCTGAATGCAGAGGCTTCTTCCTTACTGATCTCCCATGCAGGCCAGATTTGTGCAGTCTCTTGGTTGACTGGGGCACATTCACAATGTCCCTCATAAGCCTCAAAAACCTTCCCTCTGAGGAGCTCAAGTAGCCCTTTGGATCTTGTCACGATGATACCATTATAAAGTGTGCTTCTTTTTCAAAAGGGATGGTATGTCCAATACAACTACACTTAGACAATAGTATCTAGTTAGTCATGATCTATTACACCCAAAATCTATGTGCTACATATTTTTGCGCTTATTGGAGTATCAACTCTTTAGCTTAGTAATATGCTGTTGTCAGATTTTATGGAATCAACTGTGTCTGTTAAGCTCAGGTCACATTAGCTGACTCAAAATCTCTCAACGATAGAGGATGTCACATCTGCCAACTGTTTTTGCCCTTTCTGTCGGAGGCTGTCATACCAGTTAAGGAAGGAAGAAGTATGACATCAAACAACTGCCTGTGACATTTCTTAATGATTCCCTGTCTGCGATTGCAAATAAGAGCAGGATCTCAGAGCAAACTTACACATTTGTAGCAGACTGAATTAGGATGCAGTTCAAGGAGTGACTTTGCTCTGTGAATGTTTGTAGGGTGTATTTGTCCTGTCTTCTGGGAAACTGTTCATGAATGGGAATGAAAAGCTTTATGGACTACATTTGTGGAAATGTTTCTTGCACAGACTGATCATTTTACTTCATAAGACCTCAATATATCATCAGGAGCCATGGGTATTAATTTTGTATTGCCTGTATCCACCTTATTTTTACCGTAAGAGTGGGCATGGCTATTTGTATCCACTTCCAGCTAATCATATATATATATGTGTGTGTGTGTGTGTGTGTGTGTGTGTGTGTGTGTGTGTGTGTGTGTGTGTGTGTGTGTGTGTGTGTGTGAGAATGTCTGTCCATTGACAGGAATTGCATTGGTAAAACACGGGCAGAAGTTTATCTGCCAAGAGAAGTCTTGCCACAAAATGGAGGATTCAGGCAAATTTGCATCTCAGATCATAAAGATAAACTGTAATACACAAGGTGTCACTTCTTTTAGCTTTTATTTGTGTGCTTTTATTTATCTTTGTCTGCTGCAGTGATCATTTTAAATAATCAACGGTGTTGATCTTGTTTGCATTCTTTGCATACAGACTGCAGGCAGAAACCTGATGCGATTACATGCATGGAAAACAAAAGCACAACATCTGAATCTTAATTAGTGGCATGCATTTGCACATTGATCTGACCTACATTAGTGGATCTGTATTAAGCACACACACACACACACACACACACACACACACACACACACACACACGTACACATACATAAGATCTCTCTGCAGCTGTACGAGAGCCAGTTTTCACTAAAGTGATTTGCTGGCAGCGAAATTATCCAGTCAACATTAGAAAACCCTTGGAAATTATAACAAATAGTGCACTAGTGAAAATGTTTCTGCAATTTTCTCATTTAAAACAAGTTATTTATGTTTTTTCATTACAAATTATATTATCACAGCATAACAAATTATCAGTTTCAGAATATCTTTTGTTTGTTTTAAAGGTTTAAATTCAATTTTGTATCCCAGATTTTGAAACTTTTGAACTGCGCTGTATATGACTGTCACATCTATCTTCATCTAGCTCAGACTCACCCCTACCAATCCATAGCGCCATGACAACGCAATGAAATATGGATTGTTTGGATGCAGTCTGCATTATATAAAGTGCCTCGCTCAGATTTACGGGTCACTTAGGGATGCGCACATAATCCTAAACCATTCTGAAAAGAGCGCGAGGACACACAATCAGTGCTTAAGTTCCCACAAACTCCCACATTTATTCGTCAAGTTTCTCTGAGTAAATTGTTCATAATGGTCGGGTTTTCAAGTGGCCTGAAAAATGCATGAACTAAACTGTCAGGAGCATTGCAGAGAATGTGAAAGTCTGACTCAATGTTAATTTCAGGGTTTACATAATTGATGGAGCCGAGGTGAAAGAGCATTTATCTTCAGACAGCTCTCTCCATCAGAAAATATTATATATGTGCACAGCACTTCCTTTAGGTTCCTAAATTAATCACTCCACAAAAAGCAACATAAAATATAATGGTTTTAGTGCATAGTCATACCTCATATACTTACAAAACATGTTCTTGTAATTTTGCATATGATAATTCTTGTTATTTTCACAGTTGTCATCAAAGCATGTGGCAATTTTAGGGAGTTCAAAGCCTCTTTCATCTCTGGTCAAACAGAACTGTCTGCCTAACATTTGAAATATTGTTTATGAATGTCAATATCTCTCTCATTTGATGCTATCTATCTGCTACCATGTTGTGATTGGACTGGTAATTGGCCTGTGGAAACAGTTTATATTAAGAAGGAGCTAAATATGAATCATAATAATCTATCATTTTTTTTTTTTTATATTAAGAAGGAGATAAATATGAATAATATATATATATATATATATATATATATATATATATATATATATATATATATATATATATATATTATTTTTTTATATATATAGATATATATTATTTTATATATATATATATATATATATGTATGTATGTATGTATGTATGTATAACATGCTTTAGCATGTTAGCACTTCAAAATAAATGTACTTCTAATAAAAGATTCGTAAAATATAATGATTTACAATATTCTTAAAAAAAAATCAGATTTTACAATATTACAATGTGCAATTTATAAAAGTATCCTTAACTGTTTTAGATGTTAGATATCTAATAGTTATCTAATAAAGGTTAGATGAAAGTGTACCCTTTTTAAGTACACTTAAGTGGCCTTTTACAATATTATATCTGGAAGTATAGCTTTTTTAAAAAAATATATATTCTTAAATTTTGAAGTACACTATAAGTGCACATTCAACACAATTAAATGTGTTATATTTACACAAGGAATAGGTTTGTGAAACTTATATTCAAGTCTTAATTGACTGATAATCTTCAACTCCAGTGGGCTTTTAACCACTGTGAAAATGGGATGCAATCCCCAAAAGCATCGCAAGCCAAAGTTGATCTTAGAACCATTGTCACCAATGATCTCCACGATCAACTTAGGCTTGCGATGCTTTTTGGAGATGCAGCTGTTTCTCACACAAAACAACCATACAAGCCTTGGAACTTTGAGTACAAATAAAGTTCAGAATAAACATCTTCTTGTAGATTTTGGAACAAATGAAATGTGTAAATGTTGTTTTTGATTATGGTTACGGATGTTGACGGGGGACTCGTTTAGTTGAAACCTACACATTTGTTTCCAATAAAAAAGGTAGGCTGTTTTTCACTTTGAAATGCAGAGACCACTGTTGATTAGAGCACAGCATGAACGCTCTCTGAGGAGATGCTTGAAGCTCCTCAGCTAGAAGGGTCTGGTCTTAGTCATCACACTGATGGGGCTCTCGTATGAGTGGACTGACATAAGAGGAAGTTCTGGCACCCACTTCCCATTAGTCACCAGCAGCCCCCTCTTTACCTCACACAAGAACACCTACTCACAAACACTTCGGTAAACACAAATCAACAAACACACATAAAATCCCTCACAAAATCACATCTCACCTCAGAAAGGGCCCTTTTACACCTGCACGGCAAAAAAAACAAACAAAAAAAAAGCTTTCTTAATCAGTAATTTATCCATAAACATCATTAAAACAAGATAAAACTGTATCTGAGAATATATAAAAAATTAAGTTTTAAATTAAACATTTTGAATTAAATTGGGACAAACTGTTCATTAAGGATGTGAGTTTGAACCCCAGTGAATGTAAAACTAACATGTATACATTTAATCCACTGTAAGTTGCTTTGGATAAATGCATCTGTCAAATGTTAAAATACATAAATGTTAAAAGGTTTGGGGTCAGTAAGATTTTTTTTAATGTTTTTTACTGTCTCTTATTCTCACCAAGACATTTAGTTTATCATAATAATTATAAATAAAATAGTAAAATAGTGCATTATTATTACAATTTTAAAATAAAGAGAACATATTTTAAAAGTTAATTTATTCCTGTGATCAAAACTGAATTTTTAGCATTATTATTCAAGTCTTCAGTGTCACATGATTCTTCAGAATTCATTCTAAATGCTGATTTGCTGCTCAAGAAACATTTCTGATTTCCAATGCTGAAAATAATTCTTTAAATAATAATAATAATAATAATAATAATAATAATAATAATAATGTAGGTGTACATGAAGTTCAAAGCAATTGATTCATTTTTAGAGTTGCATTTGTAGTATAAACATGATGCATCCTGGACAACAGCATTACATTCCAACATAACAAAGGTTTCTAAAAACACACATTTTATGCCAAAATGTCATTTGTTCTTTGAAATATGACTCGGTCAAACTCTTTCTGAGTTTCACCCATACACAGGTTTTTCTGTTATGATGTTGAGCTGACTTGATCTTTCTGGGTGGAGAATAAGAATATTGTGCTCTTTGTTTGGAAATGGTAGAGACACGTGACTTCCTTGCAATTGTAGTGTAAACACTAATGCATTTTGATGCGTCCTGGACAATGATGAAGGAATGCTTGCTCAACAAACACGCAATCATTCTGCAAAAACAAGCACTTTAAACTTTGTGAGTTTTTCAAACAATAAAACAACTGTCTGACTGATAAAATATTTCATGGAACATCTTCCATGTGACTAACATCATCATGCAGTGACTGTGTCTTTAAAATATCAACAAGCATTCCAGAAATATCACATTTGAAGTGACTATTTGTTCTAGCTTTATTTTATTTATTTATTTTTCTTTTAATCAACACTTGTATATGTTACGACATACAGATGCATTGGGATGTACAGATACTGGATTAATGTTTCTCCAATGTTAAAAAAGCATTGTAATCTAAAAAAAAAAAAAAAAAAATTGAAACGCAAATGTATTGTGTGTGCACTGATTTATCACTACATCAAGTTTCCCAGCTATTTAACTTCCTCCATGCGAATGTATGTAATGTAATCTACAAATGGAAGAGATTTCAGGCCACTGGCACCGGCAGTGTGTTCAGGCTGAGATGCCCCACCTAATTCAACTCAAAAGCAGATTACAGCTTGTTTCAGGAACTCTTCAAGAACCCTAGGAGGTCAGCAAGAGATCTACAGAAACAGTCAATGTTCACCAATCAATAATTGTATTCAATGTGCAATTGTAGTGTCATTTTTAAAAATGTAAAAGTAAATTTTAAAACCATTGTTCATCTTGTTCAATAACTCGCATGCCCTGAAATTGCAAGATGTCAAGGAAAACTTTGCAGTGTTAATTTAATTAGATATCACATATAATTTGTGTAAAACAAAGTGTTGCACATTTTATTGATACTGAGATGAATATGTATATTTTGTAAAATGATTGCAACTGTTTTTTATCAATTAATTAGAAGCACCACAATTCAACTGTATTATAAAAGTAATTTTAATGCAATAATTATGACTTGTAATAATAATAATAAATAATAATACATTTTATTTAAAGGTGCCATTCAGAGCACTCAAGGACACCATACAAAATCAAGACAACAATACAACAAACAACAACTATTGACATTAAATAATTTATAATTGATCAGAGAATGCTAATTTAAACAAGTAAAATTTAAGACATGATTTAAAAGTAGTCAGACCAAGCCAGTGAAGATGGTAGAGAACTGGATTGATATACTCAGTGGAGGAAGTTCTAGTAATTATACAGGAAGCTGAATTCTGGAACAACTGAAGTTTTTAAAGGAGTTTGAAGGTAGCCCAAAAAGAAGAGAGTTACAATAATCAATGCGAGAGGTAACTAGAGCATGTACAAGAATAGCTCTGGAATTTGGTGTTACGAAATGGACGAAGGCGGCTGATGTTTTGTAAAAAAGATATGCAGACCAAGTAATATTGTTCACATGATTTTCAAAAGTTAAAGTACTATTGAGGTTGACACACAGACTTTTAACCTGAGTAGATGGGGAGAATTTAGAGTTATCAACAGAAATGAATGAAAACTAATGCCATATTTCCTGAAAATTTTACCAAGGGGTAGTAAATAAATAGTAAATAAAAGAGGGCCCAAAACAGAGCCTTGAGGAACACCAGCTGTTAACATGTGAAAAGTATGATCTGAAATTTTTAAGTTGAACAAACTGAGTGCGCCCAAAGAGATAAGATCTGAACCAACTAAGAGGGACACCAGTAATACCTATAGAGAGTAGTCTATCTAAGAGAACTTGATGAGAAATTGTATCAAAAGCTGCAGTTAAATTGAGTAGAATAAGAAGAGTTAAATGTCCACAATCGGCTGACATCAGCAGATCATTAATAACTTTTACCGTGACAGTCTCTGTACTATGCAAAGGCTGGAAACTAGACTGGAATTTTTCTAACAGTCTATTTTTAAAAGATGATAATGAACATGAGATGAAACAACTTTTTCCAAAATTTTTGAGAGAAAGGGAAAATTGGATGAAAGTTAGCAAAATTATAAGTGTCAGCTCCCTGTTTCACATTTTTGAATGCAAACTCCAGTGTAACTCTGAGAAAATGGAACGTTGTCAAGGGCCACGTTAGGTAGCATCAGGTACATCAGTCAGGTGCAGATTAAGAATCACGGAGCTGCTGATTCATTTTTTCCCCCCCTGTGAAAACAGAGCATCGTCAGAGGCCGTGTTTAGAAGTGTTAGGTTAACCAGTCAGTAAAGATAACGGAGTCGCAGATTTCCCTAATTAGATATAAAACTGTTCTTTGAACCTTCTAGTAAAAAACGACCAGAAAAGGCAGCAGTAATCGAACATTTTAAACAAACAAACAAACTAAAACCGTCGAGGAGCAGGGGCAGCAGTACACGCCAGCGTTTATCCCAGAAGTTGAATATCATTTGTGAGGTCCATGCATTCCATGGCCCATGCAAATGCATTGCATTAGCTCATGAATAATTGTAAGCAGAGTTATAAATGCATCACAATATTTATCTATTCATTGTTATAACTTTAGAGAGCATAATGCATTAAAACACAAGACAAACAGACATTCAAATATTATGATGCATTTTAACTTTGATTGCAGTTATTTATGAAAAGATATAAGCACTACAACATACATTATAATTACCTTTATAAAAACACAACATGATTGAGATGGACAAGGTTGGTACAGGTTATACGAGCATCTTTATTTCCACAAATAGATTGCCAACTCAAACAGGTAAGTATCAACATAAACAGTCTCAGGAAGCTCACTTAACTGAAGATATAAATCCTTATCTCCTTCTTGCAGGTAATTCCACACAAATCTCAGAAGTCCATTCAAGCAAATCCAACAGGAAAGTCACAGTCCAGGAGAAACGGGATCCAAACTGCAAGTAAAGGAAGCCTATCCATAGCATGCAACCTTGAGACCAGACAACCATGTGTGTTTCGTGCTGGCTTATGAAGAGGGACTGATGAGGCTGAGGTCAGACAGGTGTGATGATTGTTGAGTGCGCACAGGTGGTAGCCAGAGGTGATGATGGGAACTGTAGTGTGTTGAGATCCTGAGGGTGGTGTGGAGGTGGAACAGGAGGAGGGACTGAGGGCCAGGTCCATGCAACAAAGCACCTGGAGACTGAGGCAGACCAGGAAGCCAGCCAGAACAGAGACATCAGAACTGAAGACCACCAGGCTGAAGTAAGCAGAGCTAAGGCCCACCAGGGTGGAGCAGGTGAAATAGAAGCCCTCCAGGGCAGAGCCGAGGCCCACCAGGGAGGAGCAGGCGGAACTGGCCTAACAATGGCTTCTACGACCACAAGCCAGGTAGAGAGTTTGCAGACGGCCTTCCTGGCCATGACAGGACTGGCTGACAGTACGGTATCTTGAACAGGAAGCTGAGAAGATTTGCATATGGCCTCCTTCGCTGAGGCAGGACATCCAAAGGATTCAAAAACTGTCTCCTTGACCACAACAGGACAGGTAGAGAGTTTACCAGTAATTGTCAATGCCATGAAAGGAGCTGAAACTGACACAACCACTTCAGGAGGTTCTGCAGCAAAAGCAACCATCTTGGGAGGAGTTTTAGTGAGTTCAAGGACTTAAGTGACCTTTGGGGAGGAATCAAGGAGAGAAGTAAGCTTTAGTGTGGACTCATGAACTGTAGTCAGCTCTGGGAAGAACTCATTAATTAGAGCGGATTCCTGGCTTAACTCTAGAGCAAGATCAGGAACCTAGCTGAGCTCTGGGATGAGAGCGGGATTCTGGTTGAGCTCTGGGATGACTACTGGATCGCCTCCTTGTTCAGATCCTGAAGTCAGCACTGGAGAGTGTTCAGAGACTAAAGCCTGTACTGAGCTCTAGTTAAGGGCTGGAGCCTGCAATGGACTTTGGTCAGGGGCTGGAGCCTGCACTGGACTCTGGTCCGGAACAAATACCTTCTCTGGGCCAAACTCGAGATCAGAAGCTCTCTCTGATCCAAACTTGGGAACAGAAGCCCTCTGGGCCTAATTTGGGAACAGCAGCCTTCTCTGGGCTACACTCAGGAACAGGAGCCCTCTCTGGCCTAAACTCAAGAACAGGAGCCCTCTCTCTGGGCTGGACTCTGGAACAGGAGCCCTCTCTGGGCTAGATTCTGGAATGCAAGGTTTCTCTCGACTCTGGTCAGGGGCTTGAACAGATCTGGAGTTGTGCTCTAAGATGGGTGCATGGTCTGAATGGGATTCTTGTAGGGGCCTTTGGACTGAATGTAAACTTAGTTTTAATTCACTGGTGCAAGTGGGCTCTGATGAAAATTTAAGGGTTAGAGTAGGCTCTGATGCAGACTCAGGGGCCAGAACAAACTCTGTACTGAATTTTGGGGCCGGAGCAGACTTGTGACTGAACTCTAGAATTGGAAAAGACTCTGAATTAGTTCAGACTGTAATGGATTCTAGATTGAACTTAATGTAATGAGCAGACTCGGGAGCTGGAGCCGACACTGGAGCGGACTCTGGGGCTGGAGCCGACACTTCAGTGGACTTAGATAGCTCCCAGACTGCAGAGGATACTTAAGTGGATGTAGGAGCAGACCTTGAAATGGCCCATGCACTCAGAACAGCCATGAGGTTAAAGGTGAAAACAGCTTTCTTGACTATGGCAGCAGTTGTGAGATTGGGCAGCTCTGTAGTGGCTTCTGTGGCCTGCTGTTATAGAGCAGGTTGTCTAGGAACCTCTGAGACCACCAAACTAAAGACCACAGGGGTCAGGTCCTCCAGGACCACTGGACTTGGGATCTCAGAAGTTGGGTCCCCCTGGAGCACAGGACTTGGGACCACCAGAATCGGGTCCTCCAGGACAACCAGACTTGGGATCTCCGGAGTTGGGTCCTCAAGAAATGCATTGTAGACTCGGCCTTACCCGGGGGAGGCTCTCACAAATGGAGATTGTGTGGGCACTGGATCAGACTTAGGGACTAGACTAAGTTCTGAAACTGACACGGGGACTGGACAGAGATTTGGAGTCATGCCTGGGACTGGAGTGAGTACTAGTACGACGGCCACCTTGTGTGATGTCTGGCCATCAGTTGCCATGATCAGTGTTCACTGACAATCAGCAGCCATAATGGGTGATAACAAAAGCTGGGTGGCTATGACAGGTAATGACTGAAGGTCAGCGTCCGTGTTGCATGCAGACTCGGGATTGGTGGCCATGACTGGTGATGACTGGTGATCATCAGCCACTTTGCCTACGGTGAATGCTGATCCAACTATCCAAAGAGTGAAATTGATGTAAGAATCCAACTCCCAGCTTGGATCAGCCATAGTCACAACGAACCGGATATTATCATCCAGTCCTTACCAAAATCCCCCCATTAAAGTAAGGTCATCACCGGATGCCCAGCTACAGCAGTTGAGGAAGTCCTGGACATACAATTTCAGATCCCGGCCTTTCTGACAGAGGAACCGGGTGATGGTAGACTGGTTGCAGTCATTACTCCAAAGAGTTATGTTGATGAAGGCCCATTGTCCTCGCGTGCTGTCTTAAGTTTGGTCTGGTCTTCTGTCACAACAGGAATGAGATGGACAGGTACAGGTTATATGAGCTTCTTTCTTTCCACAAATAGATTGCCAACTCAGATGGGTAAGTATCAACATAAACAGTCTCAGGAAAAAACAGTCTCACTCCTTCTTACAGGTAAATCCACATAAAACTCAGAAGTCCATTCAAGCAAATCCAACAGGAAGGTCACAGTCCAGGAGAAATGGGAGCCATCGGTAAGTGAAGGAAGCTACGGATAGCATGCAACCTTGAGACCAGACAACCATGTCTGTTTGGTGCTGTCATATGAAGAGGGACTGATGAAGCTGAGGGCAGCCAGGTGTGGTGTTTGTTGAGTGCGCACAGGTGGTAGCCAGAGGGGATTATGGGAACTGTTCTGTGTTGAGATGGCTGAGCTGGTGACTATAACATATAATGCATAATACATTTGTCAGGGCTCAGGTTTGATCTGTCTCTTTCTCCTGGAGGAACCTTTGTTTTTGTTTCTGTTTGCACGTGCTAGCCCGATCAGCTGTTTGCATTTTGCGATCAGCATGGTCGTGCACGTGTTGATTGTTTTGGGTTTTCACTTGCGCGTGTCAGCCGCATTCAGCTGATTGCGCTTTGCAATCAGCGCGGTCGTGTATGCATTCACAGCTGTTTGTCATTTCCTCATTTATTTTTTCCTTATTTAAATCTCATGTTTTTCTCTTAGTCTTTGCCAGTGTGTTTTTGTTGTTAACGCTTTTTATGCGTTTCTTGTTTTGGTTCATCAGTTATAGTTTTGTATTTTTTTCAGTTTTTCTTTTTTCTGCCCAGTTATTGCTACTGCTGTCTGGACTGTCAATGCTCCTTGGCCAGTGGTCTGTTCATCGGGACTATTGGATTTTTTCTCTGGATTATTATCTTGTTTTGTGGATCTCTTTGAATCTGCCTGGATTATCATCTTTAATGACCATCGCCTGTTTCTGACTACCGCTCGCCTGGAATGTATCTGTTTGGACTCTGATCTCTTCTGTTGAGTTCTTGAATTGTGGATCTGGAATTCGATTTATCACTGAATAAAACTCTTGTTGCATTTCTACTGCATTTGGGTTCTTCATTTCAGTGAAACCTGACATAACACACTGGCCATTATGGACCCAGCAGAAGAAGCTCAGCTCCGAGCTGTCGTTGAACATCAGGGAGCGATGTTGAATCATCAGGCTGAGGAACTTTCACATGCTCGTCACACCATGGATGCCTTGGTTGCACGAGTTACTGAGCTCTCGGACAAGTTACGCTATCTTCAGCCCGTCGATCTCAATGTTTCGTCTGCAGCACCCCAACAGGCCACTGGTCTGAGCCACGTATTAATAACCCTCCTATTTATGCTGGTGAACCAACTAATTGTCGATCATTTCTTATTCAGTGTGCAAGTAGTTTTTTTCACTTCAACCCCAGACTTATGCATTAGACAGATCCAGAGTGGCTTACGTGATTTTCTCTTCTGGCTGGACGCGCCCGCGACTGGGGTACTGCCATATGGGACTCGCGCTCTTTGTGCTGTGATGACTTTAAATCATTCAAAGCCGAGATGATAAAAGTATTTGACAGATCCGTGTTTGGCAAAGAGGCTTCCCGGCAATTGGCTTCGCTGCGTCAAGGCAAGAGGTCAGTTGCTGATCATTCTATTGAATTTAAGACTCTTGCAGCTACAAGTGAGTGGAACTCAGCAGCTCTGGTGGCTCGTTTTTTGGATGGATTAGTGGCAGATGTTAAGGACGAGATCTACGCACGTAACCCTCCGGACCTGCTTGACGATATTATTGATCTCGCTATTCGTTTGGATTCCCGTATGGAATTGAGGCGTAAAGTTCGGGGAAATACCAGCTGGATGCGGCCAGAACCGTCTGTTTCCTTCTCTGCTTCCCGAGCTCCTGAATCGTCTGACCTTGAGCCTATGCAGCTGGGGAGAATGCGTCTTACTGCTGAGGAGAAACAACGCCGACTTTTAAAGGGGCTTTGTTTATATTGTGGCGGTCATGGGCATATTGCAGCCGGCTGTCCGTTAAAAGCCAACGCCCACCAGTAAACAGGAGAATTCTGGCGGGCGGTACTTCAATTTCTCCATCAGAGGGTTCTCGTACTCTCATTCCTGCTTCAGTGTTACTGAATGGCTCGGTCATTAAATGCTCTGTGTTAATTGATTCGGGTGCAGAGGGGAATTTTGTTGATGTTGAATGGGCTCATCACTATGGCCTGCCCGTTCATTCCCTTTCCTCTCCTCTCATCGTTCACTCCCTTAATGGACAGCAGCTCATGGCAGTTACTCAGATCACTGGTCCGGTGAGTTTAATTACCTCTGGTAACCACCGGGAGGAAATAGAATTTTATTTATTTAACTCCCCTTCTGTTTCTATTTTATTAGGTCATCCTTGGCTTTCTCTTCATAACCCACATATTAACTGGGCTGAGAATTTAATTCTTTCTTGGAGTTCTCGCTGTCATGCTGCTTGTCTTGTGTCTGCTCCGTCTTCTGTTGTTTGTTCTGTGTTGCAGGAGGAGGAGGTGGATCTTTCTCTGATCCCTGGCATGTACCACGATCTGCGTGCGGTCTTCAGTCGGTCCCGAGCTGCCTCTCTTCCTCCCCATCGACCGTATGATTGTGCTATCGATCTTCTTCCCGGCACTTCTCCTCCTCGCGGACGTCTTTTCTCTTTGTCTGCACCTGAGCGGGTGGCCATGGAGAAGTATTTATCAGATTCTCTAGCAACAGGTTTGATTCGTCCCTCTTCCTCTCCAGCAGGAGCGGGGTTCTTTTTCGTGAAGAAGAAGGATGGCTCTTTGCGCCCCTGCATTGACTATCGTAGGCTGAATGACATAACTGTTAAGAACAGGTACCCCCCCTGCCTCTTATGTCTACAGCCTTCGAGGTCCTGCGGGGTGCAAAGTTCTTCACAAAATTGGATCTATGCAATGCTTATCATCTAGTTCGGATTAGGGAGGGGGATGAATGGAAGACGGCCTTTAACACACCCACCGGGCATTTTGAATATCTCGTTTTACCTTTTGGGATGTCCAATGCCCCAGCCGTCTTCCAAGCGCTCGTCAATGACGTGCTGAGAGATATGATTAACGACTTTGTCTTTGTGTACCTGGATGATATTTTAATTTTTTCTCAATCATTCCAGGTGCACGTCAGACGAGTACTTCAGCGGTTGCTGGAGAATCAATTGTTCGTGAAGGTGGAGAAGTGTACTTTTCACACCCAGTCGGTTTCGTTCTTGGGGTCGATCATCTCGGCGGAGGGGATTCGCATGGACCCTGCGAAGGTTGGAGCTGTCTCTGACTGGCCGGTACCTGGCTCAAGAAAAGCTTTACAACAGTTTTTGGGCTTTTCTAATTTCTATAGGCGTTTTATTCGAAATTTCAGCCAGGTGGCGGCCCCTCTGACAGCGTTAACCTCCACCAAATCCAAATTTTGTTGGTCTAGTGTTACTCAGGCAGCTTTTGACGATTTGATATCCAGGTTCACTACTGCTTCCTATTCTTATTTTGCCGGATCCTAGCAGACAGTTTGTGGTGGAGGTGGACGCGTCAGAGGTGGGTGTCGGAGCAGTTCTTTCCCAAAAATCCCCTCATGATAATAAGTTGCATCCTTGTGCTTATTTTTCTCATCGCCTTTCTCCCTCAGAACGAAATTATGACATCGGCAACAGAGAGCTGCTGGCAGTACGCTTGGCTTTGGGGGAGTGGCGTCACTGGTTGGAGGGGACGATAATTCCATTTCTGGTGTGGACTGATCATAGAAATCTGGAGTATATTCAATCGGCAAAACGGCTGAACTCCAGACAGGCTCGTTGGGCACTGTTTTTTGGGCGCTTCAACTTTGTGTTGTCTTACAGGCCGGGTTCTAAGAATGGTAAGCCCGATGCTCTGTCCCGGCAGTTTGACGTGCCTGTTGACGAGTCTCCTCCTGACACCATTTTGCCTTTGGGCCGTGTGGTGGGGGCCGTTACCTGGGGTGTCGAGGGCCGGGTCAGGCGAGCATTAGCTCAGGTTGAGGTGCCCATGGGGTGTCCGGCGGGTCTGTTATTTGTGCCTGATACAGTCCGCACCGCCGTCTTGCAGTGGGGTCACTCTTCTAAACTCACGTGTCATCCTGGTGTGAGGAGGTCGCTGGCAGCCATCCGTCAGCGTTTTTGGTGGCCGGCCATGGCTGAGGACATCCGTCGGTTCGTGGGTGCTTGTGAGGTTTGTGCTCAAAACAAATCTTCCAATCAACCTTCCGTTGGTCTGCTTCATCCCCTCCCTATTCCTTCCCGCCCCTGGTCACATATTGCCCTGGATTTTGTTACTGGTTTCCCTCCATCCAGTGGCAATACTGTGGTCCTTACTGTTGTGGATCGCTTTTCTAAGGCGGTTCACTTCATTCCCCTTCCTAAACTCCCTTCAGCTAGGGAGACGGCCCGGGTGGTCATTGACCACGTCTTCCGGATTCCTGGTCTTCCGGAGGATGTGGTCTCTGATAGGGGGCCCCAGTTCGTGTCCCAGTTTTGGAGGGAATTCTGTCGACGACTGGGTGCCTCCGCCAGTCTGTCCTCAGGATTCCATCCGCAGACCAACGGCCAAACCGAGCGTGCAAACCAGGATCTCGAGCGGATGCTCCGATGCCTGGCTTCCCATAACCCCTCCTCCTGGAGTCAGCAGCTAACTTGGGCTGAATATGCCCATAACTCCTTGCCGGTGTCCTCGACTGCAGGGGCTTTCCCCGTTCATGTGTTGCCTTGGTTATCAACCCCCTCTGTTTCCTTCTCAGGCTGCTGAGGCCGCAGTTCCCTCAGTCCAGGCGTTTATGCAGCGCTGTTATCGTACCTGGAGGAGGGCCAGGGAAGCGTTGGTCCGGTCTGGGGGACGCACTAAAAGAGCTGCTGACCGCCGTCGGACTGTGGCACCCAGGTATGTTTGTGGGCAAAGGGTGTGGCTCTCTACTAAAGATCTGCCACTTCGGGTTCCGGCCCGTAAGTTGGCACCCAAATTTATAGGGCCTTATCCCATTGTCAAGGTGGTCAGTCCGGCGGCGGTGCGGCTTCGGTTGCCTCAACCTTTCTGTCGTGTCCATCCTGTCTTTCATGTTTCTCGTTTTAAACCTGTTCTACGTTCTTCCCATTCTCATGTTTCTATTCCCACCCCCCCTCCTCCCCTGATGATTGAGGGCGCTCCTGCCTTTATCATCAGGCGGATTCTTGATTCCAGGCGCCGTGGACGGGGCTTTCAATATTTAGTGGATTGTGAAGGCTACGGTCCGGAGGAGAGATCTTGGGTCCCAGCTCGTGACATTCTGGACCGCTCGCTCATCGTGGAGTTTCATCGTCGTCAGTCTCCCTCGACCAAGAGTACGCCGGGTGGCGTTCCTGGGAGGGGGGGTACTGTCAGGGCTCAGGTTTGATCTGTCTCTTTCTCCTGGAGGAACCTTTGTTTTTGTCTCTGTTTGCACGTGCTAGCCACGATCAGCTGTTTGCATTTTGCGATCAGCATGGTCGTGCACGTGTTGATTGTTTTGGTTTTCACTTGCGCGTGTCAGCCGCATTCAGCTGATTGCGCTTTGCAATCAGCGCGGTCGTGTATGCATTCACAGCTGTTTGTCATTTCCTCATTCATTTTTTTCCTTATTTAAATCTCATGTTTTCTCTTAGTCTTTGCCAGTGTGTTTTGTTGTTAACGCTTTTTTATGCGTTTCTTGTTTTGGTTCATCAGTTATAGTTTTGTATTTTTTTCAGTTTCTTTTTTCTGCCCAGTTACTGCAACTGCTGTCTGGACTGTCAATGCTCCTTGGCCAGTGGTCTGTTCTTCGGGACTATTGGATTTTTTTGCTCTGGATTATTATCTAGTTTTGTGGATCTCTTTGAATCTGCCTGGATTATCATCTTTAATGACCATCGCCTGTTTCTGACTACCGTTCGCCTGGAATGTATCTGTTTGGACTCTGATCTCTTCTGTTGAGTTCTTGAATTGTGGATCTGGAATTCAGCAGTTCAATTTATCACTGAATAAAACTCTTGTTG
Source organism: Cyprinus carpio (assembly GCF_018340385.1). Lineage (NCBI taxonomy): Eukaryota > Metazoa > Chordata > Actinopteri > Cypriniformes > Cyprinidae > Cyprinus > Cyprinus carpio. Next base: position 2,100,563 of record NC_056611.1, read on the forward strand.
CATTTCTACTGCATTTGGGTTCTTCATTTCAGTGAAACCTTAGGCTTAAGTAAAATGTTACCAAATTTAATTAAATTTTTACAACACTATGTTGTAAGCATGTTGGACTGGATAATCAAAAGTTCTAGACACACTTGCAGTCTTCATGTCCACATGAACACTTGGGCCAATTACAGAAAATATGTCATATGTGTAGGGCTGCCCCCTAATAGTCGACTAAACGTTAGTTGACCAGAAGAGGCTTGATCAACCAAAATTTTATTAGTCACTTAGTCTGTGGATTTTTTTTTTCTGTGACTAAGTCATGCAGTCTGTGACGGACAGATCGTTAACAGCTAGTCTATGGTAATACAGTACACCGACGGGCAGGACATACAAACGCTTTACTTTAATTCATCGACCTCTCAAATATGGCTTATCATCTGAAATATGTAAGTATTAGCAACTTTACACGGCCGCTCAATCTAATGTTAACCTAGAGAAATGTCCACTATTCGAGAGTCTGTGTAGAAGCTGACTAGGAGCACACTCACTGCAGGACAGATGGAGGCGCTGGTGTAGTGCCGAATTCTAACTTCGCCAGATTATTACCCCTCTAGGTAGGTTTAGAGTTAGGTGTGGGGGAGGGGTTAGAATTAAGCAATCAGGTAGCGATTTCAACGAGGGGGGTAATAATTTGGCAGGGAGTCGCAAATGGGAACAACACCTGTGCGCTCACATGCTCTTAAAATAATCCATCATTTTTTGGTTGTACAGATAAGTGTAATACATCTTTCAAATCTGTAAAGACACTATGTTTGTGTGCACTCATATTGTGTGCACTCACAATATGATACAATACATTTTGTAAAATAATGAAAGCAAACAGGATGCGCTTTCTGCCATCTCGGTCTGTGAATTTGAACGCAAAACTCTGTGTATATCTTTGTCTTACAGACATTAAAAAATATATCTATAGAGAGTGAAATGTATACTTTGTAATCCATATGAAACATGAATACAGGCACATCCACTACTGCGGGGTCAGTGTCGACGACTCTTACATGTATCACACAATATGTTCAACATTTTGTTTATAGAATTTTTGTATTTTAGATGCAGTGTTATTTTTTTTTTTAGATTAGGGATTAGTAGTTGTTGCTTCTGCATGTACTTGAGTGCTTTTTAGGCTATGTATGCCATTAAAGGCTCATTATAATGATTTAAATTGTTTATTAATAGTTGACTAATGCTTCAAATGAAGGACTACTAGTAGACCACAAAAATCCTAAGTCGAGGGCAGCCCTACATATGTGTACGTTCTGTTCTGTTTTGCACTAGTTCCACTGCTGTTTTGGTCTAGTTCCGATGCTATTGACCAATTTGTATGTATTTTATGAGGTGGCTAATTTGTAGGAATTCTTACGACCTTAGGTGTAGGTAAATCGTACAAATTCATACAAATTGTGTAACTCATAAAATACATATAATTTAGCAAAGATCGTATGAATTTGTACGAGTGAGGTCATATGAATTCATATAAATTAGACACCTCATAAAATATGTATGAATTGCTGTGAGATCGGGCTGCTAGTTCTCCTTGTATCTGTGTTTGACCTAGTCTCATTTGTTCCTATTTTCCTGCCACAAGTTTGTTTCCTAGGTTGCTCATTGGTTCATTGATTATGCTCACCTGCCCTTCCTTGTTTGTTTGTCTGTTTACATAGCCATCAATTTCTGTTGTTCATGGTCCGTTCTCATTATTACATGATTTGTTTGCTCTTGTTTTGTATATTGTCTTGTATGAAGTATATTTTAGTTTACCATAGATGGTTGTCAGATTCAGTAGTACACTTTAAAGGGGTCATATGATGTTGCTAAAAATAACATTATTTTGTGTGTTTGGTGTAATGAAATGGGTTTATGCATTTTAAATTAAAAAAAAACACATTATTTTCCACATACTTTACATTATTGTTTCTCCTCTATGCCCCGCCTTTCTGAAACACGTAGATTTTTACAAAGCTCATCGTTTTGAAAAGCGAGGTGTGCTCTGACTGGCCAGCTATCCAGTTCATTGCGATTGGCCGAATCCCTCAATTGTGTGACGGAATGTTACGCCCCTTACTATACTGTGATGACATGTGTCCCAGAGTGCCGAGACAAAAACATTAAAACCCATCATAAACCAGGCATTTGTTGCATCCAGTGGGGACATAATAACAGATTATAATAACAATACCAGCGGTTCTCAATTCCAGTCCTCGCACCCCCAGCTCTGCATATTTTGCATATCTCTCTTTGTTAACAAACCTGATTCAGATCATCAGATCATTAGAGGTGAGCTTTATGCATGAACTGTGTTCCGATTGACATGGTCCATACACGGTGTTCATTGCTCCCTACTCCCTGAGCAGGGGAAATCTGTTGAAGTTTACTTCACTTCGTAACATTCATTCACAGATTTGCACTGTGCAACGTCTTCACACATGGACAAGTGTGACATTATATACCTCTGTAAATAAATACAATTTAAATTCACATCTGGAACTTATACGTTCACTTCGAACTGGAATCATGTCTGGTGATGTCCACTTCGCAGGGCACTTACGTAAATAGAACAAACGTCTGAAGCAATAAGAGAAACATACAAAATGTGCAGAGCAGGGGGGCGCGAGGACTGGAATTGAGAACCGCTGACTTAAACTGTCTTTTTACACATTGCGTTGCATCGCACTGCCCCACGTAAACATAAAACCATGTCTGCATTTGTGATCAGAGAAACGACAAACAACAAGCGCTACTCTACAATGCTCAAAACTCACGTTTGAATCATCAGTGGCAAATAATTTAAATATATAAACGTACTTACAGAATGTGAGTCAGAACTGCCGGCATTGTTGTCTACTCTCCCAGGATCAGGAAAGCAGTCCTACATAAAATTCACTGCACACATCTGAATATTTGGGTTGAAAAGTTCTGGAACAGTGTTGTAAATACAACTTAACCACTGATTTCTAGTCTGCATTTGTGATCAGAGAAACGACAAACAATAAGCTCTACTCTACACTGCTCAAAACTCGCGTTTGAAGCATCAGTGGCAAATCCTTTAAATATGTAAATGTAGTTACAGACTGTGAGTCAGAACAGCCGGTATTGTACTGTAGTCTACTCTCCCCTAGGATCAGGAAACAGTCCTCCATAAAATGCATTGCACACATTTGAATATTTGGGTTGAAATTTTCTGGAACACTGTTGTAAATAAAACTTAACCACTGATTTCTAGTTTGGAAGACCAAACAAAGTAGTTTCACTTTCACAAAGAAACACACAGCTTTCCGACATGGCGCCGGTGGCATCAGCGAGAATAAAAGTTACGCCTTCTTTCTTTGCATGAACATTTGGGTGGTGTTATTTCAAAATTGAAATCGCATTATATGACCCCTTTAACCATATTTCAAAGACAACATAAGTGACTCACTTAAGTGGGTCTTAAGTTAACTTAAGCTCATCAGCAAAGTGTATTTAAAATAAATGTAAACTAAAACACATTTTCATTTTACTGACATGCAATTCAGTGTCTGAAGACATTACATTAAGTTCACACTGAAGTTAGTTCTTTTAAAATATAATATTTCTAAAATTAGTACTCTAATTTAAAAGTGAGTGTGCTTCCTCATATGGGTATATCGACACATCACACCTTGTTTAGATCAAATATCTTTCAATAAGACACATTCATTTGGGCAGAAATTCTGTAACTCACCTAAAATTATTCATTATATTCTTATTATTAATTCTTATTTATCACTGGTTTGCTTATGGTGCAAAATCTCAGCATCCCTTGCCAGGATTGAATCGAAGTTGGCTTTTGCATATGCAGTGGTGTATAATGTTAAGTTGTTCAACAGTGTGTATAAAAATCAGTGAGCCAGAGCCAAGGCAGCATGAGAATACTTCATGAATTATTCTGTGACTATATATTACATACATATACAGTATGTCAGAAAACAAGTACTTGAAAGTGAATATTCATTGTTTTGGATTTAAACTTTGGGAATGTGACGCATTTATTGTTTTTGTTGTTGTTGTTTTTTCCCTCCAGGTGATGAGTCACAGTGAGCTGAAATGTGAATGTGTGGAAAAAAAGAACAGACTTGAAATAAGGCATGGACGAAAAGAAGACATTGCAAAAAACTTCCATTTAAGAAGGCAAAATCCAGTCTATGATCTCCCTGCAAATCAAAGGTAACTGTGCAGTATAATATAACCACTCCTATAATATAACCACTGGGATATTGTTTATATGATATGATATACAGTGAATATGAGGGGAAAAAACTCTCATAGGGACATTTTTTTGCATTTGAGTTGTTTTGAGATATAACCATGTACCAAATGCATAAATGTAATGTAAAATATGTAACTTGGAATACTGGCATGTCAGTCCTGAAATGTATTATAACTGTAATATAACTGCATTATATAGGCTACATCATGCAGTGAGTTGCACTTTAATATTTTAAGCCGATTCAAGGCTTGTCAGAAACAAATTTTGTCCAAAAAAAAAAAAAAATCTCATTTGTGTGATGTCATTAAAATTATTTTATTGCTCCTGATCGCAAATGAGAATGAGCAAGCGGCACTTACCGGATGTTGCGTGCTTCTGTAGCTGAAAATTGGCAGCCACCAAGAAAAAATATCAAACTACTGTGTGGAAGTGCGGAACCCAGAAGGAGGTTCTGGTGGAGGACAGGCACCCGGGAGGAAGACGGCAAACAGAGTCCAGGGTGGAAACGATGGAGGGAGGAGCCAGGGAGGAGACAAGAGGAGCCAGGGTGGACCAGATGGAGGGAGGAGCCAGGGAGGAGACCGAAGGGATTTTGAGCAGGAGGAGCCAGGTGGGACCCAGGCCACAGCCATGAAGGCGACCCACGGTGGAGTCGATGGAGGGAGGAGCCATGGTGGAGGAAGGGCTGATAACTCCAGGGGGCCGACTGACGGTGGCGGAGCAGGTGGAGGAGGAACCCGATGCAGAGACAGAGAGCCGATGAGCCATGGTGACGAAGTGGATCTGAAGGTCCAAAGCAGAACAGATGGCTCTGGCGACTGGGATCTGGAAGGACGCAGTGGAGCAGGAGTGACAGAAGGCCGAGGTGGAGCCGAAGGGAAGAAGGAGCCTGACAGAGCCTGAGGGATGGAGGGAAGAGGCACAGCCGCTCCAGCTCCGCTCTGGGTTCACCATTTCCCATTTCGCATTCATCCATTGCCATTTTAAGTGAAAAACTCAACGCTCCGACTTTCAAAAAATCCGCCGCTCCGCTCAAATACTCTGGTCCCGAGGTGACAGATGGTCAATGACAGACCAAGGTGGAGCCGGAGGGACAAAGGAGCCAGTGGACTGCCGGGCCACGGCGGAAAGGAGGGAGCTAGGAGCCAAGGTGGAGCCGCTGGCTCGAAGGGCCGAGATGGAGTCCAGGACTCAAAGGCTGGAGACGGAAGCAGTGGATCCTCCATTCCTGATGTCGATGGAGACTGGCAGACCTGCGGTGATCCCACTGCACAGATGGTGGGCTGAGGGTGAGCAGAGAGGCTGCCAGATGACAGCAGTGGAGGAGGCAGGAGTGGGAGGGTGGGTGGTGATTTGTGATTCTCCGGGCTTTCTGGGATGGTTTGCGCTGCCCACACACCAAAATATAATTCCAAGCCCCAGGAATGGGTCAGACAGGGGAACGACAGGGCTGGCCGCCAGTTCAGGGCAGACAGAAAGTTCATAAATGGCCTCCTTCGCCAAAACAGGACTGATAGGGAGTTCAGACTAAGATGAGAGGAGAGCAGGCAGGTCGGTATATATATCTATCAAATCCCGTTCAACATCCAAAAGTCCCGGATACAGTTTAAACACCCTCAGCCATGAGGCAGTGGGTGGAGCTTTCTGCTGTCCTGTCGCTGTCCATCGCACTCTTCCCCGTGGCGAGCACTAAAGGCGGCTCTCGCACCGGGTCGGCATTGACTGAGCTATGTCGCTCCATTAGGCGATGGCTCATGGGTTGCGGCGGGCTCAGGCTCTCCATCATCGGGGCTCGGGTTCTTGCTCTGCACAGTGGATTGATGGTGGGCTGGGCTCTGGGTCTGGTTGTGTTCTTGATCGGGGCCGGACACTCTCCAGACACCGGATAATTGCATCCCTCCAGCACAGTCCAATGGTGTCTGGGAGGTTGACGGGTTGGTGGTAATTAGCCCTGATATAGAATAGTGAGTTCAGTGTAGTGTCATCCAATGCTGTTGACAAGGCGAGCTCACTGAACTCACTCGGGTATTCCAAGAAGGGCAGGTCTTTATGGGCTAGGGAGGTAAATTGTGGAGGTAAGAAACAAATAAACACTTTCAAAATACAAAAAAAAAGTGACACTCACTTTTGTTTGTTGGTCTGGTATTCTGTCATGAACTACTGTGTGCAAGCGAGGATCAGAAAGACGAAGCAGAGCATTTAACACACTTTAATATTCGAGACAATGGGTGACAGGGCAGGCAGGACACACACATAGCACAAAACATTGAGACAATACTGGACAAAGGAATCACTGGACAGACACTATAAGAACGGTGAATTTAGCTAAAATGGGCCATGTTTTGGTAAATGACTTATAACATATATCAGCTTCTAACAACTCTTTTAGGTTTCATTTAAAATGTTAGAATTATAATTTTTTTCAAGAGTGTTATTATAAACACAATCAGGCTGTAAAAGTGGACTACGTAACTATTCATTGTGATGCCCCTGTTTATGTTTAATGTCCCCAGCAACTTAGTCCCATTTATACTACACAAACCTTTAAAAAAATCACAAGAGGGTACTACTAATGTATTTTTTGTCACATAATAAAATGCAAAAATATCTCAAGCTTGTGTGTACCACAGACATAATTCAGGAAGATGGAGCCAGAAGTGTTAAAATGTTCATTCTTTTCACAGTTTTGGCCTAAATATGTCATCCCTGCAGTGCTCTAATTTACATATATCTTGAAGAATGTTTGGAAATTCTGCCTCAACAGAGCAAGCCAATATTGTCAGTGGAGGAAGGGGGCTGAGCAGCAGGTGGATATCAGAGATCTACAGAAATCTTTAAAAATGCTGAAGATACCATCAGCCTGGTTTAAATTAGCTCCCAGCCTGAGGTGCCTCGAATAAGAAGCCCATTGGTTCAGGGTTCAAGAAGCATCTACAGGGAGTTAATGAATAGATGCTCGACTACTGTCCAATCCACCAAATCCAATCCAGAGCCATCGATGGAGCCATTACATCAGCACCTCTTGCAAGAAGTGATAAAATATATACCTTCAATGCAATGCAAGAAACTTTTGATAAAACCGTGGGCCACATGCATAAATCTAATTTAAATTATATTTCTTGGAATGCTGGCATGTCAGTCCTGAAATGTAGTGGGATAATATACCAGACCTAACCCCCCCACCCCCACCCCCACCACAACCAGTTCTTTAAACCTTAGAAGGAAAGTTTGCACCGTAAGTTGAATCTGCCCCTGTTAAATCGATCCAAGAAAATCATTAAGATATATAGTATTGATAAACATCAACATGCCAGATATAATCAAACTGCATGTAATGTGACTTGAGATTCAAAAGCTATTGACATTGCATGTTATATTTGGTAAACAGTACAGTAGGTGTTGAAATGATTTACGCTCATGCCCATTCCATCTGTTCAGATTATTGCTTTCCAGTCAATATAACCTATAATTGGCGCTGTGCACACAAACGGTAGGAACTGTGCATTAACACACCCACAGTTTAATGAAGACCTTCACAGGAGAAAATCCTCCCCTGAGCTTTAAAATGAGTGCATGTGTGGGACGCTCACACATGCACATATTACACAATATGACCTCTTTAATAAAGCCGCATTTATCCAAATGCGGCTTTATTAAAGAGGTCATATTGTGTTATATGCTGTAATATTTAAAACTCAAAACTCACTTCTCTGTCCACAAGCACCATTTATTGAAACAGTTTCCAAAGCGATTTGCTCAAAAATCAGTCTCTGCAGATTATTATAATAGGGAATAAATAGGGAAGAAGAACAAATGAACAAACTCAAATATATATATATATATATATATATATATATATATATATATATATATATATATATATATATATATATATATATATAGTATTTGAATTGCATATAAAATTTCCATCCATTTACATTACACAGTTGTACCATAAAATAATAAACTTATTGTGATGCATATTTGTCTGTCCGACATAAATGGAACAGGTGAAAAAAATATTTATGTGATAGTAGTGCATTTTGCATACACAATAACCAGGTTTATAAATTTATCATCAATAAATCCAGTTGTTCCGATCTCATTTATTTTAATTGATTAAATATTGCTTGCATCACAGCCATATTTTAACCATGTTCATACTTTTTATCTTAAACAGTTTAGTTGTTTTCACAATGAGCTGATGTATGCTGATTCTAAGTAATTTAAAAAATGCATTTTGAAAGACGATTTTTAAATGTAAACAATAAATAGTAAAGTATGCCATGATTTTTTTTTATTATTATTTATTTATTTATTTTTACAAATGTGTTTCACTGTTGTATGACTGACAAATATGCATGACATTAAGTTCATTAGTTTTTCATGTTTAAACTGTGTGATCTAAATAGATGGAAATTTTATATGCACATATATGCATATATATGCATATAAAATTTTGCCCTAATAATAGTGTAGTTAGCCAGTCTTTATTTCATAAAAGTGCAGCAGCTTAAATTTAACCATTTATTTCAAAAGGTCAAATAAAGGGTGGAAAACTGTGGTGTGAAACTTAATCTTGAAGGCATTTGGTGCAAGAAACCTTGACTAAAGTTATAAGTGGATTTGAGGGGAAATAATATGACCCTTTTAAACAGAAGGTCCAGGTCATGTTTGTTCTGCAGCCTGATGTTTCCTGCATAAGTGTGTCCTTTACCTCATGATCTCTAGTTGCCTTCAATAATAAGAAGGCTCCTCAGAGCATGTCCAGTGCAGGCCTCTCAAAGCTGAGCCTGAACCTCTGAGGGCTAAAGATACATTGACAGGAATTAACAGCATTCCTTTAGAAGAATGACTAAAAAAGATAGCCATGTCTTTTTCTGGCCTAGTTATCTACAGACAGGACTGGATTGGTGATCGGGCATACCGGGCATTTTCCCGGTGGGCCGACACACTTAAGGGACTGACAGTAGTTTTTTTATTTTTTTTTACTGAGGACCATCATGCAGGGACAGGGAGCAGCCAGTGGGCCATTGGTTTGTCTCCTCTATTGACAGCGTAAACATCCAATCACAATGCGCTATAGACAGATTGATGAAGTATTTTGCTCCACCTATCGCTTCACACCAACTTCTTCCTTGTCAGCTTTTCCCATGTTTTCACAGCATCTTTATTAAGAACAGGCTTGCTCTGTGGTGAGTGATGTGGGCCAAAGAGCAAGGCAGGAGGAGAAGAAGAGAGTAGTTGAATTGGTAAAGTGCTTGACAGGGACAACGGTAAGATAGAAATTAATATTTTTATTTAGCAAGGATGCTTTAAATTGATCAAAAGTGATGATAAAGAGATTTATAGTGTTACAAAAATGTATATTTCAGATAAATGCTGTTCTTCTGAACTTTTGATTCATCAAAGAAACCTGAAAAAATTCTACTCAGCTGTTTCCAACATATAATAATAATAATAATAATAATAATAATAATAAATGTTTTTTGAGCAGCAACTCAGAATATTTGGATGATTTCTGAAGGATCATGTGACTGGAGTAATGATGCTAAAAATTCAGCTTTGAAATGGCAGGAATAAATACCTTTTAAAATATATTCAAATAGAAAACAGTAAAATAGAAATAGTAAAAATATTTCACAATAGTACTGCTTTTGTTGTATTCTGGATCAAATAAATGCAGGATTGGTGAGCAGAAGAGAATTCTTTAAAAAAACATAAAAAACTTACTGTTCAAAAACGTTTGACTGGTATAGTGTGTGTGTGTATATGTATATACTGTATGCCAGGGACGATTTTTTGTCCCGGTCCAGCCCTGTCTACAGAGCTTAGTTACTACACATTAGTCTGCTTTCCTAAAGGCTTTTTATTGACTATTGATTTCTGCTAAAAGAGGTGATTAACAGTCACAGTAAACAGCACTGCCCCCTAAACTCTGCACTGTACTGTCTTCACTGTTTGAGAGAACTGTATCATTGATGTTATATATATATATATATATATATATATATATATATATATATATATATATATGTGTGTGTGTGTGTGTGTGTGTGTGTGTGTGACCCTGGAGCACAAAACCAGTCTTAAGTCTCTGGGGTATATTTTTGGCAATAGCCAAAAAAACATTGTATGGGTCAAAATTATCGATTTTTCTTTTATGCCAAAATCATTAGGATGTTAAGTAAAGATCATGTTCCATGAAGATATTTTGTAAATCTCCTACCGTAAATATATCAAAACTTAATTTTTGATTAGTAATATGCATTGTTAAGAATTCATTTGGACAACTTCTAGATTTTAGACTTTAAGATTCTAGGTTTTCAAATAGTTGTATCTCGGCCAAATATTGTCCGATCCTAATAAACCATACATCAGAGATCTATTGTATAGATACATTGTATTATATTTTAATCTATCTTCTACCACGCTACAATCCATCACACTCCCTAAGGTCACAAAACTCTGGACTTTTAGTAGTACCTAGGATAGCAAAGTTCACTAAAGGAGGTAGAGCTTTTTCGCATTTGGCTCCCAAGCTCTGGAATAGCCTTCCTGATAATGTTTGGGGTTCAGACACACTTCCTCTGTTTAAATCTAGATTAAAAACACATCTCTTTGGCCAAGCATTCAAATGATGCATCTCATAATCTTGGACTGCAGTTATATCTGATCAAATGCACATTATTATTCTTTAGCTTGGGTTAAACTAATTAATTTCACTTGGTTGGAACAGCAGCTATGCTAATTATATCTCTATTTGTTTCTCTGTTTTGCCACGGGTAACTAGGAATTACACAAGCTTCAGTCTGGATCCAGAACACCTGAGAAGAGATGATGCCACCCCCTCAGAGGACCTCAGATTATGCTAACCCTGAAACAACATACAGAACTACCAAATTTTGCTATAAGTTTGATTGCATCATATAATAATTGCTGTTAATAGTGTTCATCGTTTGTTTGATTACATCTTTAATTGATTTTTCCGTACATTTCTGTCATATGTACATAAACTGACAGTCAACACTGATAAGCTACTACTAAATATTGTAGAAACTTAATTTTCTGTAAAGTTGCTTTGCAACGATTTGTATCATAAAAAGCGCTATACAAATTAACTTGAATTTAATTGAACATGACATGATAATTAATCAAATTTATTAAAAAAATACAACAAAATTAAACAGTTCAATATTGCATTAATCCATCATCTTTTGTACGTATATACAGTTGTTTGTACATTAAAGAGTTTGTTTTAGATGCTCATTTATATTGTACATCACGATGGTTAAATTACTGCCACATATCTCTCAAATGGACCATTGACACTCTATATACAATCTCAATTAGTAGTGTCAATGGTCCACTTGAGAGATAGGAGGCGGTAATGCACTTATAAGTCTGCGATTCACCGTAAAGCAAGAAGAAAATTCATCAGGCGCCAGCTGTTTAGATCATGCTTAAGACACGCTCAGGACAAGAACGTAAAAAACTTTATAAATACTGTTTAGTTTCTTGCACAGACAGATCGATTTGTGTCTTTACACATCAATGTATTGTCATGAGCCTAAAGGTTTAATTTGGTTTTGTTTGTGTACAAAATGTTTTTTTGACTCTCAAATCTGTGATTCCCATCCACTTCCATTATATGACTGACAGACTGCAACAGTTTGAGTTAAAAATCATTGTTTGTGTTCTACGGAAGAAACAAAGTCACCTACATCTTGGATGTCCTGGGGGTAAGCAGATAAACATCAAATGTTCATTTTTGGGTGAACTATCCCTTAAACGGAGCACCAACTATATAGTGCTAAACAATAGCCCTATTCGAACGGGATTAGTATTACCTGGTGACCTCCTGTCCCTTGTAATAATTGTGTAATAATTAATCCATCATGAATCGGCCATATTTGTAATTTGTAAAGTAAAAATTCCCTAGCAAATGACCTATCACATTTTGCCGAACACAGAGGTTCTATGTTAATATTAGTCCCGTGTGAATCTGCATCTCTGTGATTTGGCATGGATTTGGTGGGGACGTATATAATTTTTTCAAGGTTTTTGTTTCCTGTGTGCCTTTTGTGACGAATGGAGGCTGCATTGGAGTGTTGTGATAGTATTTTGGGTGCTGGGTCATATTTCTATGCAGGGCCGGTTCTAGGACTTCATCCACAGGGGGTCTGAGCCCTCAGACAGACCACTAGATACAAAGATACAAACTATGCTTTTGTGTGTGTGCATGCTTCAGGTGAGTGTGCACACAGAGACAATCTATGACAGCGCGCGAGTACCACATTGAGATCTCTTTCGTGCCGTCTTGTGCTTGAATAGATTAAAATCACTTAAATGTTTAAACTGACAACCCTTAAAACATATGAGAATGTTTGGACCAGTTACGTATCGCAGCCCGGTAGAAGAAGGGAAGATCAGCTCTATCACATTAATCTGCTGAAGCGCTGGGTCGGGACCGGGCCCCAGCTCTCTGCCTACACCAGCTCCACTCCCGTGGTTGTGGACATGGATCCCCAACTGTCCGCCGCCCAGAAGTCGGAGCTGCAGCACCTGGTCAGTCAGTTTCCGGATGTGTTCTCCCCCCAACCAGGGTGGACCCACGTACTGGAGCACGACGTCCGCGCACCACCAGGGACCATCGTCCGGCAGCGGCCCTACCGTGTCCCGGAGGCTCGGCGACACGCCATCGAGGAGGAGGTACAGGAGATGTTGAGGTTAGGGGTAATAGAACCATCGCGCAGCCCGTGGTCCAGCCCCATCGTCATGGTCCCAAAGCCCGACGGTACCCTCCGCTTTTGTAACGACTTCCGCCGCCTGAACGAGGCCTCCGAGTTTGACGGCTACCCAATGCCCCGCGTGGACGAGCTGCTGGGCCGGTTGGGAAGGGCCCGGTTCATATCCACGCTCGATCTTACCAAGGGCTACTGGCAAGGCCCCCTAATGGAGCAGGCAAAACCCAAGACGCCCTTCTCCACCCCAAGCGTCCACTGGCTATACCGGGTCCTTCCCTTTGGCCTACACGGGGCCCCAGCCACCTTCCAGCGGCTCATGGACGTCCTCCTCCAACCGCACCAGGACTATGCCGCGGCCTACCTCGACAACGTCGTGATCCACTCAGAGACCTGGCAGGACCATCTGGAGCGGCTGCGGAGGGTGCTCACGGAGCTGCGCTGGGCTGGCCGGACCGCCAACCCCCGGAATTGTCATCTGGCCCTCGCCAAAGCCAAATACTTGGGGTATCAGGTGGTATCAGGTCGCGGCCTGATCCGACCTCAAGAGAAGAAGGTGGCAGCTATCCTCTCTGCGCCGCGGCCCACCTCTAAAAGACAGGTACGGGCCTTTTTGGGGTTGGCAGGATATTATCGCTGCTTTATCCCTAACTTCTACTCCTTAGCATCTCCCCTGACAGACCTGACCAGGAAGGGGCAGCCGGAGAAAGTTGGGTGGAACTCCGGGACAGAAGCAGCATTCCTAAACATCAAGGCCGCCCTGACGACGGAACTGGTCCTCCGTGCCCCTGACTTCAACCGCCCCTTCCTGCTGCAAACGGACGCATCCGACACCGGGTTGGGAGCCGTCTTGTCGCAGGGCCACGACGGTGAGGCACACCCGGTGATGTACATCAGCCAAAAGCTGACCCCCGCAGAACAGCGATATGCCACCGTAGAGAGGGAAGCATTGGCCGTCAAGTGGGCAGTCCTGGAGCTCCGCTATTACCTCCTCGGCCGCCACTTCACCCTCCTCACAGACCATGCCCCCCTGCAGTGGATGGCCCGGGCGAAGGAGACCAACGGCAGGGTGACGCGGTGGTTCCTGGCGCTCCAGGACTTCCACTTCACCCTACGACATCGGGCGGGGACGGCCAACGCCAACGCCGATGGACTCTCCCGCCTGTGGTCAGCTTTCGCAGGTCTGTAAGGCTCCACTCCCCGCCCTCCCCCGATGTCCCCACTGCTCCAGAGGATTGAACAACGCTTAAGGGGGGGGGAGTGTGACGCGTGTCCCGAGCACTCATCAGCGTCGCCCTGGCAATGGCGCAGGCACACCTGCGCCTACTCATCACGGGCTGAGCGGCCACACCTGCGTGCCATCAGCCACACCGCATTTAAACCACGCAAGCGGGCACAGAGTTGAGAGATGTCTCCACGAGAACCGGCTAACTTTGTCTTTTCCTCTGCCTCTAGAAAGCAGCATCAAGACGCCGAGCACCGAACCCCCAAACCACCTCACTGCACCGCCGAATTCCTTCAATAAAATCCACCCTTCGGGGAACTTACCCTCATCCTCGTGTCGTGTCCTACTTCACCCCACCACAATATATATCTTCGGGTATATTTATATATTTATATTTTTGTGTTTTACATCATAATTTTTTATCAGAATGTCATAACTTGCATTCTGTGATTTGACTCCTCTTCACTGACATATGTCAGGCTGCACTGAAATAAGACCAGCTGCACTGAGATTTGCTTCTGTTCCAGTATATAACACTCACTTTTCACAGTCCACTCAACAACAAATGGATACAATCATGTCCCGCCCTAAGCTTTTGCTGTTTTTGTTGTTCAGTGCATCGTTTCAATTTGAAATATGTCACAGTGTTGAAGTATAGTTGGTTACTTCCCCTTCATGCTGAGTTTAACATACTTTAATTTTTGGTAAAGGAAGACTGTGTGGATGAGGTAGGACTGCGCATCTATTACTGTCATGACTCTGCACAAGAGACTCTTTCAAAAGTCTTATCCAGAGTCTGGTGAAATGTAATCTAATTTGCCTAAATACTTGAAAGAATTTATTATTTGAACTTCTTTAGTAAAGCTACTGCATTCTCAGCTCTGGTGTGTTGTATTAAGTGTAGAGATTTTGCAGGAGTATCTGAATTTGACAGAAAATCTGTCAAGAGCCAGGTGGATTTGACACAAAGTTAAAAGCCCAATGCGTGACAGTGTACTGCATTTAATGTTCAGCCTGCATATGGATTTTGGATGCCTGTCACTACACGTTACAACATACTGTAATCAAATCATCTGTGTCAGCAAACATCTGCGGAGCCCTGTGGGCAGAAAAGAGAGACCAATCAAACTAGACACTCTAAACAAAGTAAAAGAGCTCAGAGCTAAAAGCATGCATTTCTAGAAGCAAATTAAACATACTGACCAGGAATGACTCATGTATTTTGGTGATCCGATCACAAGTGGTTTCCACTTGGCATCAAGATTTGTTTCACACGCATTTTCTGTAACCACTTGTGTTTTATTCGACAAGATCTCTTTCTTCGGAGCGCAGAGTTACGCACACAAGTTTTAAACCAAGCATTTTTCTGTTGGTCAACGCAGTCGATACATGTGACAAACATGTTGTGAAATCTGTGTGGAGACTTTTTTCACCCTTACACAGATTTCATTTGAAATGAATAGATTTCATCCAGAACATTTTGCTTTACAATAGAAAATGTGATCGCACCTTTATGCAAAAATCCAGATTGCTCATATTCCTTTTGGAATGATCGGATTTCACCATAGTAAATGTGACCGCACCTTTAGGTGAGTGAGTGGTGAGTGACAGTGTTCTTTTCATAACCTCTGTTTGTGGTTTCAGAGACCCGAACATGTTTAGGATACATTTATATGTAAGAGTGTACTAAAATGGAAAAGTTTCATGTAGGGACAACAATGTTGTAAAAATGATGGATCTGCTAAAATGACGACTAAAATTACTGTAAAATGCATGCGAGGCCAACAGTTGACGATGTCACCTGGTAAAGAAACACTCCATCGCCAACTACTGGCCTGACATGCATAATATAGCGCTGTTTAGTTTTTTTTTTTCCGTTTTTTTTTTTCTTGGATCTGCGTGAACGGGGATCATTTTGACAATGTTGTCTTTGGTACATGAAAATTTTTAAAAACACAAAGAAAAGCGTTTGTTTTTAGTTATCGTCAAGTAAACATACCCTTACACTTTGAAGCAAGTTTATCAAAAGTTTATATTTTCAGGCTCCCAAAACACTGATGCCGTCTAAATGATTGGCCAAAATGTATAAAAGGTATTCTGCTTGTAGTTGAAAATGGTGTTAATACCACCTTACACCCTGTTACCACCTGTATTCAGTGCTGACCACTTGTGCTAACCACTGGAGAAGTTTTTTTCTATTCAACAAAACTCATCAAATCAACATTAATACATCAAAAATATCTGTTTTTTTGGTTCATCTGTGTTTCATGTCCTTTACTTCTGTATGTAAGGAGGTCATAAGTCATTTCAAGGTCATTCTTGACTATTCAAATACAGAATTCTTCTTGTCTATATTATATTGACTTGTCCTGCCATAGTCATTATGATATTGATTTTTATACCTTGTGTACTGCATCCTTCTATGAATTTTAGATTCCCATTCTAGCATTGTTTTACACACATACATATTTGTCAGACTATATAAGTGAAGACATTACATAGACTTCCATTGATTCTTATCAGGTTAATGATTTTTTATATCCCCTAACCCAACCCCTAAACCTACCTCTCACAGAAACGTGCAAAACATTAGATTTAAATAAAAGCATGTTTTGTCCAGTTTATATGCCTTTTTAACTAGTGAGGACCAGTAAGATGTCTAGGTTGTCATATTATTTAAATAAATAAGTGAGGACATTCGGCCCTCACAAGTATAGTTAAACAAGTGCATACACAAAATACACATTCTCTAAATTCAGATTAAATAAATAAATAGATAAAAAAATAAATAAATAAATAAAAAAACTGCCATCCAGCAGTTGGGATCACATATTAACCCCAAATAAACGATGGTGTAATTGGGGCTGTAACTGCAAAACATACAGAAACAATTCAGTGTTATGACCTCCATCACTGCAATTAATGGACATAAGTGTTTCCATGTCACATAGTCAAAATGACAGGAGCAAAATTGCACTTCTGCAACAAAATGTCCCATATTCAGTTTGGATAATTGTTTCTTTAGTACTCTGAGCACATGTTTGTCAGTAGATTGATGCATCATATATCATCTGTAGGGCTGCACCTGCTAGTCTGGACAGTCTGTCAACATGATGCCTGCCTTAGCAGCCCAAAAACACATTTCATTAGAGTGAGAAGATGATATGACAAAAAAAGAAAAAGAAAAAACAAGCATTGCAGACGAATCACTGAAGCAGCTGTCAACACAGGAAGTACTAAAAGTATTGGGTACCTTTAACTAACTGAACCATCTGGCAGTCAAGGCACCAGGGAGTGAATTTACACTAAAACACAGGTGGACTCACAAAAATATCTTTTAAAAACCACAGTTCAGGTTTCTACTCACTGGTATGGGCTAAAATTATAAATTTAACCAGCATTTAATGCTGTCTCTGTCACTTTTTGACTCATAGTGTAATATATATGCTAATTTGCTTAACTCATCAGCCTCTATCCTTGGATTCCTCCTTCTATTAAGGAAAACATGTCTGAGATAATATGAATAGTGGAGGAGTTTGAGAGTTATTACCAAAGTGAAGTAGAAAAAAAAGTGTGGGGGTGACTTTCATATAGAGCTGAGTGGCTTCTTCATTTCTTTCTTTGTTATGCATTACAGCTGTATGAGTCTTAAAGAGATGATTATACCAAAAATGGAAATTCTGTCATCATATAGTTCGCCTTATTGCCTTATTATCTTAGGTATTCTACATCAGAAATAAGCCAGAGTTGAAACATAATGAGTGATGGGTAAAGAAAAAACAAACAAATGTTTAGTTTTCATTACTTGCTAATAATTTTGGTAAAGGAGGATAAAAGTTGGCATAGTTGCAAATATAGGTTTGGTTGTTCAGTATGAGATTTGATCAGGTACTGCATGTGCTATTTGGAAGGAATTGTGTGTGTTCTTTTGCAAGCAAGAGGCAACAGGAGGACAAAACTTATCAGCACGAAACCCTGACCACTAAAATCTACAGCTCTGTTTCATTCAACACCAGGCTCTGACTGCTACACTGCAACAAACAAGTTAAAAAGCTTTTCTGTTAGTCACCTCCCCTGCCCTCAGAGCAGCCTCATTATTTCCCTCATGTAACCACAGCGGCTGATTCAGGTCCATTCTACCAGCTTTTCTTCCTCTATTTTAAGCCATTATAATTGCGCAAAGGCTTCACAATGCGATTATAGTCCCTGGGTTTAAACTGCTTTGAAGTCTGTCAATGTGATAGAGATGTGAGATTCTGGGGTTTGGGATGAGGATACACAATCATTTAGGCAGCGTGTCTGCCCCTTATGAGGATAAAAACAATCCTTTTAACTTAATCTTAAAAGACAAAATATCTTTTTCATGAAGCTCTGAGAGCATGACTCATTTGCACAGGTCCCATGCAAATTTTGGAGAAAATGTTCAGTAACAGTCTTCTTTTAAAGACACCGTGCTTTAATTTTAACAATCTATTTGCTAATAAAGGATACTAATAAAGTCATTTATCTTTGTAAACATCATTATTAATAAATCTTATTGTATATGAATTATCTCATTTTGCAATACTATTTTTAGATTAAATGTTGCTAAGGATGAGACTGAATTTAGGGACAAGCTCTTCAATATGTTCCACCTATACAGTACTTCCCGTTTCAAGGAAATGCATCATTACAAGAAGAAAAAAAGCTACAATAGTCAGGCAATTTCTCAAGGTCTTTAAGTGCTTATGAGACTTTACAAAATGAAGCAGAGCTACTGTATTAACTAGTTTTGAATCTAAAGCAATCCTGGCTTTGGATAATCTTAGTACTGGAATGATTCCCAATGGCAAGTTTAACTTTTTAGATCAGTCCTTTAAAATTTTAATGAAATGACATAATTGGAATATGCCCCATGCAAATGTGGACGTTTGATGTTCATCTGAGACTTCAGCAGCTTCAAATGGCGTAAGTCAGCTTTTATACAGTATAAATGCAGCCAATAAATACCTGATGATAACAGAATTCAAAGATTACCTTCACTTAATGGCTTCATATGAATGGCTTCTTCTTTTAAATAATATATACAACATGCCAAAACTTATCTATTCCATACAACAAGATTGGTTGACAAGTATTGCTCCTAAAAGAACCAACAGGTACCAAGAAAACAGCTCATATTATGAGAGTCAGTAGTAACTAGTTGTGGTTTATATGTTGCACTTACATCTTGGTGTTGCTGACCTTCTTCCACAAGCTCCATTTAAGTGATGCAAACGGTGCTATTTCTTGGCCGATTCAACATTGAACTTATGCAGCCACTGTGATTTTTTTCAACCATCCTGGCCAATATGTCACTGTCATCTGCAAATGCTAGGTCGGTCATGTATCCATCAATGCACATCATTGACTCCTCACTTGTCCTTGAATGATTTCCTCATGATCGAGCATTAAACAAGATCGAAAGTTTCATTTAGTTGAACTTTCATTTTGTTAGTTTGTGTTAACTAATGCAACTTTAGTTATTGATCTATACGTTTATGAGTTCATTGCATGAGTAGTTTTCTGGTATTTTAAAAGCATCAGTTGAAACATAACAGCATCAAACTACAGAATAAAAAAGTTCCTTGTGAAACTTAAAAATGTTCTGCTACTGCAGTTAAACTATTTTGGATTCTAACTGGAACCTGTGTTTTCGAGTGGATTGCATGACTTCGGAAAACCTTAAGTATATGACAAATAGCAACTTGGGCATTCAGTTAAACATCTGCCTTCGTGGTATACAGAAGAAATAAAAACCATGCTGATTATTAGCATGAGAGTAAATTATGACAGAACTTTTTGGGTGGATAACTGCTTAAAGGGAAAAGATTTACTTGTTATACAAGACAAGGCAGATTTCCACACTGAATTGTTCCAGAAGCCATTAGTATGTTTGTTGACATTTGCTCCGAGCTCAGATGAGAGATAATCAGAATCATGGTGGTGTACGCCTCTGGCCTCTGGAAGATAAGAGCTGGTTGACTCTGCACAGGTTAGTTTGGGATGAGGATGAATAAGACCACTGAGTGTTTAGTACTTCAGCTGTGAAGAGCACATGATGAAACCTGATTTTCTTTTCTTGGGATGGAAAAGAAAGACTTGAAATGGGAAGCTTTTTTATTATAGCACATATTATTTGAGCTTATATTTCAAAATTGTTTTGAAGCAGGACTGTACTATTGTAGATGACAAATAGTGCTTTACTGTGTAGTTTACTGGTTATGTCACTGATTGTACTTGTTCAGACCAGTTCAACCTCCATGGCTTTGATGTAAATTAAAATCATACAGCATTTTGGCATAATAAGTGCTATTAGTAATTGTTGCAGTAACTAATGCAACCCTATTGCTAATTTTCCACCACAAAAATAAATAAATAAATAAATAAATAATAATAATAATAATAATAATAATTGAAATAATTAAGAAATAAGATATAAGGTTTCACAAAAACTCTCCTGAATTTATTAAGCTAAAATATTTTTCCCTTTTACTCAAGTTATTAAAAGAATATTGACTGACAGTGTAATTTAGGCTAAATTTGCAACCCTGATTTTATTAATCTTTTCAATATTATACATTTTGTCTAATTATTGTTTATTTAATGTTAAAATAAAATCAAAATCACACATCAAACCATGGGTCTATACTGTATTTAGATTTAACATTTTGGCAACAGGGTTGGAATTCTCAAAAGACAGCTGCAAATCTCCTAAAATGAAAAGAAAATAAAATGGCTCATTTAATGACCTCCTGAGGCTGCTCAACATTTTCTAAAGGTTAAGCACTTTCACTGACCACTTGTTAAAATTGTTAGCTATGACTCTCCAGGATATATGCCCACTTTCTTCCCTTTAAATGACAGACATGATTCTCAAACAGACACTCACCAGTACACACTGATATATTCAGCTGTTACAGAAACAGACGGGATGGTTCCTCATGACTTTTAACCAAACTTACCCATCTTGCCATCTGCTGTTTGTTAATTTGTCTGTAACAAAAGCTACACTAAAATTCATGCACTTTTGTCTTAGCCCTTTCTATCAGGTATACAATCCACTTGCACACAAAAAAGACAGACAGGAAGACTTTGTAGCCTAAAAACTGTTTTTCTGTTGCTTCTGTTGGTTTGCTCTCTAAACATAACATTCCTGAAGTTTTACTACAATTATTTTATTATTTATTTATTTATTTATTTTACAATTGAGCTAAATTTGCAGTGTCTTCGTCATATAATAAATAGTGTTCCAAATATGAACAGGAATTTGAAAATATTATTAATTGCTTGCAGATTCTCATCTGAATGTTGTCACTTCTAACAGCAGATTATAATTCAATAATTCAATATAATAATTATATTATAATTCAAACAATTATAAACAGTGTAAAATATATGTATATTATTTATAGTAATAATAATAATAATAATAACACAATTAGTCATTCCCGTTGACACACACATTATATTTCTGTAATAAAAAATTCTAAATTCTAAGTCGATACAACTTTACAACTAACACAATATGTGCAAATAATATGAATGTGGGGACTTTTCAACGCAAATGTTATTTTGTTAATTAAATGGAATAACATGTAATTAATTTCTAAGGTACAGTTAATGAATAGCCAGTCTCAAAAAAGCCTTAAAAATCTGTTTTCTTATGTGTATAGCAGTTTGCTCGTGTTATTAAATTGGCAAATACATCTGTCTATGTGTTCTGAATTCCCAAAAATATAGAATTATTCATAATCACAATCAGGAAACAGGTGTGCTTTGGTCATTTGCCTAGAATGGTGTTTGGGTTGGCATGGTTTTTGCTGAAATTTGGTCATTCACAAATACTGATATTTATACCAGTGTCAGTTTGTTTTACAGACACTGAGCTATAAAACTATAAACAGCTGTATGTCTTGTATAAACAATTCATATGCAGTTCTTTCTGTTTCTTGAAACTGATCACCTGACTTTTCCGTGTGCGATATTCTAATGATAACAGAATTCCAATTGTTTCACTGTTTGTATCACTCCACATCACTTTAATTTTAAAAGAGATGGAAACAGGGTTGTAAACAAGGAAGTTATTTTTACTTTCAGCAGCACCTTGTAAGTCGCAGCCAACAAATGCACTGAGCAGCACTGTCATCACGGTCATCGGAAATCACCATTAACATATAGTACAACAAAGACCCTCAGCAGACATTCAAAGTAATGTTTTATTGTAAATATGAGATTGAGCTGAAAAAAGACACTCACTCAGTCCATCTCTCTCTTATAATACTTTACATGATACAGTGAGATTTTAATACAGTAATACAATAAACTTTTAATGAAGCAACTCAATTTTCCTTCATTACTAGTTCTAGAGTGACATTTTCAAATTAGTAATGGAGGCTACTGTGCAAGTCTTACACCAGTAATATTTTTAGCAAAAAAAAAAAACTACAACAACAACAAACAAACAAAAAAATTAAGTTATTTCTTCTGTATATATTTCACAGCATACTCTAACTTGTCCCTTTTATCATGACAAGTTTAGTGTGCTAATGGATATAACAATGTTAATCTGCTGCTGCTGCTGAGCAAGTATGGACTTGCTACTGCCAACAGATACACAGACACACTGCTGTGAGCATGTACCGTATGCTGTTGTTGCATGAATAGACATACATAAATAACGTAACATATCTAGAAAGGTGGAGCTGGGGGAGGTGGAAGGTTTCTCAAATTAGACCTATAATTTTTACTTATCTAACTTACATTGAAGGGATATTTATGTCATTAAAACTAAAGACTGAGGTCTATTTTCTCAGCAACACCCTACAACCACCCACGGCTGCTTAGTCTTGAGCTGTGTAAGGAAAAGCATCACTCACATTTCTTTCAGAAAATTTAAAAGTTTGCTCTGAAAGTAGGTTTTCCTGATCTCAGCGGTCCTGAGCATAGTACAGTGTGTCTGAATATATCCACCTAAATTTAGGTTTGTTGTTTGTAATTGAAAATGTTTAAGTTTTTGAAACGATTAAAGTAGGTATTTGGTATTTGCGATATGCAATTGTTAATTTTTATAATATGTTATATGTTGAGTTTAGAGTTTTTATTTTTTATTTTTGTGGTTAATCTCTCCATACATCAATGATCTCCATGACAAAGAATAACACTGATTTTGTTCTTGTTAGTGTCTCTAATGAGTTTCAGAATCTTAACAGCAGGACAACATCCCCTCATTATGGCTGTAATTACAAACACATAGTGTTTATTTTTCCCTTCAACACAGGTTGCCTGATATCTTGTGGTTTCGTCATCTTGCACTTGCCCGAGGTCAGTCTGTGCTAGCCTGGCCTGTAGATGTTTATAATAGAATTACAGGAACGGGGCTCAGCTGAGACCTGACCTAAAGTAAAGTTTGAAAAAGACTCATTAGCGTTTAGCTAAGAGCAAAACTTTTTGTTGCACCTCATCGCTCTGCTTTAATCTTAAGTACCTTGAGAGATCGCCAAGCCTGAAATAGCTGAAGTGTGACAGTCAACATAAGGACCTATACAAAATAAAGAAGACTTTGTTTCATTCATGTTGTGTGGTTTTAAGGTTAGCTTGGTGGGTGGGTGAGTGTGTATGCTGTGAGTGGGAAGACGTCATACTGCCTCACAGCCTCGGGTATGTTATTTGGACTTCATAAAAGTAAGGGAGAGTAGTGTGATGTCCTCAGGTCCAAAAGTAAATCCATTTTTAGCAAGCATCCCTGCTGTATCTAATGAAAAGTATTTGGTTCCCAAACATGCAGTTTGTGAAAATCTCTTTATGTTCTCTGTAAAACACAGTATCATGAACAATGCATGAATTCTTCAAATAATGATTCAGGTAAACATTGGCACATGTACAAACAATGTACATTCACTGTATATTCAAACAATTAACTGAAAAGTGGTATTTTGGCTAAAGTGAGTGTCTAAGCTGGTTTGCTGGTCTTAACTGGTTTGAGCTGGTGTCCCAACACTGCCAAAAAACAAACAAACAATAGAACCATCACAAAAAAATATATAATGGTTTCCACCACAAATACCATTACAAACATTACAAACCATCAACTTTTAACCATTGAAACCATTAATAAATGTTTTTGTAGTGTGTTTTGGGACATATTCCATTAGGATTTATTGGTTTTAACAAGCCATCAATAGAAGTTGACCAATTAGCTGTAGAGACCCACAGGGTCCATTACAGTTTCCATTAAAGCCAATACAATTTCCTTTATAACCAGTAAAACCATTACAAATTTTGAGATGGTGTCTATTGTTTTGTTTTTGTTTTTCAGCAGGGAACCTTTTCGTTAGCATTGCTTGCCAACTATGATTGCAAAATCTGTTTTTACTAACATCTTTCAAAGACTCTTAGTTTCCCAAAGGTTTTATTTAGAGATAAGGTTTGGAGTAGACCTGCTTACTTTTTTTCTTCTTCTAAAAATTGTACATTTTCATACACTTTTTTAAAATAGTTATGTTTTCATCTGAGACTGGGTTGTAGCCACTCTGTATGTCAGAAAAAGTGATCTTCATTGCGGAGCCTTCTAATTGATTTCAAAAATGTTTGTTAGCAAGTTAGCATGTTGCTAATCTAGATGTGATACTTTAGTGAGCATAATGTTATAAAGAGCATGCACACCATATTTGGCTAGAAGCTTTCTTAGAGGGGAACCTGTTTTTTCGATCAGCCTTCATGTTGTGAGTGAGATGACGCCTTAAAATGCTGCACACTTAGACAGCTCACTGCATGATTTGGAACACAGCCAATGTGTCGTACCCAACCTACTGTCTCTCAATATAAATTTTTTATAATCTTGCCCATGGAGGCTGTGTTATGTTAGACAGGCATAACACTAACACTTGTCTAAGGAACATTGTTATCAATCAACCCAACAATAAATATGAGTGTTATTGTGTCTAGTGTCTATTTTGGATTTAGAGTAGTGCAGGAGAAGCAACAGGGGGCATAATAATTATATTTCAGGGTCTATCAACTAAAATTAAAATACAGGTGCATCTCAATAAATTAGAATGTCGTGGAAAAGTTCATTTATTTCAGTAATTTAACTCAAATTGTGAAACTCGTGTGTTAAATAAATTCAGTGCACAAAGACTGAAGTAGTTTAAGTCTTTGGTTCTTTTAATTGTGATGATTTTGGCTCACATTTAACAAAATCCCACCAATTCACTATCTCATCAAATTAGAATATGGTGACATGCCAATCAGCTAATCAACTCAAAACACCTGCAAAGGTTTCCTGAGCCTTCAAAATGGTCTCTCAGTTTGGTTCACTAGGCTACACAATCATGGGGAAGACTGCTGATCTGACAGTTGTGCAGAAGACAATCATTGACACCCTTCACAAGGAGGGTAAGCCACAAACATTCATTGCCAAAGAAGCTGGCTGTTCACAGAGTGCTGTATCCAAGCATGTTAACAGAATGTTGAGTGGAAGGTGGAAGGAAAAAATGTGGAAGAAAAAGAAGCACAACCAACCGAGAGAACCGCAGCCTTATGAGGACTGTCAAGCAAAATCGATTCAAGAATTTGAGTAATCTTCACAAGGAATGGACTGAGGCTGGGGTCAAAGCATCAAGAGCCACCACACACAGATGTGTCAAGGAATTTGGCTACAGTTGTCGTATTCCTCTTGTTAAGCCACTCCTGAGGCGTCTTACCTGGGTTAAGGAGAAGAAGAACTGGACTGTTGCCCAGTGGTCCAAAGTCCTCTTTTCAGATGAGAGCAAGTTTTGTATTTCATTTGGAAACCAAGGTCCTAGAATCTGGAAGAAGGGAGAAGCTCATAGCCCACGTTTCTTGAAGTCCAGTGTTATGTTTCCACAGTCTATTATGATTTGGGGTGCAATGTCATCTGCTGGTGTTGGTCCATTGTGTTTTTTGAAAAACCAAAGTCACTGCACCCGTTTACCAAGAAACTTTGGAGCACTTCATGCTTCCTTCTGCTGACCAGCTTTTTGAAGATGCTGATTTCATTTTCCAGCAGGATTTGGCACCTGCCCACACTGCCAAAAGCACCAAAAGTTGGTTTAAATGACCATGGTGTTGGTGTGCTTGACTGGCCAGCAAACTCACCAGACCTGAATCCCATAGAGAATCTATGGGGTATTGTCATGAGGAAAATGGGAAAAAACAAGAGACCAAACAATGCAGCTGAGCTGAAGGCCACGGTCAAAGTAACCTGGGCTTCCATACCACCTCAGCAGTGCCACAAACTGATCACCTCCATGCCACGCCGAATTGAGGCAGTAATTAAAGCAAAAGGAGCCCCTACCAAGTATTGAGTACATGTATAGTAAATGAACATACTTTCCAGAAGGCCAATTCACTAAAAATGTTTATTTTATTGGTCTTATGAAGTATTCTAATTTGTTGAGATGAATTGGTGGGATTTTGTTAAATGTGAGCCAAAATCATCACAATTAAAAGAACCAAAGACTTAAACTACTTCAGTCTGTGTGCATTGAATTTATTTAATACACAAGTTTCACAATTTGAGTTGAATTACTGAAATAAATGACCATTTCCACGACATTCTAATTTATTAAGATGCACCTGTACATATTTTTTTTTTTTTTTTTTTTTTTTTGTGATGCAAGTGATGCAACTTGCGAGTTGTTTCATGTCGAAGTTAAATAAAAAGTTAAAGAACTGGGAAATATGACTTAAAACAGTTAAATATGACATACAGTAGGTAGACATCCAAAACGTCACTTCTACCGCCGCTCGTACCGCCGCCGCGGCGTCTGCAAAGTGCATTTGCAGCTTTTGACCGCTGAGTGGCGCTTTAATCACAAGTTTTCAAACAAGCGCATCAAAGCACATTTTCGCAAATAGACGTCAGTTTTGCCTCTCTGATGTGTTACATTTGACGGCTGCAGTCATGGAAAATGAAAGAAAAACACTATAGTTAAAAATATTTAATATTCACAGATGAAAGTTTGGTAATTATGAAGTTATGTGCATTTCTTAGAACGAATTCAAGCAGGATAAATGTCAAGCCTGTGCCTGAGCCTGTGCTTATATTTTCTCTAAGCTACACAGTATTACACCATATTTTAGATTTGACACCATTTAATAGGTGTGCAGTATTATTTATATAATATGAATTATGTGTTATATTATTCAAAAGAAATTGTGGTTTACTTTGCATCAGAGCATTAAAAGTGGTAGCCTATTTTAGTGAGCTAGGCTACATGGATTTATATGCAAAATGTCAATATTCTCATGTATTAGGCCTATATTTTAATTTATATTTTAAAATTCCTTTAATAAAACAACATGCATTTTTGTTATTCGTTAACTGTCCTTTATTTTGACAGACAACTTCTTGGGAAAATATATTTGTCTGTAAGAAATTGTTGCTTGTTTTATAAATTATTTTCTTTTAGTAAAACGTGAGGCACTGTATAATTTCGTTCCCATTATTTAGGCCTGATTAAAACAAGAAACGAATAAATTAAACCTGCACGATTTAGCTAAATCATTGAAATTCTAAAGAATGGACGGATTAATAAAACGTCCTCACGATTAAACTCAAGTTCTCTCATCATTATAATCACCAAACTGCAAATGATGTAAAAAAAAAAAAAGAGCTTCATTAATAGACAACTTCAGTGATTTTAAAGGGAGCCCGGCCGTTACTTGCTTACATAGAATTTAAGTAAAAAAAAAAAAAATTGCAGCCGCATTTAAATGCAGGTGTGTAAAATGTCTGCGTGCAAGATTTGCGCGGCGCGAGTGATGCTGAGTGTATGCGCAGCATTTATTCTTATTTGTTTTATCTTCATTACAAATCTTGTTTGGTTTTATTTTGGATAATTGCATGTAAAAAATAATTTACGTTGTAATGCATATGCAAAATGTGAATAACTATTCATATTTAAGTGTTTTGTGATGAAAATTTAGTCCTTATGCAGGACACTGCGTTTCTTAGAACGAATTTTTTCCAGATAAATTGTAAAATTGTGGTGTCCACATACATGAGAATTTATATCTACAGAAGCCACCATCTTTTAGATTACGACACATTTAGAACGAAAGCATTGTGTAATCTGTGAAGGTTGTATTTATTAAAGGCGCGTTCATGTGGTTCAGCACTTATTTAATCTTGCAAAGAAAATTAAAAAGTAATAAAAGTGATAGCCTATTGTGAGCTAGGCTTGCGTGTTTTATAAATTAATTTCTTTATTTTAGTAAATACGTAAGGCACTGTATAATATTGTAAATTTCGCTCCCATTATTTAGGCCTAATTAAAACAAGAAACGAATAAATTAAACCTGCGCGATTTATACTAAATCATTGCAACTGTAAAGAATGTATGGATTAATAAACGTCCTCACTTAATCAACAACTGTGTTGAATGATGAAAATGAAAAAAAAAAGAAAAAATTCTTACATTGACAAGGACAGACCTTTTAAATACGAGTCTTCTTTGCTTGCTTTCATATAATTTAAGCTAAAGTAAAAAAATAAATAAAATAAATAAATAATTTGCAGCCGCATTTAAATGCAGGTTTGTAGAATATTCCGTTAAAATATCAGTGCAAGATTTGCTCTGCATGATGCTGAGTGCACGCAGCAATTTATTCTTATTTGTCTACATATTGTAGGGCTTCATTACCAAATCTTGTTTTGGTTTTATTCTGGAAAAATTGCATGTAAAAAAATATTTACTTTGTAAAAATATGGCAAAAAATGTGAATTAATTATTTATAATTCAATAAGTGTTTGTGCGAAAATTTTTGAAATGCGCAATGCAGGAAGGCATGTGGCGCCCTTAGATCACTTGAAATTTTTTCCTGATAAAATTAACTAGAAATTGTGGTGTCTCACATACATGAGAAATATGTCTACAGAAAGCTTGAAATTATTTAAACGAATCAATGAGCTTAAGAACGAAACATTGTGTAATCTGTGAAGGTTGTGTGTCTCTTAAAAGGCGCGTTCATGTGGAGAGAGGCAGCACTTTGAATTGGATCTTGCAGCCTTCAAGAAAACTATTTGTTTATTAATAAATAATGAAATGTCTCCTTTTTTTTTTACAATTATTGGCTACTTCTGCCTGTGCTATGGGGCAAACTTAGATTGCATGTGCTTGAGCGCGAAATATATTAAGGCTCATTATGGATTATATATGTAACTGTAATATAATCCTTGTTTTAGTTGAATAATGACAAATGAAACGACTAGTAACTAGAAAAATCTTACATACAAGGCAGACCTATTAAATAGCCTCTAGACCCTCTGTTAAAGTTTTTAAAAGCATTTTATACGCGTTTGCATAAAGTCTTCTTTCTCAACTGGTCTGTAATGGAGAGATGATTTAACACTGATTTTGCCTACTGAAACACAAAAAACGAAAATTGAAATAAAATGTGATCTTTTTTTTTTTTTGAGAATGGCCAACCCTTCTCTGCAGATTATTTTGCTTCTGGTTTGTGCATTGTAAATAGGCTTAAAAAAAAATAATAAATAAAAATAATTAATTAATAATAATAATAATGTCTCCAAAACGTTTTTTTGTCATGTCTGTAACGCATGTGTATTCCCAAATCTAAAAAAGCCTATAAAACATCATAGAAGGATCATACTGATGTCTGGACGGTCTGGATACGTTTGCGAATTTATTATTTCTTTTATTGAGTTTAAGGCAAACTTCCTCTGAAGTTATAATAACTAATAAACTATATTGCTATACATTAGTCAACATTTGAAGTGGATCAAAACCTTTCTTCAAAGTTGCCCTAAAACCAAAATGACGAGTCCTATCTAAACCTGTTCTGCAAGTTTGATACCCTCATAAGACACTGTCCATATGAAAGACCAAGAGATTCACACCTTTATCTCGACCCCCACAAGCTATACATAACTACCCCAACCCCCTCCAGCTGAACAGAACTCGGTCTGTTTTTTGGCTGAGAGAAACTGTGTGTTGTCATGTTACTGTGTTGAAACATGCCTGCACTCACAGCAGCCCTACTCTTTTTATTCATTATTTTCCCGCAGCCCATATTATTGTTTTCACAAGACCATAATAATAACAAATTATCAATTGATAATTAATCATTATTTTACGAAAATCATTGTTATTTGTGAACGTAGCGTTTGCGGAAGGCTTTAAGACCAAGCGGAGTCCTCCATCAGCTCTCCCGCTTCACAGCGAGCGGGACTCGCGCTAACTGCGCCCAGCTTCAAAGTCCGCAAATTTTGATTTAACTAAATCAGTTTGAGCGAATACAACTTAGTGATCATGAGCCCAAGATTTAGCAAGACAGAAAAACATTCAGTCTACCTGAAGGAAGATGTATTTCATTGTAAGTTAATGCTGTTAATTAAATAGAGAGTTAAAGAGAGAGAAAGAGAGAGAGAGAGAGAAGAGAGAGAGAGAGAAGAGAGAGAGAGAGAGAAAACATGAAAAAAAAACCGTGTTGGCTATTCCCTAAACTTGGAGCTCATTATTGAAGTACAAATCCAAACACCAGAAGCAAACTCTCAGTGTTCTTTCATTGAAAAAGTATGCATTTTGTTTATTCACAGGCTATATGGTTGAAATAATATTTTTGTTCAAAACTTTAAGTGCCATTGTTTAAAAAAAATGCTTTATTGGCTAACGCAGCGGTTCTCAACCCGCGGCCCGTCACGAATTCAAATGCGGCCCACCATGCTGAACACAATTAAAAAAAAATAACTTTCAGTTTTACAATTCATTTTTTAGTTTTTACATTCATTTAAAAATGTACTAAAAAAATATAAGCTATAGCCTAATGTTTATATGTAAAATTATTTTTGTTTTTCATATATTATTTTCAGACATGAGCAGACCTACATTCCGCATTTTATGAACACATACAAGCGCGCACTTTGGCAGAATTCAATTCAAATAGTCATCAACAGCCATTAGTTCGGTAAAATTGAGCATCAGAATTGACAAATTTGTTTTTAAGGGAGTAAAAAGAAGTGTGGAAATGCCAGCAAATGAACACATACAAACAAGAATAGTCACAGTATCAGCAGTGAAAGAGAGTGCTGGATTTTTCGGTTTGCGCCGTAACTCACTTGAAGAAGTTCAGGCAAATAGAAACACCCATACTACGCAGCAATCATCCTTAATTGCAGAAATGTGGCAAAAACATCTCTGGAGAGAACCTCATATTATTAAATTCGAAAGTGCTTTCCGTATTTGGATCAACATAGGCTACATTTGTGAACGCACATTTTCTGCAATTCGCGCGTCAAGTCATGCTCCCGTGCGCGTCTTACAGACTGCAACTTACAATCGCAACTTCATTGTGCTGTTACTCCTTTAGAGCCGAATTTCACAAAATTGGTCAGCTCCCGACAGCATCAGGTGTTTTTATTTATGGGGAGTAGAATTATTAATTTATTTCAATGAATGTAATCGATTAAATATCATAATATTTAGGCTATAATATTATAAATCAGGTTGGTTTGTATTGATAACGTAATATGTAAATGATATGCGTGCGGCCGCGAGACTTGCACTTGCACCATAGTGCGGCCCGTTGGAAAAAAAGGTTGAGAACCACTGGGCTAACGTTTCATAGCCCTTCAGTTGTTATGCTTTAAAATACCATAACATTTGTAATTTCACAGTATTTTCACCTCCTAAATCACTAACCTTTAAAGTCACAATTCTATAATGGTCAAATTTACTCAGGCCGATGGCACTTTTAATTACATTATGTTTTTTTTTTTTATTTATTTTTTTTATTTTTTTTAGAATAATTGTAGCTTACATAAATAGGTGAAGCAAAACAAATATGAATAATATTTGGATCGTCCCTTATTTTTTCCCTTATTTTCTTAAAGAATAAACACTTATTTTCCACAAGAATAAACATGATAACATATTATTAATTCATAGAAATAATTTAAGCAATTAAAACCTGATAACATATTATTAATTCATAGAAATAATTTAAGCATTTAAATCCTTTTTTTTAAAAAACTTGAACTTCAATACTATTAAACTGACTTTAAAATCTCAAGGAGTTTATAAGTTAAAATGGGTAAAATGTCACAGTGCATGTTAAATAGCCTAAATTAACTTGTGTTAACAATATAATTAGAACTAACAATATAATTCGATTTTTTTTTTAAATGAACAATTCCTGTATAAAATGGGACAGCAACCTTTATTTCAAACATTTTTAAATCGTCCACAGCTGAGCAACGCGCGAGGCAGGTTGAGCGTGAATGTGCTGCACAAAGTCATTTTCAGATGCAATGAAAATTAAAAAAAAAATATAAAACCCTGGATAGCCTAGATTAGGCCCAGACTCTGTTCCTAAGTATATAATAATTATAATTACCCCACAGTAACACATTTTAACCGATTAATCACCTATTTTCGTTTGCTGCATGTTATTTATTTATTTATTTATTTTAAAACAGGCTAAAAAAATAAATTAAGTCTGTGAGAGGAAAAAATATATAAGTATATATATAAGAATATATAAGTCATGTATAAGTTGCATTTTATTACATTCAGAAATAATAACGGCTGGCCTAATAATGTTATAATGTGCCAACAGGATATTTTTAGTTCTCTTCACTTAACAACAAATCCTTTAAATTTAACAAATTTATCAGAACAGAACAATAATTACAAATATATAATTCTAATGGATAAATAAAATTGCAGTATATAATAATATAGGCTTAACTATAAACAAACAAACAAAAAAAAATGAATAATAATATAAAGCGAACCATAAGGTAAGGTTGGGCTCTCATTCGGGAGAAATCCAAACGTTTCCATATTCGTGATGTTGCCTATTTCAAGCTTAACTATTATTCATTAGGAAAAATAGGCTTTGTAGTTCACGCGTGTTTCAGTATCGACGGGGAAAAAATTAAAAATCATAATTAACAAAAATATGCCAAAGTGGACCGCTGCTCGCGCCGAATGGCACGGTGAACGGCTACTGTTTCCAATGAATGTGCGCGAGTCACCAGCACGATCAAACAGCTGAAACAGAAAATGCAAAATTTTTGGTCACACAGTAAAGGCATAATTCAAAAATGCAAAGTGTTAGCAGTTTGAAAAATCAAGAATAATAACAGAATGAATCATAATTATTGCTAAATGCTGGACCGTTCTCATTTCTATCTGCAAATGGAACCTGAAGGATTTTTTTTAAACCAAGAATGAACCGAAATGAAAACATTTAGCTTTTTATCCGTATATATAGGCCTTATATTTAATGACTGTTTAATAACAATAGCAAGCATATCCTTTGTGTAAAGGTCTTCTTTTAATTTTTGATGAGTAGACTGTAGCCTAAGACTATCCTACATTTTGAAATTAACTCACTGTACATTTTTTAATGTTTTTTTAAAGATGGTACAATGTTATATCATAATGTTATTGTTGTTTTACCTCCTCCTTTTATCTCATTTTACAATTACATTCAGTTCGCAATCCGTCCCTTTGCGCCACCTGGTGGTAGTTTCGCGAAGGATTTTAACACTTGACTGACTTGAAGTTAACGCCGCGGCCCTGCGGCGGCGGTACGCGCGGCGGTATTACTCATTTTGGTTGTCTACCATCTGTATGGCATAAAACAGTTTAAAATACACAATTAAATCCTAGAGAAAAAAAATGTTCCCTTTCAGTCGGTCACTCTTGACATCACGTCGGATGACCGATGAACTGGGTTATAGCTTCGATAGACCAATCTACTTCGAGTGTAAACTAAATGAGCCAGTGCACATTGGCATGCAATTATTGCATCCAGCTGCAGCTGATCACAGTGTGAGCATAAAAAGGCAGCAGATGCAATGCATACCAGCTTTCTGCTTCGGAGCCGAGTGACAACATCGTTCTGCTCCATCAAAGTGTCTTCAGTGAGCTATGGGTTCAACGTGCTCTTGGAAGCTTTTGGTGTCGATGGTACGGCGCTTCAGTTGTGGTCATTCCTGTGTCGAGTGGGTTGCGCACTTCAGGTTGCACTACCCACTGTTGTGCTGCAAGCAGCCATTCTCCTGTGCACCTCAGCACATAAAAGAGTATTTCGCTAAAAAGCAATTTCTCTAAAAGAGCAATAAACAGGTGCGTCTTTGTAAAGACGATGGATCGTCTTTTTAAAGATGCCGTTTCACCTGTGCGTTTTTTGATGCGGTCATTACCTGGCACTGGGTGATGGTCACGATCGCTGCCTCACGTGTCTGGGCAAACACGCAGTGGCAAACCCCTCAGGGAACCAACCCTTGGGGGCCCACCACTCCTCTAGCGCTTCCGATCCAGTTGATCGGCCAAAGGAATGTGCTGGGCCCTCTTTAAAGAGCATACCAGTGGTATCCTTCGGTGCTCCTCCCGACAACTGGATGTCAATCGCTGCATTGGAGGGAGAGCTCTCTGAAGAAGAGTCGGCTGTGCTTCCGCCCTTCGGGATGGTGGGAATGCCTGAATTGGATCCAGAGATGACAGCTATGCTTTGCCAGGCCGAGAACGTAGGGCTCGAGTGGAAAAATCCACCACGTCCCAAGCCTTCAAGGTTGGTTTCTCGGGATGGCTTGTGCTGGCTCTAAGCGCTGAGCCTCGGTGCCCTTCTTCCTGGAAGTGCATGAAGAACCGGATGACACCTTTTACTGCCCAGAAAGAGAAAGCAACCCAGAAAGAGAAAGCTGCTTTTTGGGGGATGGTGAAGGCACCTCTCCCTTCCCCGGAGGAGGGCCGGGTGGAGAATCTATAAAATCTGGTTTCTCTGGGTCCCAGGAGGGCACGGAGAGTTGCGGATGGCCCAACACCGGATGGTTCGAGAGCGTCAACAAAGGCCCTACTCACGCACCCTCTGCCAACCTGTGGAACCAGGTAATTGTTGGACTGCACACTCAGACCCCTCTCTGATTCTGATCACAAGTCGCACGAGTTGGGTCCCTGCGTTCCACCTCGCTGCCTCACTGCAGGTACGGCGGTGGTTCTGTTGGGCCCACTTGCATGGTTTCTGGCTGTCTGGCTAGTGCTACTCAGCCCGTCTTGCTGGCTTCTGCAGACCATCAGCCTCGGCTAAGCAATTCCGTTTGCCCAGCATCCCCCCCAAGTTCAGCAGCATCCGCTTTACTACAGTGAAGGCAGTCGATGCTCCTGTCTTGCGTGCAGAGATCGCAGTCCTATTGGCGAAGGATGTTATAGAGCCGGACCCTCCAGCTGATATGAGGATGGAGTTTTACAGCCCTTACTTCATTGTACCTAAGAAAGTCGGTGGGTTATGGCCAATCTTGGACCAACCTTATGACAGAGTCTTGAACTGGGCCCTTCATCGACCTTTTCTGCGGTTTACGTTCAAAGGACGGGCATATTAGTACAAGGTCCTGCCCTTCAGACTCTCACTGTCCCCCCGTGTCTTCATTAAAGTCACAGAGGTGGTTCTTGTTCCCCTCAGAGAGCAGGATGCTGCATCCTCAACTATCTCAACGATTGGGTTATACTAGCACAGTTTTGGGATCAGTTGTGTGAGCACAGGGACCTAGTGCTCCGGCACCTCAGCCTGTTGGGTCTTTGGGTCAACTGGGAAAAGAGCAAACTATCCCCAATGCAGAGGATCTCTTTTCTCGGTATGGAGTTGGATTTGGTCGAACAGACAGCACGCCTCACAGAGGAATGTGCGTGGTTGGTGCTAACCTGCTTGAATTCATTCAAGGGCAGGACGGCGGTCCCACTGAAACTTTTTCAGAGGCTCCTGGGGCATATGGCAGCTGCAGCGGCACTCACATCGCTAGGGCTATTGCATATGAGACAGCTTCAACACTTGCTTTATGGCTGAGTCCTGAGGTGGTCGTGGAAGCATGGCACTTACCGGGTCAAAGTGACACTGGCCTGTCACCAAACCTTCACCCCGTGGTCAGATCTTACGTTTCTTGGGGCAGGAGTGCCCCTGGAACAGGTCTCCATGCATGCTGTGGTTTACATGGATGCCTCCACCACCGGCTGGTGGGCCATGAATAACCGGCACGCAGTGTCGGGGGTATGGACGGGCCCCCATCTGCACTGGCATATCAATTGCCTAGAGTTGTTAGCAGTGCACCTTGCCTTAAACCGTTTCAAAGGGCGCATACGAGGCAATTACATGCTGGTCCGAATAGACAACACAGCGATCATTGCGTACATCAACCGTACATCAACCTCCTTTGGAGTCGGAAGGTTCTGAAGTCACTTCATGCCATTCACATTCTGGGCCTGCTCAACCTTATGGCTGACGAGCTGTCTCGTGCTACACTCCCAGGAGAATGGCGACTCCACCCCCATACAGTCCAGCTGATTTGGAGACATTTCAGAGCCACTCAGGTAGAACTGTTTGCCTCACCAGAGACCTCTCACTGCCAGTTGTTCTACTCCCTGACCGAGGGAACACTCAGCATGGATTCACTAGCACACAGCTGGCCGCAGGGCCTGCGCAAGTATGCGATTTCCCCCAGTGCGCCTTCTCACACAGACGCTGTGCAAGGTCAGAGAGGACTAGGAACAGGTCTTGCTTGTGGCAACGTAATACCCCACTCTGACCTGGTTCCCCGAACTAGTGCTCCTCATAACAGCCCCTCCCTGGTGGATTCCTCTGAGGAAGGAACTTCTGACTCAGAGAAGGGGCACCCTATGGCACCCGCATCCAGACCTCTGGAAACCTCATGTCTGGTACCTGGGCGGGACACAGAGGTTCTTGGTGACCTACCCCAAGAGGTAGTGGACCCTATCTCTTCGACGAGAGCACAGTCTACGAGACACGCTTATGCCTTGAAGTGGAACCTGTCCATTGAGTGGTGTTTTTCTCATCGAGAAGACCCCCAGAGATGCCCGATCAGGGTCGTACTTTCCTTTTTGCAGCAAGGGCTCAAAGTCCAGGTTGCTGCGATTGCTGCGCACCATGACCCCATAGAAAGGAAGTCAATGGGTAAGTATGACCTGGTCATCATGTTCCTTAGAAGGGCCAGGAGGTTAAATCCTTCCAGGCCCCCCTCCATACCCTCTTGGGACCTGTCTCTA
Organism: Cyprinus carpio; assembly: GCF_018340385.1. Classification (NCBI taxonomy): domain Eukaryota; kingdom Metazoa; phylum Chordata; class Actinopteri; order Cypriniformes; family Cyprinidae; genus Cyprinus; species Cyprinus carpio. The sequence goes on from NC_056611.1 coordinate 2,137,871, forward strand.
GTCTCTAGGCCCATTTGAGCCCTTGCACTCAGTCGAGCTAAAGTTTCTTTCATTGAAAACTCTGCTCCAGCTTGCATTGGCCTCCATCAAGAGGGTAGCAGACCTACATGCATTTCGGTCGACAATTCGTGCCTAGAGTTTGGGCCGGCTGAATCACAGGTAATCCTGAGGCCCCGGACACAAAGCTTTTGGACCTTAGACTACGTCTTTGTCTGTTATGGAAGCCGGCAGAAGGGGAATGCTGTCTCTAAGCAGAGGATGGCCCACTGGATTGTAAAATGCCATCACCCTAGTTTATCAGGCACAAGGTGTCCCCTGCCTGTTCAGGTTGCGAGCTCATTCAATTAGGAGTGTTGCATCCTCCTGGGCACTGGCTCGTGGTGCCTTGCTGACAGATATTTGAAGAGTTGCGGGCTGGGTGACCCCCAACACGTTCGCTAGATTCTATAGCCTTCGTGTGGAGCTAGTATCCTCCTGTGTTCTCACCTCAAATATGTAGTGGCACTGAGAGGTACCGGTTAGTATCGGTTTGCTAAAACCTCTCCAGAGAGTCCATATTGTAGACCCTGTCGAGCTCCTCCATCCCCTCGGCAGCCAGACGTGGCGGAGCATCCGGCGCCAGACCTTCACTCGCTGAATCCTTGAGAATCGGTAGAAGGCTGGGTTCCATATGTAAGACCTAAGTGGATCCCATATGTACACGGTATAGCCTCAGAGCCCGTGTTTCCCCGGCAGACTTCTGCCATTTCCAAGAGGGTTACAATCACCTCCAATTTTCCATATGCACCTAAATGGATGTTTATATGTGTATTTGCTCCCAAGACCTCCTTCTGGAAGGATGGAGCTTCCGCAGCGTCCCTGTTCCAAGTGGAACGGGTACGTTTTCCCAGTATTATCCAATCTTACTGAGTGGGTAGTGCTTCGACAATGGTGAATGGAACCTCTTGTTGTGAGCCCTGGCCTACACCAAAAAGGGGCACAGGTGGCTCGCACAGGGCACTGGAAGAGGCAGCATCCATAGCGCTTTGGTAGGAATCCCAATTCGTTCCTCATCCGACGTGACGTGAGATGATGATACATATGGTAACCCTCGTTCGCTGAAGGAGGGAATGGAGACATCACGTCCCATTGCCACGGCTGCTGTACCATCGCTGAGCGGCCGGGTCACCGGCTTGGCTCCTCAGCGAAAACCTGGTATGCATTGCACCTGCTGCCTTTTTATGCTCACGCTGTTGGGGACCGGTTGGGGGAGAAATGTTGAAAGTACAGCTTTACCTGGAGAATTTCAGCTAGAGAGCTGGTGATTTTTAGGAAAAGCTCAATTTAATGAGCATAATTGCATTTTCCAGTCTGTAAATCAAAGTGTGTCATTTTGTTACTCACACTATATTTGTTGTTATCCATTTTATGCATGTAAGTGAAAATTACTTTTCTAAAATAATGTTTTTAAAGCACTTGAGTGAATCTCTTCAGATATATTTGAAATATCTAAAATTCTGGGAATATGTCTCAAGATATAATGGACATATATTTAGTATGGCAGCTTCTAAATTGAGCACAGCTTGGTTTCTGGTGAATTGTGGGATTTGTGACTTTGATGTGTTTTATAGAAAAAAGCGATTAAAGCACCATTAAATAGAAGGTTTCAGTTTAAAAAGAACATCTTGTGAATTTTTTTTTTACCCTGAATACATAATTTGTCGGTCATTTCCACAAAACAGGAACACCTGCCTTTGAGCATAAATATTCTTATTGCTTTTAATTCATTTGTACTGAAAAGATGCAGCAAAATGATACTTACAGACACTATATTAGAAAAGAACAGAATTTGCTTGATTCTGCTGATTTAAAATCCTATCTCAGAGCATAATGAAATGATATTAAAGTAATGACTCAAACCAATATACCACAATCACTCTCATCAACACAATGCACCCGTGATGATAACTCAAGGCAGATACATTATTGGAGCTCAGCTGGTGAGAGTTAGCTGCTAATAATATAATCAAGATTTTATGAAGCAGTACTGCACAACAAAAAACATTTTCTTAATCAGTATTTTTCTCTTCTCTTCCAAACATCACTAAAACGAGAAGCATTTATTTGAGAAGCAATTTATTTTTCATCTGTTAATAACTTGAAAAGCAAAAGCAATTAGGCTACATTTTCCATATACATTCATATTAGGCTTTTTGAATCAAATATACTAAGAATAATGAATAATTTTAAATTTACATAAAACCATATATTAGACCAACAATATTTCCCCAAATGTTGTCTTAACTGGCTTACCAGAGTTGTCAAAACAATATTATACTGAAGAATGTTGCTGTTTTGTTATGGAGCTCCCAGCAATCACTGCATCATAAAATGACTATGCATTTACTTTTATAAGTGTTATACTTTTTATTATTATTATTTGTTGCTTGGTGTCAAAGAAATGTCTGTAAACCTTTATATTAGGGATCACTATTCACTATTAGCTTATTAGTGTGCATATTACTAGCATATTGTCTGTTCATTAGTACTTATAAACAGTGTTGGGGTAATGCATTACAAGTAACGAGAGATATATAATCAGATTACTTTTCATCAAATAAGTAACACAAGTTGCTTTGCTTTCCCATTTATTCATTGATTCCTCTTCTGTCCCTGTGAGAAATTGGGAGTTAGGTGCATAAGGACTAAGGAACATATAGTATGACACTGGATAAATTTAGGGTTTTTTGTCAATCAAACTGATTATTATTAATTCTACATGCATTTGAATGTCATTCTGTGTGCATATCTGTAATCTGTTATGCAAGGGTGAAGTCAGTAATAAAAAAGGCCACTGTCTCTGTGGCATGATCATGACTCAGCACTCTGTTCTTGCTGGAAGCTCTTTTAGACGAGCCAGTCCCATGTTGTCAAAGTGAGAAGTCACTATAAAAGTGCTATGAGAGGATAATAAATTTAACTACACTATAAAATCTTACTGGTTGAACTTACTTTAGTATGCACAAAAAATTGCTTTAAAAAGTTCTGTACTAAAGTTAACTTTAAACGTAAAGTTGACTTGGAATTACATTTCTTAAAAATACTTGGGTCATCAAGTTTACCTAATGTGGTCTTCTCAACAAGAAAAAATAACCATTTAATAATGTTGCAACCATTTGCAACTCAGCTCTATTACTCATTTGAGCTCTTGTTTTATTTAGTTATTTATTTAGTTATTACTTAAATTAAAAGGAAAACTTAGACTGTATTCTGGTTCGTTAATGAAAATACTCCCATAAATCCGATCATACATAATTATTAAAACGCAAAAGTTTATGGTTATTCCACATAGACTCCGCTTTGTTCTTTATCATTTTGAGTACTTAATACTTAATACATAACTTTGTTTTTTGAAGCCAAAGAGGTTTAAGAAATCAGTTTTATTGTTATTATGACAATTATTATTGATTGCTTTGGATTTAAAAGCATAATAGTACATTGAAAACTAGTTGAAAGTAAGTATAGCAAAAAGGTTAAGTCTATATATTTTTAGGTATTAAAACTAGGCTACTTTGGCTGAAGTATAACACCAGCAACTCATTTCATCTGTACATTACATAAAACTGCCTGTCTTGGACACCTACATTTCTTTGCTCGGTCCTCTATAAATATTCCAAAAGCTGTGCTCTGCCCGAGAAAGCGAAGCAGCAGCAACTTGACAGACACTGTTTCACCCCTAGCCGCAATTGTGATTTCACAAGTATATTAGCTTAGTTCTATCGCCCCGGCCCCCATGCCTTACACTCAGCCAGGTCTTCTTTATTGTCCTCTGAAAGAGCAATCTCCCACAATAACGCTAATTTCAGTTGTTATTTATAGAAACTGCCATCTCTGTCCCTTGCCTTTTCCTTGTAGCAGCCCACTGCAGAGAAGATTATATTTTAATTAGGCTGGATGGGAACGGCAAGGAGAGCTATTGACTTGAGCTGAAAAGTACAGAGCCAGGAACATGAAATTCTCCTTAAGGTCGTCCTCAGAGTATTGTGGGAACTCTTAGCAAGGTTTTTTGAAAGGGAGGGGGAAAGGCTTGTTCCACATACTGTAGTTTTAATATATCCTGTTCTCCTCATAGTAAATGGACACACAGATTTCAACTGGCTTTTGCTTAAGCTGGTGAGAAACTGAGCAACTGTTATTCAATAAAGCTCATCATATCCATATATCTGAGTCTTGAATTGCACGCATGGATTCTTTCTACTCATTGATGTTACTGACAACTGACACTAAATAAATAGAATCAAATTAAAAACACATTTTTTAGTCTGTCCTTCAGGTTGAAGAGGTATTGTCAGTCAGCCGTGGAAGTATTTGTGCATAGCAAGTCTTTACTATTCAGAGGTCCATTCCGGGTGAATAGTTTCAGCGAGCATCTTGTAGTTCAAAGCAGCTGAAATATTCTCAGTGAGACTTTTTCAAAGGCTGAATGAATGGCGTTTAGAGTTATTTTACTGGTGCTTTTATGTGGTGGAGATAGTTTATCTGCATATGTACAGTGAGCTACAGTAAAGCACCTCTCCTGAAAGTTTCTGATTTCTGATTAGTGCGAGTTTGGTGCTTGCTTGCTTGTAAAAAAATTTTTTTATTGTGGCTCCACATTAAGTTTTTGTTCCCTCGGTTTAATTTAACTGTGGCCACAAATTAAGAATTGGTTCCCACAACTTATTAATTTGTACCCTTGTTTTATTAAATCAGGCCACATTAGTAATAAGCTATATAAGCAGTTGCATAAGATCCTGTAGCCACCAGGGGTGTTCAGACCGTAATATGTGGTTTGATTGTGTCAGTCGTGTGAGTTAATGTTTGAAATTGAAGAGGCGGCTCTATCAGTCTGGTTCAGAGAAGAGAAAAAATAAGAAAGAAATTGAGCAAGATAATGGTAAGTGATGATTTTCAAAAAGGTGTTGAAATGGTTGAAATTAATCTATTTAATTTGGCATTCACAGGCACTTTGAAGATGCTGTGTCAATGCAACAACAGTGTTGGTGTGGTACACAGTGTTATTGTGGGCACTTCAAAACTTTTCATCAACAACTTAAATTTTACAACAATGTGTGTTTGCTGCATAAAAGTTTGGCCTGATTTTTAGCAGCAGACGGTACCAAAACACCCTCCACACAACTTCTTCCAACAATCCAACAACAGTTTGGTGAAGAACAATGCATTTTCCTGATGTTGAAAATTTTGGGTCCAGGGCCTGGAAACTCCCAGATATTAATCCAATTGAGAACTTAGTGGTCAAATCCTCAAGAGGCGGTTGAAATAAAAGTTTGTTCTGTTTTTTAGAGTAGGTAGGGCTGTTTTAACAGCAGTCTGTACTAAAACATGCCACTGTGTATATATATATATATATATATATATATATATACTTGTTTTTTTTTTTTTTTTTTTTTTTTTTTTTTTTTCTTGCTTCAGTCAAGTTGTACACATCTGTCATCTTGTACAATTATTGCAAGTTGTTTTAAGGCTGTTCAATTCAAGACTTGGCAGATAAAAAATTTAAGTGAAGTATGCCATTTTTTTGCATTCAGAATTTCAAAAATTAAGTCTCAAAACACTCCGGAACCTTCTGTCTTATCCCCATCTATTATTGTCCATACTAGCATCCAAAACACAACATATGTTGGTTACCAGCTGGCCAAGTCTTCCCAAAATAGATAACGCTCAGTGGATCAATGTGGTAATAAGATAGTGCCAAGACTGTCACTAGATGTGTGGCATGATCAAATGTGTTCTTGAAGGTTCCTCCAAGGCCAGTTCTTCAGCAAACCCTGACTGGATGACACAAGCTCTTCACACAGAGTCACATCAGGGGCTTGAGGAAATAAAGCCACTTGACCTTGTTGACTCCCTGGTCCTCTTAGCATTTCTGACATCATGCTATACAATCATTTCTCATTACATCCTTTCTTCAACCTTGGCTGTTTTACCTTTTATTTAGCATGACCTTGTGTTTAAAGTCAACTCTCCATAAATCAGTAAAATGATTTATCTGTATTCATTTTGTCCAGATCATTGGAATCAGCAAAGTAAATAAAAGTAAAACTACTATTAAAATCTGCAATAAACTCTGAAATATCAGTATCCACAATAATCTGTGACTTAATCTTTATTCACATTGGCAGTGGCAGAAAGAAGCATTTATTCTGAATTCTTTCTTAAACAGTCATTAGAAAACATGAATTACTTTAAGTATTGTCCACCCTTCTAGTCAGTGGTGTACTGTGACATTCAGCTGCATGTGCCTAAACTTTCCAAAATGACCCTGCAAACTTTCTACCAGTAAAACAACAAAGGCGCAGTCACAATTTCCTTTGTTAGGCAAATTTTAACAGGTGAATTCCAGTAATTTCAGTAGGAATTTACACAATCTGTAATTTCATTTGATGGTGAAAGATATCCCATTGCAAATTTTGCAACAGGTTCAAGCCAGTTACACCAGTGGTTCCAAACCCTGGTACTGGAGGCCCTTTTAACACTGAACATTTTGCATGTCTCCTTTCTCTGACAGACCAATTTCAGGTCTTGGAGTCTCTACTTATAAGCTGATTATCTGAATCAGGTGTGTTTAATTAAGGAGATATGTAAAACATATGTAAATATAAAACCAGGACCAGGGTTGGGAACCACTAAGTTACGCAAAATCGACCAACAGCTTTGTCATGTGTTTCTTACTGTACATTTCAACACTATTAACTGTAGAAAATGAGCCTTTTCTGCCTATGAAATTTTAATTTCACCATTTCAATAATGTGGCTGCAACCTCATTGCAATTAATGTCATATTCAGAACAGCAGCACAATTATAAATGTGATTGCTTTTGTACAGCAGTTCAATACACAAGCTTAAAATAGTGGATAAAGCACTGCCAGCTGCTGTTTTCACTCTGCCTTCATTTTACGGTACCCTTGTTACACATTACTTGTAATTACTATAGTAATAACAATAAACATGTGCATAATTACATGTAACGAGTCCTAAACCGGACCCTCATCCTAACCCTAACCATATGTGACCCTGGACCACAAAACCAGTCATAAGTAGCATGGGTATATTTGTAGCAGTAATAAACAAGACATATTTTATGCCAAAAATCATTAGGATTTTAAGTAAAGACCATGTTTCATGAAGATATTTTGTGAATTTCCTACCTTATATATATATATATATATATATATATATATATATATATATATATATATATATATATATATATATATATATATAGTATATCAAAACTTATCTTTGTTTAAACATTTATGCATTATGCATAGCGACAATTTTAAAGGTGATTTTCTCTCTCTCTCTCTCTCTCTCTCTCTCTCTCTCTATATATATATATATATATATATATATATATATATATATTTATTTATTTATTTTTATTTTATTTATTTATTTTGCACCCTCAGATTCCAGATTGTCCAATTGTATCTCGGCCAAATATTGTCCTATTCTAACAAACCATATATCAATGGAAGCTTATTTATTCATTTATTCCATCAATTTCAATAAAAAAAAAATAATAATAATAATAATAATAACAATAATAAAAAGACCCTAATGACTTTGTGGTCCAGAGTCACATATCGTAAGTACATGTAGTTAATTAATATTACTCAGAACTTAAAGGTATAATTACAGCATAAAAAGGACACCATAAAACTAAAGTGTAACTGAAAGTAGTTACAAGTTAATCCACAACCCACTCAATCCTTACACATCTATGAGAAACACACTACAGTGAATGAATAAATGTTTTTGAAAGAATCTGTTGAAAGAATGATTCAGAACCATAGACTGTTTAAAAACATGGATGTAGTGTAGATGCAGCACATCACCGCACGTCACTCCCAGATCATCAAAAATGGGCAAAAAGGCGGGCTCTGGTTGCTGAAGCCACGGCCACCTAACTCAACGGCAGTGTCAGCAGCGGCAATCCACCTGTCACTCAAGTGTCCACGCCCTTAATGATGCAGAACTTTTACGCTTAATATAATTTAAACGATTGAGTTATAAAAAAAATTCACCCCCCTCACAGTTGTCATGAAGGGCAAAATTAGCTATATAGACCAAAACAATTTTTTTTATACCAGGCTGTAATCAGGTTTTTTTTTTTTTTTTTTTTTTTTGCTCTAAAGTTGGACATTTGAACATTGGGAGTCTAAGGGATTGACTCCCTTTTGGAGCCAGCCTCTAGTGGCCAGTCAATGAATTGCAGTTTTAGTCACTTCCTTTGCTGGCTTCACGAGAGAGAGCGGGAGGTTGCCGCTTGTTCAGAACTGATAAAGACTTGTTCCATTCTGGAATCATTTAGTTTGAATAAAAAGGTTGATTGAATGATTCAATGACTCAGTCAAAAAGATGTGTCACTTATCGCCACCTACTGACTTTTTACAAACGTATTTTTAACAAAAGCCAGTAATTTAACATCAGCAAAACTTATTTTGAAATGTTTTCATTTAAGAAAATTTTAAACTTGACCTCTCACACGTAAGGCCAGGAATACTCCTCTGAGCCACCAAAATTGAAATCCTAGAATGACTCCTGCCTCGAACACAGCATTCAGAGTTGTCAAACGTGTCGGATGGATTTGGCAGCTAGCAGGTCTCGGCAGATCAATAAACGCTAGCAGCTGTGAGCCCCACCATTGAGAGTTTCCTCTCATATCTATTTGAAAGCTGACAGACAGAATGCATCCTGCTATCTCATCTCAGCCAGCTCTCTTCTTTAGTTCTCCTGTTCTTATCACCCATTATTATCAACCCTTTCCACCCTTTTTATGCTCTCTCTATTGTTTTTTGGATGGCTTCCATTTCCCCTTCTAACTTCTTTGGCCTGTTCTGTCTTTTCACCAGGATCTCATCATCTTCTCTATCTGAGTCAATTTTTCTCTTTCAAAAGGTTTAGTGGTTTCGTTCACTTGAACTTACTTGCCCCGGCTTCCATAAAACATTCAGGCCATTGTCAGTATATCCACAGTTTATGCTGGCCTTGTTAAGGCGCTTAGAGATTTAAAGAGATTTGCCGAACAGCATTATTGTTTGCTCTGCATGTGCTATTATCTGTTTCTGTGACTGGGTGCTGAGAAATACTTGCATCAAACGTTCAGCAGTAATAAGCAGTTAGCACAGTCATGTAGTAGCAGTCATGAATGAAGAACCGGGCCAGGTAACCGCATTTCCTGTTCCTGTACATCTGTCCCAATCCCATTATGATTTAGCAGGTAAAGGAGAGATTTGGCGCTAGACGCAAATCATGACAAGTTAACCAGCTTTTATTTATGGTGGTTCTTACACTGTAAAGAGGAGTTATTGCTACTAGATCTGGGCCCGTATTCACAAAACATTTTATCTTACCACTAAGAGTTCTTCTAAATAGCAGTAAAAGTTTTTAGCTAAGAGTTTTTTCTTAAAACCTATTCAAAAGGTGCTGAGACAAACTTTTACTAAGGAATAGAAAGAAGTCTTAAGCTAAGAGTAAGGGTGGGGTTGACCTCGTTGCTAAGGACGATGTCAGCATACTTACTAACTATGCCCACAGTGATTGGCTGATAGTCTCTGTCAGAGATTTACTCATAGAAATATTGTAGAGTGCTATATTACGCTGCCATATTCAAATAAAGTTTTAAAATAAAAATGTTAATTGCCACATTCAATAAAGATTTTAAAATTCAGGCTAAATGTCACTAATTAAACAAGGAGGCTATATATTCAGCTAATTGTCAGCCTCTTATATGTATGCTTCTCATAAACAATTAGTCAATGTGCATTAGGGCTGCCCTCGACTAAAGATTTTTCTGGTTGACTAGAAGTCATTCATTCTAAGCATTAGTCGACTATTAGTCGTACTTTTATTAATAAACCATATAAATCATAATAATGAGCCTTTAATTACCTACTTAGCCTAATAAGTGCTCAAGCGCATGCAAAAAAAGGCATGCCACAGCACACTGGCAAATATAATAATTATGAATTTGTTAGGGAAAAACAGAATGTACACTGCATTAACGGTTTAATTTATTGTAATGTCGTAATTTATTGTTACACTAGTGCTTTCTGTTTTCGGGTTAAGAGATGAAGTCTGTGACAGTGACTCATCTCCGCAGCACCTGTATGCATGTTTCATACGGATAACATAATATGAGAATGTTTGGTTTCTGTTTGAATGGATTCATTTAAAAGTTTCACTCTCTATAGATATATTTTTCATGTCTGTAATAGGGCAAGCATACACCGAGTTTCGCAGTGACACGCTCAAGTTCACAGAGTCCAAGACAACAGAAAGCGCATCATGTTTGCTTGAATTATTTTACAAAAGTCTTTACAGATACAAAAGATGCATTACTCTATCTGTATGACCAAAAATGATGAAATATTTTAAGAGCAAATGATCACAGCGGCACCTCCATCTGTCCTGCAGTAGACCAAGCGTGCCACACTCCGCACAAACACTTTTTTCTAGGCAAACATTAGATTGAGCTACCATGTAAAGTTGCTACTACATACATATATCAGATGATAAGCCATATTTGAGGTCGATGAATGTTAGGTGTGCATATGGATGTCCTGCCCGATGTATTATATTACCACATTAATGATTTGACATTTACGGAGTGTGTGATTTCACCACTTCATGTGAATATTTTTTTTTTCTGCGACTAAGTGACTAATAAAATTTTGGTAATACGCATATAAACAGCCTTTTAATTAGCAGGTTAATATGGCTGATAGTAAGACATGCAAACATAAAAGAAAACCAAACTGGACACAAGAACAGCTATAGCCTATATTAAGGATATAACAATAAAAAAAAAAAAAAAAAAAAATGGGAGTTGGGACAACCTCCAAACCAAAGACGATATCTTTTTAAAAGCTCATTATCATCAAATGTTTCTAAAATGTTTATATTCCGAGGTAGATTACTGGCAACAGCCATTTTAGGATAGTTCAGATTTGATCTTAGTGACTTAGGAGTCCTCTTCACTACTTCTAACGTCTCACAGATTCAGGAGCTAAAACACTTTGTGAAATACTCTTAGAACAAAAATTTAGGAATCCTAAATTTAGGACTGACACGCCCATTATTTTTAAGATTTTCTCATAAATTGGCAAGTTAGGAGCTACTTTTAGCCTTAAGATGTTTTGTGAATATGGGCCCTGAGCTTTCAAAACTGCTTTCTTTGGTGTAGTTAATATTTTTTACTTTTGAGTAGGGATGCATTGTATTGAGTAGGGATCGGTATTGGCTGATAAAAGCAATTATTTACATTATCGGTCATCAGCCAATTATTTAAAAACAGCCGATGATCAAGGCCGATAAAGGGTGCAGAAGACTGCAATTTAGAGCTGTCTAATTAACGTAATCTCACTTAAAAATAGCGCCTTTAACACAGGTTTGTTATTGAAAATTACAGAGGTTTAGATGTTGATGTTTTATTGTTTCATTTTGATGTTACCATTGTGGAGATTTGACCCCAGGTTGCCAGGTCTGCAGTTTTTCCCTTCACCAAATTAATTTTTATCATGCCTTCCATTAATTGCAAAGAGCTTTGTGCTTTGTTACGTCTGATAAGAAACAAAGTCTCAACTTTCAAATGATGTCAGTTTTTTGGCATCAGAAAAAATTTGCTCTTAAAAGCTCTTAAAAGTGACGCTAAAATAAATCCTTTCTTTGGCGTTCATCTTCAGATTCATCAGTTGGAATGAAATAATTCAGATTGATGAATCTGAACACGAACAGCAAAGAAAGGGTTTATTTTTAATAGAATTTATAATAGAATTTTAGAACACAACAGTCAACATCAGCTTGTTCCATTTCTACATGATTCCACATGCACAAAGCTTTCCAGTTTTGGTTTTCAGTCTGATAAAGTTTTTACATATCCTGTCAAAGGAATAAAAAAAAATGTTTATTCCTTTACCTGATAAAATAAGCACCCTAACTTAAATTTAAGTTATTTTATTCACTTTTAAATCAAATCCTTTTTAACTTTTTTTTTAAACCCAACTCAGATATGGCAATGTGTCAATAATATTAAACCTCATTGGTTCTTAAGATCACGTGATTTGACATAATGTTTCACATGCCAGTGTGTTGAAGAATGACATTTTCATGTTCACAAGGAGTTAAGGGCCTTGTTTGATAATCATTGTTACACAATGACCGCTGGTGAAATAAACAGCAAAAAAAAAAAAAAAAAATTCCATTGACCAGCAACGTCACTATTCTGGAGCTTGGCAATCAGTAGATCATCTGGGTTCAGTCTGTACAAGAACAGAACAAAACAGAAAATCAGAACATTATTCTAATCCTCCACCTGAATGAAGGTTATCTTGTTCATAATCTGTTGAAGGCAAGATTATGTTTTTGAATGAGCTTGGATTAACTGAATTGAAGCTGTTTTGTATTATTATCTTAAAGGTACATAGGGGGTGTCAAACTCATTTTAGCTGGAAAATGTCACCTTATGACTTAAATACCAATTTTAAATTAACTTTTGACACCCATTTACCCTTGTACCTGTCCATGTCATTATTTTGTGTTTGACACATACAAACTTGGGCTGTGGGCTGTACTTTTGGGAGCCCCTGATGTAAGTGGAGATATATACATTTACTACGATGTTGAGATAATCTGGCAGTAGGTCATGCTTTTGAAATAATCAGCTTTAGCTCAACACAAATACAATAATCTTTGCCTTTATCTTGAGCTTGAAGACAGTCCTGCATTATCATTAGTGGGGTACTGCCATGATGTGCCTTTTTTAGAAACCCACTCACTGGCTTTTCTCTTCCTTTCAAAAGAAAATGATTAAGGTATGCTGGAGCTCCGAGGTAAACAGCAAGGGGCTAACACACATTAATCTCCTGGCTGAATGCAGACAAAAGAAAAATCCATAGAGTAGAATTAATCTAACCCAAAGGCTAAAAGAACGTCAAATTTTTGCTAATTAAATTTTAAAGGAAACCGTTGGGAACATCCCTGTTCCTCCGACCTTACTTAAATAAAGCTTTTGTCTTTGAGACTGATAACCTTCTGCTTTTCTTTGGACTGTTCTAAACGTTCTGCATTTGATGGAGTAAGGCAAGAAAGACCTGTGCTGCAGACAATGCACTGGCCCAAATTTGATATGTCCTAAAAACAAGTATTTAGGTTAGAGTGATCAGACTGAAAGAATCTCACAAAGCCTTGCTGTATTCTTCATTTATAGGTTATCCTCATTACAAATAAAGTGAATTTAGTGCAACAAACACTTGGACACTTTTGTATGGAGTATTTTACCAAGAGCTAAAGAAAAACATAACATTAAGGCAAGGTGATAAGAACAACTACAACAACAACAACAAAAAACTAAAAGATGACAAAGGTCATTTATCAGTTGACAGGGAAGTATAGTTTAATTGTTTAAAATAATAATAATAATTATAATAATAATAAATTACGGAGTGCACTTTAGTTTGTGGACCAATTCTAACTAATAACCATGACTTTTGCCTTAATAAACTTATAATTTGCTGCTTATTAATAGTTAGTAAGGTAGGGTCGGATTAAGGGATCTAAAATATGGTCATGCAGAATGAGGCATTAATAAAGTAAGCACTAATAAATAGCCATTATGCTAGTAATATGCAACGAGCAACTAAGTAATAGTAAGAATTTGTGAAACATTTTTTATCTGTCCAATATGAGGCCCAAACATATTAATATATTTTTAAAGATGTTCCTTAATACAGATCTTCTTAATACAGATTTTTATCCCACAAAAAGCAAGGGTTTTCACTACCAGTGTCCAACAGCTGGTTTCCAAAAGTAAAGAAAACTTCCATTAAGATCCATGTACAGGT